>NC_044599.1:2639840-2939840 GCF_901933205.1 Camarhynchus parvulus
ATTGGGGCTGTGACACTGAGCTCTGGGGCTGTGACACTGAGCCCTGGGATGTAACCCTGAGATTGGGGATGTGACACTGAGCTCTGGGGCTGTGACACTGAGATTGGGGCTGTGACACTGAGCCCTGGGATGTGACACTGAGCTCTGGGGCTGTGACACTGAGATTGGGGCTGTGACACTGAGCTCTGGGATGTGACACTGAGCTCTGGGGCTGTGACACTGAGCCCTGGGATGTGACACTGAGTTTGGGGCTGTGACACTGAGCCCTGGGATGTGACACTGAGCGCTGGGGCTGTGACACTGAGATTGGGGCTGTGACACTGAGATCGGGGCTGTGACACTGAGCCCTGGGATGTAACACTGAAATTGGGGATGTGACACTGAGATCGGGGTTTTGACACTGAGCTCTGGGGCTGTGACACTGAGCTCTGGGGCTGTGACACTGAGATTGGGGCTGTGACACTGAGCTCTGGGGCTGTGACACTGAGATTGGGGATGTGACACTGAGCCCTGGGATGTGACACTGAGCGCTGGGGCTGTGACACTGAGATTGGGGATGTGACACTGAGATCTGGGCTGTGACACTGAGCTCTGGGCTGTGACACTGAGATTGGGGATGTGACACTGAGATTGGGATGTCACACTGAGCTCTGGGGCTATGACGCTGAGCTCTGGGCTGTGACACTGAGTTTGGGGCTGTGACACTGAGCTCTGGGATGTGACACTGAGCCCTGGGCTGTGACACTGAGCTCTGGGCTGTGACACTGAGCTCTGGGATGTGACACTGAGCTCTGGGGCTGTGACACTGAGGTTGGGGCTGTGACACTGAGATTGGGGCTGTGACACTGAGCTCTGGGATGTGACACTGAGCCCTGGGATGTGACACTGAGGTCTGGGCTGTGTCACTGGTGGGGTGTGAACTGGCTGGGGCTGTGACCTGAGCTCTGGGGCTGTGTCACTGAGCTCTGGGGCTGTGACACTGAGATTGGGGATGTGACACTGAGTGCTGGGGCTGTGACACTGAGGTCTGGGCTGTGACACAGAGCTCTGGGGCTATGACACTGAGCTCTGGGCTGTGACACTGAGTTTGGGGCTGTGACACTGACCCTGGGGCTGTGACACTGAGCCCTGGGCTGTGACACTGAGCCCTGGGCTGTGACACTGAGCCCTGGGATGTGACACTGAGCTCTGGGGCTGTGACACTGAGCGCTGGGGCTGTGACACTGAGCTCTGGGATGTGACACTGAGGTCTGGGCTGTGACACTGAGCCCTGGGATGTGACACTGAGCTCTGGGGCTGTGACACTGAGCGCTGGGGCTGTGACACTGAGCTCTGGGGCTGTGACACTGAGCTCTGGGGCTGTGACACTGAGCCCTGGGATGTGACACTGAGATTGGGGCTGTGACACTGAGATTGGGGCTGTGACACTGAGCTCTGGGATGTGACACTGAGATTGGGGCTGTGACACTGAGCTCTGGGATGTGACACTGAGCCCTGGGATGTGACACTGAGCCCTGGGCTGTGACACTGAGCGCTGGGGCTATGACATTGAGATTGGGGCTGTGACACTGAGATTGGGGCTGTGACACTGAGATTGGGGCTGTGACACTGAGCCCTGGGCTGTGACACTGAGGTCTGGGCTGTGACACAGAGCTCTGGGCTGTGACACTGAGATTGGGGCTGTGACACTGAGCCCTGGGATGTGACACTGAGCTCTGGGGCTGTGACACTGAGATTGGGGCTGTGACACTGAGCCCTGGGATGTGACACTGAGCTCTGGGGCTGTGACACTGAGATTGGGGCTGTGACACTGAGCCCTGGGATGTGACACTGAGCTCTGGGATGTGACACTGAGCTCTGGGGCTGTGACACTGAGATTGGGGCTGTGACATTGAGATTGGGGCTGTGACACTGAGATTGGGGATGTGACACTGAGCTCTGGGGCTGTGACACTGAGCTCTGGGATGTGACACTGAGCTCTGGGATGTGACACTGATCTCTGGGCTGTGACACTGAGATTGGGGCTGTGACATTGAGATTGGGGCTGTGACACTGAGATTGGGGATGTGACACTGAGCTCTGGGGCTGTGACACTGAGCCCTGGGATGTGACACTGAGCGCTGGGGCTGTGACACTGAGCTCTGGGATGTGACACTGAGATTGGGGCTGTGACACTGAGCTCTGGGATGTGACACTGAGCTCTGGGATGTGACACTGAGATTGGGGCTGTGACACTGAGATTGGGATGTGACACTGAGCTCTGGGGCTGTGACACTGAGCTCTGGGGCTGTGACACTGAGATTGGGGCTGTGACACTGACCCTGGGGCTGTGACACTGAGCCCTGGGATGTGACACTGAGCTCTGGGGCTGTGACACTGAGCTCTGGGGCTGTGACACTGAGATTGGGGCTGTGACACTGAGCCCTGGGATGTGACACTGAGCGCTGGGGCTGTGACACTGAGATTGGGGATGTGACACTGAGATCTGGGCTGTGACACTGAGCTCTGGGCTGTGACACTGAGATTGGGGCTGTGACACTGAGTTTGGGGCTGTGACACTGAGATTGGGGATGTGACACTGAGCCCTGGGCTGTGACACTGAGCTCTGGGATGTGACACTGAGCTCTGGGGCTGTGACACTGAGATCTGGGCTGTGACACTGAGCTCTGGGGCTGTGACACTGAGCTCTGGGGCTGTGACACTGAGCCCTGGGCTGTGACACTGAGGTCTGGGCTGTGTCACTGAGCTCTGGGGCTGTGACACTGAGATTGGGGATGTGACACTGAGCGCTGGGGCTGTGACACTGAGTTTGGGGCTGTGACACTGACCCTGGGGCTGTGACACTGAGCCCTGGGCTGTGACACTGAGCCCTGGGATGTGACACTGAGCTCTGGGGCTGTGACACTGAGCTCTGGGATGTGACACTGAGCCCTGGGATGTGACACTGAGATTGGGGCTGTGACACTGAGCTCTGGGGCTGTGACACTGAGCTCTGGGGCTGTGACACTGAGATTGGGGCTGTGACACTGAGCTCTGGGGCTGTGACACTGAGATTGGGGATGTGACACTGAGCCTGGGATGTGACACTGAGCGCTGGGGCTGTGACACTGTTGGGGATGTGACACTGGATGGGCTGTGACCTGAGCTTGGGCTGTGACACTGAGATTGGGGATGTGACACTGAGATTGGGTGTCACACTGAGCTTGGGGCTGACGCTGAGCTCTGGGCTGTGACACTGAGTTTGGGGCTGTGACACTGAGCTCTGGGATGTGACACTGAGCCTGGCTGTGACACTGAGCCTGGGCGACTGAGCTTGGGATGTGACACTGAGCTTGGGGCTGTGACACTGAGGTTGGGCTGTGACACTGAGATTGGGCTGTGCCTGAGCTCTGGGTGACACTGAGCCGGGTGTGAACTGAGGTGGCTGTGTCACTGGCTCTGGCTGTGACACTGAGTTGGGGTGTGACACTGAGCGCTGGGGCTGTGACCTGAGCTTGGGGCTGTGCCTGCCCTGGGCTTGACCTGGGTTGGCTGGTACTGCTTGGGGCTGTGACTGAGATTGGGGATGTGACCTGGTGTGGGCTGTGACACTGAGTCTGGGCTGTGACACAGAGTTGGGCTAGACACTGAGCTGACACTGAGTTGGGGCTGTGACACTGACCTGGCGCTGGTGTGACACTGACTGGGTGTGCCTGTGGGATGTGACTGAGTCTGGGGCTGTGACCTGGCGCTGGGGCTGTGACACTGAGCTCTGGGATGTGACACTGAGGTCTGGGCTGTGACACTGAGCCTGGGATGTGACACTGAGCTCTGGGGCTGTGACACTGAGCTGGGGCTGTGACACTGACTTGGGCTTACACTGAGCCCTGGGATGTGACACTGAGATTGGGGCTGTGACCTGAGATTGGGGTGTGACACTGAGCTCTGGGATGTGACACTGAGATTGGGGCTGTGACACTGAGTTGGGTGTGACACTGAGCCCTGGGATGTGACACTGGCCTGGCTGTACACTGAGCTGGCTATGACATTGGTGGGGTGTGACCTGGTGGGTTCGGTCTTGCCTGTGCTAGTGGACGGATGGGGTGACCTAGTGGGTGTGACCTATGGGGCGCCGGGTGTGACCTGATGGGTGACACTGACTCTGGGTGTGCCTGGGGTGTGACACTGAGCCCTGGGATGTGACACTGGGATGTGACACTGAGCTTGGGGCTGTGGATTGGGGCTGTGACATTGAGATTGGGGCTGGACACTTGGGGTGTGACACTGTGGGGCTGTGCCTGGCCGGGTGTGACACTGACGGGTGTGACACTGATCCTGGGCTGTGACATTTGAGATTGGGGCTGTGACACTGGAGGGGATGTGACACGAGCTCTGGGGCTGTGACACTGAGCCCTGGGTGTGACACTGGCGCTGGGGCTGCACTGAGCTGGGATGTGACACTGAGATTGGGGTGTGACACTGAGTTGGGATGTGACACTGATGGTGTGACATGGGGGCTGTGACACTGAGTGGGATGTGACACTGAGCCTGGGGCTGTGACACTGAGCTCTGGGGCTGTGACACTGGTTGGGGTGTGACACTGACCCTGGGCTGTGGAGCCCTGGGATGTGACACTGAGCTCTGGGGCTGTGACACTGAGCCTGGGGCTGTGACACTGAGATTGGGGCTGTGACACTGATTTGGGGTGTGCACTGAGCCTGGGCTGTGACACTGAGCTCTGGGGCTGTGACGCTGAGCTCTGGGCTGTGACACTGAGGTTGGGGCTGTGACACTGAGCTGGGATGTGACACTGAGCCCTGGGCTGTGACACTGACTCTGGGGCTGTGACACTGAGCCCTGGGATGTGACACTGGCGCTGGGGCTGTGACACTGGGGGGATGTGACACTGAGATCTGGGCTGTGACACTGAGCTCTGGGCTGTGACACTGAGATTGGGGCTGTGACACTGAGTTTGGGGCTGTGACACTGAGATTGGGGATGTGACACTGAGCCCTGGGCTGTGACACTGAGCTCTGGGATGTGACACTGAGCTCTGGGGCTGTGACACTGAGATCTGGGCTGTGACACTGAGCTCTGGGGCTGTGACACTGAGCTCTGGGGCTGTGACACTGAGCCCTGGCTGTGACACTGAGGTCTGGGCTGTGTCACTGAGCTCTGGGGCTGTGACACTGAGATTGGGGATGTGACACTGAGTGCTGGGGCTTGACACTGAGCTCTGGGCTGTGACACTGGTTTGGGGTGTGACACTGACCTGGGGTGGACACTGGGGGCTGTGCCTGAGCTGATGTACACTGAGCTCTGGGGCTGTGACACTGAGTCTGGGTGTGCACTGAGCCCTGGGATGTGACACTGGATTGGGGTGTGACACTGAGCCTGGGGCTGTGACACTGAGCCCTGGGCTGTGACACTGAGAATGGGGCTGTGACACTGAGCTCTGGGATGTGACACTGAGCCCTGGGATGTGACACTGAGATTGGGGCTGTGACACTGAGATTGGGGCTGTGACACTGAGCTCTGGGATGTGACACTGAGATTGGGGCTGTGACACTGAGCTCTGGGATGTGACACTGAGCCCTGGGATGTGACACTGAGCCCTGGGCTGTGACACTGAGCGCTGGGGCTGTGACACTGAGATTGGGGCTGTGACATTGAGATTGGGGCTGTGACACTGAGATTGGGGATGTGACACTGAGCTCTGGGGCTGTGACACTGAGCTCTGGGATGTGACACTGAGCTCTGGGATGTGACACTGATCTCTGGGCTGTGACACTGAGATTGGGGCTGTGACATTGAGATTGGGGCTGTGACACTGAGATTGGGGATGTGACACTGAGCTCTGGGGCTGTGACACTGAGCCCTGGGATGTGACACTGGCGGGGCTGTGACACTGAGCTCTGGGATGTGACACTGAGATTGGGGCTGTGACACTGAGCTCTGGGATGTGACACTGAGCTCTGGGATGTGACACTGAGATTGGGGCTGTGACACTGAGATTGGGATGTGACACTGAGCTCTGGGGCTGTGACACTGAGATTGGGGCTGTGACACTGACCCTGGGGCTGTGACACTGAGCCCTGGGATGTGACACTGAGCTCTGGGGCTGTGACACTGAGCTCTGGGCTGTGACACTGAGACTGGGGCTGTGACACTGAGATTGGGGCTGTGACACTGAGATTGGGGCTGTGACACTGACCCTGGGGCTGTGACACTGAGGTCTGGGCTGTGACACTGAGCTCTGGGGCTGTGACACTGAGCTCTGGGATGTGACACTGAGCCCTGGGCTGTGACACTGAGCTCTGGGGCTGTGACACTGACCCTGGGGCTGTGACACTGAGCTCTGGGATGTGACACTGAGATTGGGGCTGTGACACTGAGCCCTGGGCTGTGACACTGAGACTGGGGCTGTGACACTGAGATTGGGGCTGTGACACTGACCCTGGGGCTGTGACACTGAGCTCTGGGATGTGACACTGAGCCCTGGGCTGTGACACTGAGCTCTGGGATGTGACACTGAGCTCTGGGATGTGACACTGAGCCCTGGGATGTGACACTGAGATTGGGGCTGTGACACTGAGCCCTGGGCTGTGACACTGAGACTGGGGCTGTGACACTGAGATTGGGGCTGTGACACTGACCCTGGGGCTGTGACACCGAGCCTGGGATGTGACACTGTGCTCTGGGGCTATGACACTGAGCTCTGGGCCTGTGACACTGAGTTTGGGGCTGTGACACTGAGATTGGGGCTGTGACACTGAGCCCTGGGCTGTGACACTGAGCTCTGGGGCTGTGACACTGAGATTGAGGCTGTGACACTGAGCTCTGGGATGTGACACTGAGCCCTGGGCTGTGACACTGAGATTGGGGCTGTGACACTGAGCCCTGGGCTGTGACACTGAGACTGGGGATGTGACACTGAGCCCTGGGATGTGACACTGAGCTCTGGGGCTGTGACACTGAGCTCTGGGATGTGACACTGAGCTCTGGGATGTGACACTGAGGTCTGGGCTGTGACACTGAGCTCTGGGGCTGTGACACTGAGATTGGGGCTGTGACACTGAGCTCTGGGGCTGTCCCCACGTCCCCTGCACTGTCCCTGCTGCTGCAGCCTGCGGTGGCTGCCGGGGGTGACAGTGACCTGCTCTGGGTGCCACCTGCACGCTCTTTAACGCTGGCTGCTGACAAAGATCACTGACAGCTCTGCTCTGCTCTTTGCTCAGTAACTCCTGCGGGTCAGGGCAGCTCTGCCCCTCAGGAGTTCATTTGCATTGAAAGCACCGTTCAATTGTCCCACGGGATAATGAGTGGCAGGGAAAGCAAACGCCACGCTGGAAAACCAAACCACACAGTGGGAAAGGTGGGATGAACCCTCCTGATTTCCAGGTCCAGCCCTTTCCAGCAAAGCCACCAGCACCAGGGACATCCCAAGGCTTCCCTTCTGCTCACTTGGATTCTTCTGGTCCGTTTGTTGTGTCCTCAGGATTCCCAGCTGCGGGCAGTGGCGTTTTCCCTCTGGAAAGGTGTTTGCTGTGCAAATGTCTCCACCTGTGCAGCCCTTCCTGGGTTTACAAGGAGCACAGCCTGGAATAAATGGGAAGGATGTGGGGAGGGAGATGTCCCTGGGAAGGTGATTTCCCCCCTCCCCTTGGCACTGCCATCCCACCCGGCCTGGAGGAGCTGCACCAAGGCAGGTGAGGTGTCTGATCCCAGGCAGGTCATGGCATTGCAGGGAAGCGACTGCTGGAGGCTCACCCAGCCTCTGGGATTGGGACTGGCAAGTTTGGAAAGGTCAGGCCAAGAAATCCCAAGCAGAGAACTCAGCTCTGTCCCCCCCTGAGGTGACCTTGGGCTGGTCTCTGTCCTCCCCGTCCCACAGGTGTGACCAGGGGCTGAAGGGGTTTGTCCTGTGCTGGGATTTCCAAGGTGCAGCTGGGTTTGGGCTTCCCCAGGCCATGATTTCACTTCCATGTTCTCCCAGTGGTTTCCCCATTTCCCCACACGATGCAGAAACCCCTGAGGCACTGGGATCAAGGTCGGTGTTCCCAGGCTCTCCCAGATTCCCTGAGCAGGGTTTGGATGCTCCCGGGTCCCTACAACAGGTGAGGGATCGGTGGTGGGTGTGGCAATGCTCCATCCCGGACCTGGAATGGGCAAAGGAAGGAATTCCTTGGGATTAACTTCAAATCGTGGCAGAAGTTGTGAGGAGCAGGACCAGGGCACAGCCCCTGGGCTCTGCTGAGACCCCTCAAATCCTGGGGTCCCCTTGGGCCCCACTGCCAGGAGGGACCCCGAGGGGCTGGAGCATGTCCAGGGCTGGGAATGGAGCTGGGGAAGGGCTGGAGCAGCAGGGAAGGGTCTGGAGAGCTCCTGAGGGACCTGGGGGGCTCAGCCTGGAGCAGAGGAGGCTCAGGGGGGACCTTGTGGCTCTGCACAGCTCCTGACAGGAGGGGACAGCCAGGGGGTCGGGCTCTGCTCCAGGGAACAACAGGAGAAGGGAAATGGCCTCAGGCTGTGCCAGGGGAGGTTTAGTTGGATATTGGGGAAATTCCTCACTGGAAAGGGTTTTCCAGACCAGGGACAGCTGCTCAGGGCAGGGGTGGGGTCCCATCCCTGAGGGGATTTCAGAGCTGTGGCACCTGGGGACACGGTCGGGGTGGGGAAACGCTTGGGCTGGGTGGTGTCCGAGGCATTTTCCAACCTGAGCAATTCCATGATTCCAGGAACATGGAACAAGCAGCAAGGACAAGGAAGGGGATGTGGGGGTGTGCAAAATGCTGTGGAGTTTCTGCAGCTCTGCAGATGGATCAGCCCAAAGCTGAGGCACCCAGGGGGGGAGAAGGGGAAAACCTCGTGGTCTTGGGGGTGGAAGGACACGGGAATGCTTCAAATCCTGGCTCTGACATGCAAGGGTGGCCAGTTCAGGGAGGATTGTGGTCTGTCCATGGCAGCTCCAGGTTCCTGGTCCTGCCCTCCAGTTCCAGCTCCCCCAGTGCAATCTGGAGCGTCTGGGTGGTTTCCTGACAGGGCGAGTTTGGGAAATGACCCAGCTCCATAGGGAAGGTGAATTTGTGTTCCCAGGAAGACTGGGGCTGCTTCAGCCCCCTGGCTGAGGAGTCTGGGGTCTGGGAGATGACTTTATATCGATTATTTACCATAAATATGTCAGTGTTTTCCATAAATGTGTCAGCATTTGATCCCTGTGTCCGAATTCAGGGGCTAAAAGGGAATTTAAAGCACTTAATAGGAAAGAGGAGAGCCATTATCAGACTTTAAACCTCAGGTTCAGGCCCTGTGAGACTTAAACATTGTCAGGGTAAATAATAAATGAAATGCTTCGATCTGGAGAAGAGATATTGAATGCACCAACATTAATTTAAATAAATAACTGAATTCAGCTGTGGCTTTTTCCACAGCAGAGCAGGCCCAGGGTGACTTCTGGAAAAGTCTGCTGGGATTTTCCTGCACACATACATGGATTAATTTTCCTTTAAAAACCATAAAAAAACCCAAACGACTTTTAAAAGTGATGATTTGATAACAGAAATACAATTTGACACTGGGATTGATTTACAACATGATTTTATTGCCATTGCTGAGAACAGAGGGAATTTTTGAGAAGCCTCTTCTGAGCTAAAATTCAAATTCACCACCAAGGAGCAAAGGGAAGCAGAGTCCCTGTTTTGGGTGGATCAAACCAGGGCTGGAAGCGCTGCCTTGGCAAAGCCCTCTGGGGGTGTTTGCATGGATTGGCTGTGGGTAAACACCAGGTCTGGGCCAGATCAAAGCTGGGCTCCCTCCTCACCCCTGCAGCAACAGCCACTCCAACATCTGAGGAAGAGCACGGGAGGAAGGCAAGGATGGATCTGATGGGAGGAGGGGATGGTGTCGTGGAGCAGAGTGAAGAGCATCCTGTGGTGGGGAGTGTCCTGTCAGAACAGGGGCAGGGAAACGATCCAGAATGATCCATAAATCACCCTTATGAGTGGAATTGGGCCCAGTCTCATTGAATATTCCCATCCCAGCCTTTCCAGAGAAATCCTGGTGGGGGTGACACTGGTGGGGCAATGCTGGAGACACTGCTGGGATCCACTCTGGGAAGGGAGATCTTGGGGCAGAGCAAGGGAAATGGGCTTAAATCAATGGCTGAAATGGGGTTAAATCAATGGCTGAAAGAGCAAAGTTCACCCAAAAACCCTCCCCAATTCCTTGACTGGGCTGAGGACCATGGCCAGGTCCTGAGAGGGCAGAGGGAAGGGGTGAGAGGGGTTTGGAGGGTCTGGAGTGATGCAGCCATGAGAAAGGGATGTGACAAGCAAGTGATGGAGATGAGAGGGAATTCCTCTCTGTGAGGGTGGGGAGGCCCTGGAATGGAATTCCTGGAGCAGCTGTGGCTGCCCCATCCCTGGAAATGCCCAAGGCCAGGTTGGACAGGGCCTGGAGCAGCCTGGGAGAGTGGGAGGTGTCCCTGCCCACGGCGGGGGTGGGACTGGGTGGGGTTTGAGGTCCCTTCCCATCCAACCCATTCCATGAATCTGATTCCTCACACCTGGAACACGCTGGGTGTGAAATCTTCCCTTGGTGTGTTCCAGGTGACCCAAGGGGAACAGGACCAGACGAAAGAAGGGAAAACCAGGGAGAGAGAGGAAGGATGACCCTGGCCCAACAATGAGGTGGGTCTGAGTTTGGGCTGTAACCTGGGTTTGTTGTTTCACAGGAGGGAGAATTTGCAAGTGCTCCCCAGTGGGGCCTGCAGGGACTCATGGCCGTGCTCCCAGTGCCATCTTCCCAGGAAAGCCCCTGTGGGAGCACCTCTGTGTCCCGTGGCGGGTGGGAAATGGCACTTGGGTCCCTTTCACAGCAGAACCTGTCATGTGTGGCACTCGTGGCTCAGAGTGAGCGCTCCTGCTCCTGCTCCTGCCCCTGTGTGTGAGCCCAGAGCCGAGCAGGGGCCCGGGATGGGAGCAGAGTGCAGCAGCAATGAGGCATCGGGTGGAACCTCCACACCCAGGGTAATGAACACTCTTCAGGCTCCTCGGAGCTCTCCAGGAGGGAACAGCCCCAGCCAAGCTCCGTGTCCTGCGAGGGGGACGAGGGACAGGGCATCCTGGGGAGATCCCTTGTTCCTGTGGGGTTGGGATTGACTGGCTGTCCCCCAGATCAGAAACCCCCCGGGCATGGGGAGAGCTGGGGACAGGAGGTGGGTGGGACCAGCACAGCATCTCCCCGGGAGAGGAGTCAGCTCCAGTGCCCCAGGAGAAACGGAGGGACAGAGGGGACAGGTGAGATGCTCCTCTGGACCAGCACTAAAACCACGCCAGAGGTTTCCAGCTCCTCTCTCGGCCCAGGTAGGGTTTGGCTACACCTTCTCAGACATGCCCCTGGGCAGGGTCTGGGGCGAGTGCAGCTCCACGGACTGGCGCCGCCGGGCCTCGCGCTCGGCCCAGTCCTGCTCGGGCTCGCAGCCCTTGAGGATGGCCAAGCGCTCCGAGAGGGTTTTGGCCTGCGGGAACAGCACAAAGTTGTAGAGGATGGAGGCTGCTGCAGCCCCAGTCAGGGGGCCCACCCAGAACACCTGGAGAGAACAGGAGAGAAAAGTGGGGTGAGCAAAACCCAGCCTGGCTTTGGAGGGTGGGGAGGAGCTGGGATCTCTGAGGGGCATTCCAGGGGCTTGGGTTCCCTCCTGGGGACAAAACACGAAGTCGGCTCTGCTTTGGCCATCGCTGGGGATCTGAGCTCCCCTCCAGTGCTGGGATACTCCCAACCATGCTCTTCCACCATTCCCCCTCTGCTCAGACTCTGCATTAATGACAGGCCCATTGTGAACGTGCTGAGTGATGTGGCATCATCTGGAGGAGCGTTTTCCTACCCACTCATGGATTGCTGTGGGAGGAGGAGCAGGAGGAGGAGGAGGAGGCACCTGCCTGGGCCAGACACCTGGGTGACATCAGGAGCCACCACAGCTCTGCCTCCAGCCAGGCTCTTTGTAGATGAAAACAATAAAATCATGGAATCTCCTGAGCTGGAAAGGACCCACAAGGATCCTCAAAATCCTCCCTGGCCCTGCTCAGGACAACCACCTCCAATCCCACCCTGTGCCTGAGAGCATTGCTGAAATGCTCCTGGAGCTCCTGCAGGCTCAGAGCCATGGCCATTCCCTGGGGAGCCAGGGAGTGTTCCCAAAGGTGCACCTAGATCCAGGAACCAGGAAAGTTCCCCAGGACTGGCAGCAGCTCCACTCTCCATTGGTTTTGTTCCCTGTGCCAAGTCATGTCAACAGACCTCACACCCTGATCCTGTTGCAACGCTCCCAGTTTGGAGTTTGGAAAAGCCAATTAAGCACCCAGCAGCCCCACCTCCTTCTCCTAATCTCTCCATCTCTCCTCCAGCTGGGAGCTGCCATGGAAATGCCTGGAATTTGCCTGGCTTGGTGAGTTTCGAGGAATATTGGCAGTGTGGGGGCCTCATCCACCCCAACCCCCAGAGTTCTCACCCAGTGGTCGCTGAAGTCTCCAACGACGACGGCGGGGGCGAAGGACCTGGCGGGGTTCATGGAGCAGCCGGTGTAACGGATCTGCCGGGAACACCACGGCTGCTGTCAGCATCAAACCCTTCCACCTCATTTCAAAACGCTGGGGTGTCATTAGGGTGACAGCTGAGCTGCTGCTGCACCCGTCAGCACTCCTGTTCCAGGAAAAGGGAGATCCCAGGAGCTGCCAGCACCTGAGTCAGCGCTGTGAGGTGGCTGAGCTCGTGTGTCCCAGGGTTGCTGTGCTGCAGCCCCAGGAGCTGCGGGGATGGGCTCCCAGTCCTGCAGAAAATTCCCTCTCGTGCCTCTGAGGCCAGGAGGAACAGTCCCATGGACACAGGGGCTCATGGGGCGCTGAGGATGGAAGGTGTGATGTGGGGGAAGATGAAACAGGAAAGCCTTATAAATATGATTGTCTGGCAAAAGATTTTGAGAATATAGAAACTATCAGCGAGATTGAAATACAAGCAAGCTTTGAGATCCCTCAGGTACTGAACAACTGGAAAACAATGGCGTGGCTGGCTGAAGGTAAAATCCCCTTTTGATGGAACAACACCCTCTGCCTGCAGACAGCTCCAAGGGTCAGAGCAGACCCTACAGCTTGGCAGAAGGGGCCCAAAGAGGAGTTTTTAGGGTTTAAAATGTAGCACAGGATGGTAATGTAATGATTCTTACAGGCTGTATGTAAATGCTGTAGGATTTGTATATTGTACTAGATTGGTTAGTGAGAATTAGAATATTCAACACAGAAGATTTATTGTATTGTAATGGGAACTTCGCTTTCTTAGTTCTTGCCCCGCTTAGCTCTTGCCTCTTACCCTGTTTATTCTCTTACCCCTTTTACTCTCTCACCCTCTCATCCTCTCTCCCCCTCTCTTCTCTCAGGCCTGCTCCAGCTGTGCCTGGCAGCTCTCAGCAGGGACCTGCCCCCAGGCCCTTTGCAATAAACCCCAAGTTCCACGACCTGGCTGCAGAGATCTCTAGTGTCCATCCGTCCTGACTGTCCTACCCCCCGACGCTCCTACAGTGTGGTGTGACCAGCAGCGTTTTCCTGAGTGCACTGGGTGTGGGGGCTGCTTTGGGCCGTGACCCACATGGGATTTCCCTGAGCGCCCATCCCAAACGCTTCCCAGGCTCATCCTGCACTTGGGAGCCCCAGCAGCCAACACGTTCACTCCAGGAGAGATCCCACAGATCCCTGGAACTCCCAGTGGGACTCAAGGAGAGGCAGAGTCCAAGGGAGGTGTCTGTGGCCAGCTGGATCCTTCCTCTGGCTTCAGCCCCCAAAACAGGGCAGATTTTTGGCACCAATATGAAAAAAACAAAAATCTCCCAGGTGGAAGAAGTGGCTCAATGAGAAATAGTTGATGGACCTCAGGAAATTTCAGCCCTAAAACCAGAGGAGGAAGACGAGTCCTGCCTTCATCCCTGCTCCTGGCAGGACCCTTGGAGCAGCGCGGTCCAGCAGGTGCTAGGCTTGGAATTTTGGTGCCAGATAAAGGCTGAGCTCAGGCCACAGCTCTCCCATGGCTTTGGTGGAATTTTTCCCTCTCTCTGCTGGAAAACCACAGGTTACATATCCCCCATCAAGCCAGGGGATGCAGCCAAACCAACTTGGGGCATAAACACAAAAAGAGCCCCAAAAGTGCCGGGTTTTGGCCCAGCCACTCACCCCGAGGAGGTGCCCCACGGCCACAGAGAGGCCGATGGAGAGGGCAGGGGAGCCCAGGTTGTCCTCACGCCGCTCGTCTGTGGAAGCAAAGACGCACAGGACCAGCTGGAAGGTGAGGAACAGCTCCACCGTCACCGCCTGCCCCGTTGTGGTCTCATTGTGCAGCTGGAACAGGAGGAAAAACATGTTCCAAATCCACGTTCTGAGAGTGGATGGGAAATATGGAGGAGGAATCCAAAATCAGGGAGAGCCAAAGGAGACAGGGGAGATTTTTGGCACTAATAAGAAAAAACTTCCCAGGTAGAAGAAGTGGCTCAATGGGAAATGCTTGATTGACCTCTCAGGAAATTTTATTGGCAATTTTTTGGTATTTCTTAATTTTTTTTCTTTTCCTCCTCAAAATGTCTTTTGGAAAAGTTTGCAAGTTGCATTTTGAAGACATTGAAAAGAAATACTTCGGCATGAAAAAAGAAAAAAAAATCCCTTTCCACACTTTTTTGACTCAGAGAATTTGTCAGGTCTGATCTGGAGCTGATCCTCCAACTCAGTCCCTTTTTCCCTTGTTCCCTCCCAAATCTAATCCCATTGTTTGGCAATCCCAGGAAGGTCCTAACTGCCCTCCTGCCTGAGCTCCAGAGTCAGATCTTCCTCATTCTCCTCCCCAGTATTCCGCTCCCTATTTACAGGGGTGATCTGTGCAGGGAGCCACACCATGAACAGCTCACAGGGGAAAAAAGCCTTCTCAAAATCCCCAAATCCCCAGTTCCCACTATAAGCTGTGAACCAACAAAGCTGAGCAGTCTGAGTCTCCCTTAAACCTCCCGCTTTTATTGCCCTCAGTCATTACCAGCCTAAATCCCCTCATTGAGATCAAACCACAATCCCTCTTTTTAACCCTCTTAATCACTCTGGCAGTGCTGCTGAGTCCTGGCAGTGCCTCCCTGCTGTGGGAAAGGCAATTTCCATGTGCTGCCTCCCAGCCCAGCTCCCTGCTCCTCCCTCGCTCCCTTGGCGTTGGGTGATGCTGATCCTGGGAGTGCCCGTGCCCCCTGGGATGGGACAGGGAATCCCTGGCTTTCAATTCCTTTCCCCCTTCCTCACAGGAAGGGGGTGTTGGAGGCCAGGATGCCACTGGAGAATCCCCCATGGGGATCCTAAGCTTCCCTGGCTTTATTTTTTCCCTGAGATCCTTGTGAGGCTTTAGGGAATCCACGTGTTGGGTTTTGGGATGACCCAGCTGGATCTGGTGTGACCATCCTGCCACAATGGGAGGCAATGAGCTGAATCTAATGAAAATCTGGGATTTAGACCCAAATCTCTCCTGTCCCCACCACTTCAGCAACCTGGGAGTCGTGTCTTGGCCAAAGCAGAGCCAGGGGGGGATTTACAGCTCTCCTCCAGATCAGAAACCCCAATCCAGGGAATCGCTGGGTTTAGACCCAAATCTCTCCTGTCCCCACCACTTCAGCAACCTGGGAGTCATGTCTTGGCCAAAGCAGAGCTGGGGGGGGATTTATGGCTCTCCTCCAGATCAGAAACCCCCCGGGCATGGGGAGAGCTGGGGACAGGAGGTGGGTGGGAGCAGCACAGCATCTCCTGGGAGAGGAGTCAGCTCCAGAGCCCCAGGAGAAACAGAGGGACAGAGGGGACAGGTGACATGCTCTGATGCTCCTCTGGATGAGCACTAAAACCATAGCAGAGGAATCTAAATCCAGGGAATCCCTGGGTTTAGACCCAAATCTCTCCTGTCCCCACCACTTCAGCAGTGGGGAATTGTGGCTTGGCCAAAGCAGAGCCAGGAAAAGGCTGCCTGGACCCACACCAGAGGGGAAATTGGGATGAGCCTGGGACAAGAGGGATGCAGAGGTGGGATTTTGGATGTGTCCTTCCTTAAACCCCTGGGACCCCCAGAATCCAAGTCCCTGAGTACAATCCCGGGAAAAATGAGATGGTTGTGACTCCAAGGGAGGTGTCTGTGGCCAATTGGATCCCTCCTCTGGCTTCAGCCCCAAAAACAGGGCAGATTTTTGGCATCAATATGCAAAAACCAAAAATCTCCCAGGTGGGAGAAGTGGCTCAATGGGAAATGGTTGATGGACCTCAGGAAATTTCAGCCCTAAAACCAGAGGAGAAAGACGAGTCCTGCCTTCATCCCTGCTCCTGGCAGGACCTTTGGAGCAGCAGGGTCCAGCAGGTGCTGGCATTCAGAGGCTTCCTCACTGGGAATTTTTGGGAATTTTGGGAATTCTGGGATCCCTGGCAGGATGGTTTGGGGAGTTGAGGGGGTTTTTAGAGATTTTTGGGTGGATTTGGGATGGAATTCCCATGAAATTCCCCCAATTTTGGGCCTCTCCTGGTTCTCTGAGGAAAACCCCAGTGGGAATTCTGGGATCTCCAGCTGGAAGTTTTGGAGAGCTGAGGGGGTTTTTAGGGGGTTTTGGGTGGATTTGGGATAAAATTCCCATGGAATTCCCCCGATTTTGGGCCTCTCCTGGTTCTCTGAGGAAAATTCCAGTGGGAATCTTGGGGGATCCCAGTGGGAATTTTTGGGAATTCTGTGAATTCTGGGATCCCCAGCTGGAGGTTTTGGGGCAGCCGAAGAGGTTTTTAGGGATTTTTGGGTGGATTTGAGATGGAATTTCCCTGATTTTGTGCCTCTCCTGGTTCTCTGAGGAAAATCCCAGTGGGAATCTTGGGGAATTCTGGGATCCCCAGCTGGAGGTTTTGGGGCAGCTGAGGGGGTTTTTAGGGATTTTTGGGTGGATTTGGGATAAAATTCCCATGGAATTCCCCCGATTTTGGGCCTCTCCTGGTTCTCTGAGGAAAATCCCAGTGGGAATTCTGGGATCCCCAGCTGAAGAGGTTTTGGGGCAGCTGAGGGGGTTTTGGGGCCTGCCACCCCTCGGCTCCCAAAGGCCCTGCCCGCTGTCCCCGGGCCTGCCTTGCCCTCCCGCGCCGCGGCCTCACCTTGTTGAGGGCCAGGCCCTGGCGGGCGCTGGCTGGGGTCACCTCGTGCAGGATGGCGGCGCCCACCACCCCCCCCAGCAGCTGCGCCGCCACGTAGAAGAGGGCGCGGAGCAGGGAGAGCTGCGAGCCCAGCAGGCAGCCCAGCGTCACGGCCGGGTTGATGTGGGCGCCGCTGACGTGGCCCAGGGCCTGCACCAGCGTCCCGATGGCCAGCCCGAAGGCCAGCGCGATCTGCAGCGTGCTCGGGGCCGGCGCCGAGGGCCAGTTCAGCGCCGAGCCCAGCCCGAAGAGCACGAAGACCAGAGTGGCCAGGAATTCCGCCAGGACGGCCCTGGTGAAGGCGATGGAGCGCAGTTCCCACATCATGGAGCCTCCCAGCAAGGATCCTGCCCGCAGTGCCCTCAGTGCCCACCTCCTGCCGTGTCCCTGAGGGTGACCTGGGACAACATTTATATACCTGGAGGAGGGGGGGGCTGCAGGATCACCTGCTGAAGGGGATGGGATCACGGTCCCGGGAAATCTGATGCTTTTTTTCCTGCTGTGTTCCAGCTGAGGGAACATCAGATCCTGCCCCTTCTATTAGAGCCGGGGAATGCGGTGCTCGCTGCCCTGGGGAGATCATAGATCAGCCTCCAGCAGTGCTGGGAAGGGCTGCTCCCCTTCCCCTGGGCTCCTTACCTGGGAAGGACTGGTCCCCTTCTCCTGCTCCCCTTCCCCTGGGCTCCTTACCTGGGATCCATCCCAGAGCTGCTCTTGCAGCTGGACCCTGGGAGCATGGAGAGGGCAGGAAGCAAAGGGGGGTTTGTGGAGATGGAGCTGAGGTTGGGTTGTGTTGAAAATCAGGCCGTGGGCTGTGATTTAACAACCAGAAGAATCCAGGAGCATGGAGGGATTCCTGGGGGTGTCCTGTGCAGGGCCGGGAGTTGGAGTCAATGGTCCTTGAGGGTCTCTTCCAGCCAAGGATATTCCATGATTCCATGAACAGTGAGTGCAGGGGAGGCACAAAAGGGATTCACTACAGCTCAGCTCCTCAGGGCATCAGAATTTTGCAGCCTGGGCGCAGATTTCCTGCCCAGAAATTTGGAAATCAATCCCAAAGCAAAGACTGTCAGAAATGCCCATGTGAAAATGTGACCCCAGGGCTGGAGTACCAACTGTGTCCTAATTATGGCCATTTTGGCCAACTCTGCTCTTCAGAAATGTCCTTTTAGTTCTTGGTGTCAATCCCAGAGTGAGAATTTATTCTCTGGGATTTGGTTCTTCCCATCTGCTCCTTGCCCAGAAAGTTTCTTTTCCCTTTTCTCCATTTCCCGTTCCTGAGGGATGTCTGCAAAACCTTTTCCTCACCTTGTCATTGGAGTTGGTGGCTTTACTGGAAATTGAGGAGCTGTTTTTTCCTCTCCAGAGCCGACTCTGAGGTGGGATCACTCCTCCAGCTGTAGCTGAAAGAACCACTTTATCCCAGAGGGATGCAGAGCAGCAGGACCAAGTGTCCATTTTTGGGCTCTAACAAAGGCTCTTGTTCTACATTAATTGGGTATTTTCCCTTCCAGAGGAGCTGTGCAAGTGCCATGGGACTGATATTCCATATTGCTGGGATTATATCATGGGATGGTGGGGTCTCCCAGGGCTGCAAGGGACCCACAGGGGTTTTTGAAGGTTCTTTTCTCCAAAGGCAGGCCGGGAACAGAGCTCCAGGTGGAGCAGAGGATGGATGTAGGTCCTTTCCAATGGAACTGTTCTTCTCATCTTCCCTCTTCTTGTCTCCCTTCATTCCTCCTCCTCTTTCCCTTCCCCTTTTCTTTCTCCTTCTCCTTTCTTTTTTCCCTTCCCCCTTCTTTCCCCCTTTCCTCCATCCCCTGTTCCATTCTCTTTTCCCCCTCTCCTCTCCCTCTCCCTTTTCTTCCCTCTAAAAAAAGGTTTTTTGGGAATATTGCTCTTAACAAGAGAGGGACTGCAGGAAAAACAAGTCCAGCCCATGGCTGAGTCTGAACAAGGTGGGACTGCGGTCCAATAAAACCTTTTCCTCTGAAAATCCTCCCCTGGGACTGTGTCCTGCCCCAGCATCTCTCCAGCCAGAGCTTTTCCATCAGTGGAGTCAGTCTCGTAAAACAGGTTTGGAGGCTAAAGGGATTTGGGTGCTGCTGAGCCTCAGGATCATGGTCCCGGCCAGGCTCGTGCTCCACATGCCTGGCACAGGGCTCAGCCCTACTCAGGGCAGGAGTTACTCAGGGCTGCAATTACTGCAGGGAGGATGGAGAGCAAATCCAGGTAATTACTGGAGCTCATACCCTGCCTGATTAGTGGTTACTCGTGGGGAGCGTGGGGATGTCTCAGTGCTCAGGATTAATTAAAAGGAAGAAGTCAGCAGGATTAGTTCTGAGCCACTTAGAAGTCCAACCCCATGGTCCTGACTTTGGTCTGGAGACGCAAAACTCATTGCATCTCATTTGTACTGAGCTTAGAGATGCTGGTGCTGAAATTGGAGATGTTTGTTTTGAGCTTGGAGCAGTCTGTGCCATGGCTGGGGGGTTCCTGTGCTGCTGGACTGTGGGGAAAGGGTCAGAGCTGCATTTTGAGACCGGCTGTCGTGGTGTCCATGGCATTTGCTGGGATATGGTGTTTTCTGGGCAGAACAGCCCATCCCAGCTTTCCCCAGAGACCCCCTCAGGGTCTCAGGGTTAAAATTAATGGCTGCTCAGGGTTATAAGTAGTGTTCCCTGGGAGCCCAGGGTCGGGGGGACAGCTCAGTTTGTGGGATTTCCCTCCAGGCAATGGAAAACTGAGGCACACAGGGGGTGCTGGAAGGGGGTTTGGGGTCAGCTGTGGCACCAGCAGGAGCTCTCCAGGCCCGAGTGCAGAAACCCAGTCTTATTGCCAAAAATCCCTCTGAAAAACAGCGGGGATTGAGGCAGAAAGGAAAATGTTTTTGGATTCTCTCACCTAAGCCCAAGGTCAGTCCATGGCCCTCGTGGGCCAGACACAGCAGAGGCAGGGCAAGGAACTTTGAGGTCCACAGGGGAAAAAACAAGGATAATTTTCAGGCTGACATGCAGCAATCAGAGGAAGACAGAGGAAATGTTGGAGTGCACCAAATACCTCCCAGCCTTTACATGGAACATCTTCAAATCAATTCCCTTGCACTGTAATTCCACTGGTTTTACAGAGGAATCCATCCATGGCACAAAACCAGTCCCTGGTGACTCCCGGCACTGAGTCAGTGGCAGAGCCAAGGTTTCCTGGCAGTGCCACGGTTGGGCATTGTCCTGGAAAAATGGGAGGTCCCGAGTTGGGAATGGGCTGTTGAATCTGTGCTTGCGTCTAGGAGGAGGTCCTGGAGCTGCCAGAGATGACGGAAATGTGGCTTTCCACCTCACCCCAGGTGTGCTGCTGCTTTGAGAGAAGCCAGGAGCATTCCAGTCCTGCAGGGAATCCATTGAGTTTGGGAAAGTGCATTATTTTACCTGTCAACCCCAGCCCCTGCAGTGTGACGGTGTTATCAGCCCTCCCTGGGACCAAGTGCAAATTTAATGATCTTGAGGAGCAGGTTGGCATCTGCAGGAAGTTGGAACCCCTGTGGGTGCCTCATGTTGGAACCCTGTGCTGGTGCCTCATGCTGGTGCCCTGTGTTGGAGCCCCATATTGATGTCTCATGTTTGAAACCCATGTTGGTGCCCTGTGCTGGTGCCTCATCTTTGTGTCCTGTGTTTGGAACCCCATTTTGGTGCCCTGTTTTGGAACCCCATGTTTGGAGCCCTGTGTTGGTGCCCTGTGTTGGTGCCAATGTTTGGAACCCCATGTTTGAAACCCCTTGATGGTGCCCTGTGTTGGTGCCCACGTTTGAACCCTGTGTTGGTGCTCATGTGGGTGCTCCAGGTTTGAGCCCCGTGTTTGGAGCCCTGTGTTTGCAGCCCCATGTTAGTGCCCGTGTTCATGTCCCATCTTGGAACTCCATGCTAGAACCTCATGTTTGGAACCCCTTGATGGTGCCCTGTGTTGGTGACGACGTTTGGAACTCTGTATTTGTGCCCCATGCTGGTGCCCATGTTGGAGCCCTGCGCTGGTGTCCAGTGTTTGGAGCCCTGTGTTGGTGCCTCGTGTTTGGAGCCCCATTTCAATGTCTCATGTTGGAACCCAGTGTTTGGAACCCGTGTGGGTTCCCTGTATTTGGAACCCCGTCTTGGTGCCCTGTGTTGGAACCCCACGATTGGAACTCCGTGTCGGTGTCCCATGTTGCAGTGCTGTGTTTGGAACCCGGTGTTTGGAGCCCTGTGTTGGTGCCTCATGTTTGAACCCTGTGTTTGGAACCCGGTGTTTGGAGCCCTGTGTTGGTGCCTCATGTTTGAACCCCGTGTTTGGAACCCGGTGTTTGGAGCCCTGTGTTGGTGCCTCATGTTTGAACCCTGTGTTTGGAACCCGGTGTTTGGAACCCTGTGTGGGCTCTCTGTGTTTGGAACCTGGTGTTGGTGCCCCGTGTTTGAACAGTGTGATGGTGTCTGTGTTTGAACCCTGTGTTTGGAACTCTGTGTTTGGAGCCCTGTGTTGATGCCCTCTATGGGTTCCGTGCGTTTGGAGCCCCATATTGGTGTCCGTGTTTGGAGCCCCGTGTTTGGAGCCCTGTGTGGATTCCCTGTGTTTGTGATCCGGTGGTGTCCATGTTTGAACCCTGTGTTAGTGTCCGTGTTCAGAACCCTCTGTTTGAGCCCCGTGTTGGCTCCTGTGTTGATGTCCTCTGTGAGTTCCCTGCGTTTGGAACCCCACGTTGGTGTCCGTGTTTGGAACCCCCTGTTTGAGCCCCACATTGGTGTTTGTGTTTGGAACCCCCTGTTTGGAACCCCTGTTTGAGCCCTGTGCTGGTGTCTGTGTTTGGAACCCCCTGTTTGGAACCCCTGTTTGAGTCCCATGTTGGTGTTTCTGTTTGGAACCCCCTGTTTGGAACCCCCTGTTTGGAACCCCCTGTTTGGAACCCGTGTTTGAGTCCCATGTTGGTGTTTCTGTTTAGAACCCCGTGTTTGGAGCCCCCTGTTTGAGCCCTGTGCTGGTGTTTGTGTTTGGAGCCCCCTGTTTGGAACCCCCTGTTTGGAACCCCATGTTTGGAACCCCATGTTTAGAACCCCGTGTTTGGAACCCCCTTTTTGAGCCCTGTGTTTGGAACCCCGTGTTTGGAACCCCCAGTTTGAGCCCTGTGTTTGAGCCCCGTGTTTGGAACCCCTGTTTGGAACCCCCTCTTTGGACCCCCCTGATTGGAACCCTGTGTTTAGAACCCCCTTTTTGAGCCCCGTGTTTGGAACCCCATGTTTAGAACCCCGTGTTTGGAACCCCCTTTTTGAGCCCCGTGTTTGGAACCCCCTGTCTGAGCCCCGTGCTGGTGCAGCAGGAAAGGTGCCGCTGCTGCGTTTCAAAGAACGTTTTGAAGGTGCCGTATTTTGAAGAACGTTTTGCAAGGCAGGGAATGGTTCTTGCACAACCAGGAGCTCCTCCAGTGCTTTAGATGGCCCTGATATCTGTGCTCCCCTGGCTTCCAGGAAAGTATAAACATCCCGAGGTATCTCCATTCCATCTGAAATACCTCGGAGCCACAAAAACACTTATTGCATAAACAACGCGCAGTTTTCCTGCTTGGATCCGACCCGTCACAGGAGTCCCATGTGCTGCCCAGACCCTGCTGGAAATCCCATTTTCTGCTCTTTTCTGGGAGCAGGGAGCTCCTGCAGGCAACTCCCCCTCCTCTAAAACAGCCTAAGGGACAGCCTGAACTGCTGCTTCCCAAGGCAGCAAACTCCATTTTCATTGGACACTGGAGAATCCAACACTGGAATAAGGCTCAGGAGAAAATATTGTACGAATTGAATGGTTTTGGTTCTGCTGTTCCTTGAAATGCAAGATTTCCGTCCTACAAAGGAGGGGGGAAACTGAAATGTGTAAAACTAGAACAGGTAGAACTGGAGTGGGTAAAACTGAAATCCTGACTCAGAGAGTTCTCCAGGAGCAGCCCTTAAAAGAAAAATAAATTCTTGTATTGTGACAAATGCTGTTCTTGGTTCTCTGTTGGTGGCCTGGAAAAATGGATGTGCCTGAGCATTTGGTCCCATCCTGCTCCTCATCAGAGTGTGGGGAATGGCAGCCATGGGCTTGGGAAGCAGATGGGAATGAAGGAATGGACTCATCTGTCTTGGGATCAGCAGGAAGTGTCCTGGAAGCCCCTCAGCCTGGCTTCCAGCTGGTAGTTTGGCTCCAGGGATCTTTGCACCCTGCAGGTCCTGATCCTGGTGGGATCCCCAGACAGGAGGGGCTGTGAGTGGGCGTCCCTCAGCAGGGACAGGACCAAGCATGGGTGCCTCCCTGTGGGAGGGAGCCTGTGCTGGGTTTTTCCAGGATTTGCCTCCTGCTGCCTGATTCCAGACTGGTTTGGGTTGGAAAGGGTATTAAAAACCATTGAATTCCAGCCCCTGCCATGGCAGGGACACCTCCCACTATCCCAGGCTGCTCCAAGGCCCATCCAGCCTGGCCTGGGGCACTGCCAGGGGTCCAGGGGCAGCCACAGCTGCTCTGGGAAATCCATTCCAGGGCCTCCCCACCGTCCCAGGGAGAATTCCATCCCGATATCCCATCCATCCCTGCCCTCTGGCAGTGGGAGCCATTCCCTGTGTCCTGTCCCTCCATCCCTTGTTCCCAGCCCCTCTCCAGCAGGGAGCTGTGGCAGCCAGGGAGGGCTTTAAAGTCCCTTTTGGTGACCATCAGAAGGGATTTTCTCCCAGTGCCCAATTCCATCCAAAGGACGTTCACCCAGGGGAGCAAAGCAGGGAAAGGATCCCCACCTTCTCTGCTTTTCACCTCAAGTGCTAAATCCCTTTTTGCACAGAGCTGCTGTTGGCTCTGGCTGTGTTTGTTGTTCCTCAGGGAGGCACATGGATTATTGCAGCCCCGATTCCCTCCAGTGCCTCCCGAAGGGACCTTGGGCACGGGCCAGGAGCAGAACCTGCCTGAGAGGCTTTGCTTGGTTCCTTTATCCCATCTCAAGGACTTGCAAGTTCAGTCCTGAATGTTTGCCCGGGCTTTAGTGCGGGCAGACAGCAAGACTGGTGCTGCCAGAGCCAGGCTGTGGATCCTGCTGCGATCAGGACATGCCCATGGCTGTGGAGACCACGGAGCCTTTTGGCCCAGCAGGAATCATGGAACAGTTTGGGTTGGAAGGGGCTTTAGAGCCATCATGTCCCACCCCTGCCATGGCAGGGACACCTCCTGCTATCCCAGGTTGCTCCAAGCCCTGTCCAGCCTGGCCTTGGACACTTCCAGGGATGGGGCAGCCACAGCTGCTCTGGGATTTGGCCATTCCCAACATCCCATGACATCAGAGATGGAAGCTGGGACCTCCCTTCAATCCCAGCTCAGGGATGGCAGAGAGGAGAATGTTCTTCCCATGGCTGGGTGCTGAAGTTCATGCCAGGGTATATAAACATTTATAGGAAAATAATGAATGCTTTTCTCTCAAATCCATGAAACAACTCCAGCCAGACCCCAAGACATCCAGAAACCTACAGACTCCTGTGGGGGTCCCAGCTGTTGGTTTTTCTGGGTCTGGATTGAAGGCACTTGAGACAGTAATTCGTGTTTGGACTCAGGTGTTTATTATTTCTTATCAGTAAAACAGCCTCACCACTGTGAGTTCAGCAGCAAGGCACAAAATGGCCAACAATCTCTTGTTACAAGGCCTTTTAAGACTAAACTATCCAATTAAGAGCTGACACCTGGATTATTTTCCCTTTTAACCCAATAACTGATCCCAAAGAGCCCCCCGTGCAGACTTTTCTGCCCAATTACAAAATGCCACCCAAACCCATGAAGAAGAAGGAAGAAGAAGCATGAAGAAGAAGCCCAGGAGGACATGCTGTGCCCTCCATCTTGCAAACTAAAAATCCCCAAACCTCAATTTCTCACCAAGTGACACACCTACACTGCTCTCTATAGTCTATTTCACATTTTGTGGATTGTGGTCTATCTTGAAGTCTAGGAAACTTTCTCCATGAATGAGGGTCAAAGTCAGGGCACCCCTGAGGGTCAGGGCACCCCGGAGCAGAGAGAGAAATATTCCCTGTGGTGCCCTGGGTTTCTACAGACTCCCAAGTGATGGAGCCCCCATGGCCCCGCTGGCTGCTGGAAGCTCTCTGCCACCTGCCTGGGCAGGAATGTGACACCAGTGAGGAGCAGGAGGGTGGGACACGACCCTGGTGACAGAGCTGGGCAGGAGAGCTCGGCTGGGCTGCCCCGGGGTTTGTTTGCACAACCAAAGAGCTCAGAGAGCCCCAGAGCTGCGGGTGGGACTGGGGAGTGGCGGTGACACGGTGTGGTGACACCGAGCAGTGCCACGGGGCAGTGACGAGCAGTGCCACGGGGCAGTGCCAGCCCGAGCTCAGCTTTCCTCATTTTATGTAAATCTCAGTAATCCGGGGCCGTGGGCTGGAAGGGAATGAGCTCTGGGAGATGCCAGCTCCAGGTGACCCCAGAGTTGAAAAGGAAATTAAAACCAGTGTTGGATGCTGCTGGGAATTGGTTCTGGTGGTGGCTCTAGGAATGATGTCCCGTATTTCCTCCTCACATGGCACCTGCAGCCCCTTTTCCCTGTCCCCTCCAGCCCCGGGGATCCAAGGTTCTCATTCCCTGTCCCCTCCTGTCCTGGCCCCTGCACATTATCCCTGTGCCAGGGCCTTTCCTGGGGAGCTGCTCCTGCTGAGGAGGGGCAGGGACGGGCAGGGAAAGAAGAGGCTTACTGCCAAAAATCCCTCTAAAAACCAGCTGGCATTGAGGCAGAAAGAAAAAGGCTCTTGGCTTCTCTCACCTGAGCCCGAGGTCAGTCCATGGCCCTCGTGGGCCAGACACAGCAGAGGCAGGGCAGGGAAATTTGGGGTCCACAGGGGAAAAAACCAAGGATAATTTCCAGGCTGAGATGCAGCAATCAGAGGAAGCCAGAGGAAATGTTGGGACTGCACCAAAAACCTCCCAGCCTTTACATGGAACATCTTCAAATCAATTCCTGAGCAAGAACTGCTCCTGCCTCTGCTTTGGGGGAGTGTGGAGCTGGGATCTGGGTATGGAGCTGGAATCTACATGTGGAGGGGGGATCTGGGCTCTGAGCTGGGATCTGGGCTCTGAGCTGGGATCTGGGACTGAGCTGGGATCTGGATATGGAGTTGGGATCTGGCACTGAGCTGGGATCTGGGTACTGAGCTGGGATCTGGGTGTGGAGCTGGGATCTGGGTGTGGAGCTGGGATCTGGGCTCTGAGCTGGGATCTGGACACTGAGCTGGGATATGGGCTCTGAGCTGGGATCTGGCACTGAGCTGGGATCTGGGTGTGGAGCTGGGATCTGGGCTCTGAGCTGGGATCTGGGCACTGAGCTGGGATATGGGCTCTGAGCTGGGATTGGACTGAGCTATTGGGTGAGCGGGATTGGTGAGCTGGATCTGGGTATGGAGCTGGGATCTGGGTGTGGAGTTGGGATCTGAGTGTGGAGTTGGGATCTGGGTGTGGAGCTGGGATCTGGGTATTGAGCTGGGATCTGGGCACTGAGCTGGGATCTGGGTATGGAGCTGGGATCTGGGTGTGGAGTTGGGATCTGGGTGTGGAGCTGGGATCTGGGACTGAAGCTGGGATCTGGGTATGGGGCTGGGATCTGGGTGTGGAGCTGGGATCTGGGACTGAGCTGGGATCTGGGCACTGAGCTGGGATCTGGGCACTGAGCTGAGATCTGGGACTGAGCTGGGATCTGGGCACTGAGCTGGGATCTGGGCACTGAGCTGGGATCTGGCACTGAGCTGGGATCTGGGTCTGGAGCTGGGATCTGGGCACTGAGCTGGGAGCCGGGTGTGCAGCTGGGCTCTGACAGCCCCAGCATTCCCAGCGCTGGGTTCCTGAGCCCAGTGGCGTGTTGCAGGACCAGTTAGTTGATCACCGAAGGTCGATCCCACGCAGGATGGGATCCAGGGAAGTTGCTGTGCCCAGGGCCTGGAGGACAGGGATGGTTTCTGTCCTCCAGCAGCTGCCCCTGCCTGGAGCTGCCCCTCCTGGGGCTGGAAGGGATTGGAAGCCAGTCCTGGGCTCTGGGACAGCATCAGGAGCAAGGCCGGGAGCTTGCGATGAATTCCCAGAGCTCCATCCCTCCAAGCTGCCTCTGGGAGCTGCTCTGGCAACCTCCAGACACAGCAAACAAAACCCTCACACGTCTCATGATCCCTACATTGCTTCAGGAAGTTTTTCCCATGGGGATTGAGTCTGGGATGCTGGGAGAAGCAGGAAAAAGGGCAGAACAGCTCCACAAGCTGGACACTGCCATGGAAAGGCCTCCACAGCCCTCAGGGTTGGCTGCAGCCCTTCCCACCAGCCTGGATTCTGCAGAGGTCTCAGTGTGATCAACAGCTGGAAAAGGGCTGGGACAGGCTCCAAAACTGCTCCCAAAACTTCTGTTTTTACACAGGAGGTGCAGGCAGGAGATCCAACCTCTTGCTTTTCAATTTTCAGAGGAAGGGCCATTTCTCTTCCCTCCTTCCATCTCTTTTCATCACTTCCTTCACTTTCCACCCTCCAGGTCTCTCCTTCTGCTTCCTGGTCCTTCCCAGACCCCTCCTCAATGGTGAGGCTGAAACGAGAGAAGCCCAAAGTGGGGAAGTGGGGAGGGCAAAGGTTCAGGGTGGGATCATTTTGTTTGTGGTGACTGGATTTCAGTGGGGCTGGGGCGTGGTGAGGCCTGGGTTGGGATTTGCCCTCCTGCCACGGTACAGAGACTTTTGGAGGAGTTTTGTTTTTAAATCTGGGCTGTGGCTCTGGTTTCCTCCCGTGCCCATGCCCGTGCTGATGGGATTTGGCCCCGCTGTCACTGTGATTTGCTTTGGCTCTCTGAGCTGCGCTGAGGCTGGGGAGCCCTGGCAGCTCCTCGAGGCCGTGCCAGCCAGTCCAGCGTGAGGAAAACTCTGAAATCCTCTCCTGGGTGGGGACTGAGCTGCCCAGGGAGCTCAGAATTTCATTTTGCTGCTCCAGTGGAGTTTGTGAATCTGCTGCTCTGGAATCCAAATGGGGCTGGGCCTCACTGGGGGTGGAGGAGCTTTGCTGTACCCCAAAACCTGGCACAGTCCATCCAAAGAGCACAAACTAAGGCTAAAAGAGTTCTGCCTGGGGGTTTTGGGGATGAAGGTCCCAGCATGGGACAGGGAGAGCTGGGGGCAGCCCCAGGTCCATCCTGGGAGGGATGGAGCCATTCTCTCGTGGTAGAATGGGGGAGACAAAGAAATCTGCCCCCATTTAGGGGCTGAAGGGGCTTTCCAGGCAGGGATGTGAGGGATGCAGGGAGGTCATGGGAAAGGTGGGGTTTGGGGAGGAAAGAGAAGAAGGAAGGGGATTTTGGGATGTCTGGAGGAAAGCGAGGTCTTTGTGTCCCAGGGATGAAGGTCAGGGAGGCATCAGCCACAGGCCTGGTTTACTGCAAGAGCCTGGAGAGGTGCAGTGCAGATACTGGGAGGGAATTCCTCCCTGTGAGGGTGGGGAGGCCCTGGAAAGGATTTCCCAGAGCAGCTGGGGCTGCCCCTGGGTCCCTGGAAGTGCCCAAGGCCAGGTTGGACATGGGGACAGTGGGAGGTGTCCCTGCCCTGGTCCCTTCCAACCAAACCATTCCAGGACTCCCTGGTTCTGCAGTTCCATTCCTGGGACACCCTTAGGCCAGGTGGGAAATGCCCTTCCTTCTAAACTGGGGCTTCCAGGGCAAGGACAGGGGATCCTTCCAGGAGAACACCAGCAAACCCAGGTTTTGAGCCAATTGCTGGGAATTTGGGCTCTGGAACCACAGAACCTGGAATACCCTGAGTTGGAAAGGATGCCCAAGGATCACCCAGTGCGCTCTGCAGGGCGGGATGCAGCCACATCACCAGCACAGTGACTCCTGGGCCAGGAGCAGCGTCAGACGCTCCCGTGGCCACCCTGGGCTGTGTTCTATTGCAAGAGCCTCAATGAGGGATGTGGGACTCCAGGCAGCTCTTCAAAATGCAGTTTGTTGTGTACAAAATGCAGTTTGTTGTGTACAAAATGCAGTTTATGGTATACAAATGCAGTTTATTGTGTACAGAATGCAGTTTATGGTACACAAATGAAGTTTATTGTGTACAAAATGCAGTTTATTGTGTACAAATGCAGTTTATTGTATACAAAATGCAGTTTATTGTGTACAAAATGCAGTTTACTGTATACAAAATGCAGTTTGTTGTGTACAAATGCAGTTTATTGTGTACAAAATGCAGTTTATGGTGTACAAATGCAGTTTATTGTATACAAAATGCAGTTTGTTGTGTACAAATGCAGTTTATTGTGTACAAAATGCAGTTTATGGTGTACAAATGAAGTTTATTGTGTACAAATGCAGTTTGTTGTGTACAGAATGCAGTTTATTGTGTACAAATGCAGTTTATTGTGTACAAAATGCAGTTTATTGTATAGAAATGCAGTTTATTGTGTACAAAATGCAGTTTATTGTGTACAAATGAAGTTTATTGTATAGAAATGCAGTTTATTGTGTACAAATGCAGTTTGTTGTGTACAAAATGCCGTTTATTTTATACAAAATGCAGTTTATTCCATCCAAGACGTTACAGCAGTCCAGGGTGGTGGGTGGCAGAGCTGTGCCCACAGCTGTCAGCTCCAGCTGCAGGCAGCCCTGGACACCATTAGTTTAGGTTACAAATGCATTTTATATTTTCTTTGCTGAGCATCTTCATACAGCAGAACCAATCTACACCTTAACTTTTATCTGTAGCCTATCATAACTACTGGAATTACCATATTCATGTTACTGTTCTCCAATCACTAAAAGTACATTACAGTTTAAGCTAGAAGTTGTTTTTCAGTTTTCTTGCAGTGGAAAATTCTGAGACCTTTTTTCTACTTGCAGCTTTGCTGCCTTGTTTGCCTGTGCTATCTTTGTGCTTGGTAAAAACATCTCCTTGTTTGAGGTGGGTTTATCCTTTGCTCTAAGCCATAAAAACCCCTTCTAACTAACACACCCTTTGCCTCCTTGGTTATCCAGTGAGACTGGCTCAGCAATCAAAACTTGCTTCCATCTCCGTTCCTTCTTCAGATTCTACATTCAAAAATATTTCAATATCAATATATTGAATATATTGATATATATTATATAGCAAATATGTATATCTATATCAAAACTTGCTTCCATCTCCGTTCCTTCTTCAGATTCTACATTCAAATATCTTTCAATATCAATACATTGAATATATTGATATATATTATATATCAAATATATATATTTATATCAAAACTTGCTTCCATCTCCGTTCCTTCTTCAGATTCTACATTCAAATATCTTTCAATATCAAGATATTGAATAAATTGATATATATTATATATCAAATATGTATATCAAAGCTTGCTTCCATCTCCGTTCCTTCTTCAGATCCTATATTCAAAAATCTTTCAATATCAATACACTGAATATATTGATATATATTATATATCAAATATCTGTATCTATATCAAAACTTGCTTCCATCTCTATTCCTTCTTCAGATTCTACATTCAAGTATCTTTCAATATCAATACATTGAATAAATTGATATATATTATATATCAAATATGTATATCAAAACTTGCTTCCATCTCCATTCCTTCTTCAGATTCTACATTCAAATATCTTTCAATATCAATATATTGAATATATTGATATATATTATATATCAAATATATATATCTATATAAAAACTTGCTTCCATCTCTATTCCTTCTTCAGATCCTACATTCAAAAATCTTTCAATATCAATATATTGAATATATTTATATATTATATATCAAATATATATATTTATATCAAAACTTGCTTCCATCTCCATTCCTTCTTCAGATTCTACATTCAAATATCTTTCAATATCAAGATATTGAATATATTGATATATATTATATATCAAATATGTATATCTATATCAAAACTTGTTTCCATCTCTATTCCCTCTTCAGATCCTACATTCAAATATCTTTCAGCCAAGCATCTGTGAGGCTTTCCTGTCAAACTTTCATCCTTCCCAGCATTATATAAAGTCCCTGCAGAGCAGCCGGGAGCAGGAACTGCTCTTGTGGCCCTGCCAGTGTCCCCAAACCTGTTCTGCTCCCCCTCCCAGCCAGGCCTGGGAGCTCTTGAGCAATTCCTGCCCTGCAGCAGCCGGGCTGCACCCGGGGGCAGGACAGGGAGCGCTGCCAAGGCCTGAGAGCTGCTCGGTTTAATCCTGGGCAGAGCCAGGCTGGCCTGCAGTGTTTGCGGTGTTTGCTCGGCCCGGGAGCAGCCGGAGCTGCTGCTCTGACGTGGCAGTGCCCATTTCGCTTCCGTTTGCTCCTTTGTGCCCACGCTGCCAGGAAATTCATCCACAAACACCAGAGGTTTGTGTCCAAAGAGGAGACAGAGGAGTCGTTTTACTTTATTCCAGTAAAGGGAGAGGCCATGGGGCATTCCCCTGGGGTCTCTCCAATTTTTGGAGGATGCAGCCTCCTTTTTATCCCAATTTCCAGCCACAGTTCCCTTCTCTCTTTCCCCATTTCTGAGGTACCTGAGAGGTTCAGACTTCCCAGAACACCTGGTGACAAAGATTCCCCTCTAATGTATAACCCTGCCCTTTAATTTTTAATTCTTATGGAATTTAGGAGGCTTTTCTCCATTTCTGAGGTGCTTGAGAGGTTCAGACTTCCCAGAACACCTGATACCAAAGATTCCCCTCTAATGTACAACCCTCCCTTTTCATTTTTCATTCTTATGGAATTTAGGGGTTTTCCTTCCCCATTGTTTCTTTCACCTTTCAATATCCAATTTCATTTACCAGCAAACCCAAAGTTTATTTGTAAAAGCAAATATATTTTTCCATTCATCAATCAGTGGAATCCTTCCCATTGTTTCTTTTATCTCCCAGCGCTGGTTTTATCCACCAGCAGACCCAGAGCTGGTTTGGAAAGACAAATCCCTCGTTCCTCTCAACACCGTGCCCTGTGACCCTCACACCACAGCCCTGGAGGTGTTCAAAGAAATAAACCAGCCCCAAATTTCTCCAGACGAGAGAAAATTTCTCATTTCCAGGCCCGAATTTCTCCAAACACCCCAATTTCCTCGGTCCCAAGGTAGGGATGAAGCAAGAGCTTCCTCAGCTGCTGCTCCTCGTGGCTGCTGCCCACCAGGGCAGGCCAAGCCCTCGTTAATTAAAGTGGCTGCTCAGGGTTGTAATTAATGTTCTCTGGGAGCCCAGGGTCGGGGGGACAGCTCAGTTTGTGGGATTTCCCTCCAGGCAATGGAAAACTGAGGCACACAGGGGGTGCTGGAAGGGGGTTTGGGGTCAGCAGGAGCTCTCCAGGCCGGAGTGCAGAAACCCAGGAGGACATTCCCGCCCCAAAGGGTCCAGCTCATCCAGCTCCTTCCCCCTCGTGTTCAGGGGGTGTTGTCCCACCCTTCAGGAGCATCCTGGGGAGGCAGGAGGGGACATTGCAGCCGGAGGGGGCTGGGTGGGAATCACAGAACGCTTGGGTGGGAAGGGACCTTACAGCCCATCCAGTCCCAGGGCAGGGACGCCTCCCTCCATCCCAGGCTGCTCCATACTCCTCCAGCCTGGCCTTGGGCACTGCCAGGGATGGGGCATCCTCTGGGAAATCCATTCCAGGGCCTCCCCACCCTCCCAGGGAGGAATCTCCTCCTCACATCCACTCCAAATCTTTCCTGCTTTAGTTTAAAACCTTTCTCCCTTGTCCTGTGCAGGTTTCCATCTCCCATGGAGGTGAAGCTCCAAGGCTGGCAGCCCTGGGAAGCTCCTGGGGTGTTGGCAGGGCTCTGCCCCTCAAGCACAAGGAGGTTTTCATTTATTTTATTCTCCAAAGTCCCCTCTGTGCATTCCCTGATGTTCTCAGCCTGCAGGTTAATCCCCCACCCAGGGACCAGGGATTTAGCCTTAATAATCCATGGATAATGCAGCGGCCTGGGGTAAATTCCTGAAGTTTTAATGTTTTAATTTGAAGCCCACAGCACAGCTTTCACTGCCAGGGATTTTTTCCCTCTTGGGATGGGGGAGAGAGTATTTACTGAGGGCTTCTGGGTGTGCCACTGTGGATGTTGGTGCAGCAAATCCCTTAATTATCCCATCAGGTTCCCTTTCCTTTGTTTTTGATGTGATTGAGTGTTCAGCAAAGTTGTTTTAATCCTGCAAAATCCCTGGTGTATTTGGCTGGGTGTGGCCTGGACAGAGGTTTTTTATTGCCATTATTTCTGAGTGTTGAAGGGAAGAGTGAGGAGGGGAATGGCCAGGGCTGGAGCTGGATGGGTGTGCAGACACCTGCACCTGGGATCTTCTCCCTGTGGGATGGGCCCTGGGGACAATCAACACCTTGGGAGGACTCTGGCACCTTTGGGAGCTGCCAGCTCAAACAGGAGAACAAGGATCCAGCTTGGGGCAGGGTTTGGGGGTCCCTGCAGGTCCCTGAGGGATCTGCTCTCCATCAGCTCAAACAGAACAAGGATCCAGCTTTGGGGCAGGGTTTGGGGGGTCCCTGAAAGCATGACAGATCTGCCCTCCATTGCTCAGCTCAAACACAACAAGGATCCAGCTTGGGGTAGGGTTTGGGGGGTCCCTGCCAGCCTGAGCGATCTGCTCTCCATCAGCTCAAGCAGAACAAGGATCCAGGCTTGGGGCAGGGTTTGGGGGTCCATGCAGGTCCCTGAGGGATCTGCTCTCCATCAGTTCAAACAGGAGAACAAGGATCCAGGCTTAGGGCAGGGTTTTAGGGTCCCTGCCAGCCTGAGCGATCTGCCCTCCATCGCTGCAGGCTGGGCAGAGTCATCCTCCTCTGCTCCAGGGGCAAGCAGAGCCCTGAGTGCTGTCCCAGATGCTGTTCCTGGCCCAGGAGGGATCTGGTGGCTCCTCAGGGAGGAGCCGGTGCCTGGTGGTGCAGGATTGGGTGCCAGGCTGGGCCAGGAGGGGAGGCCGAGGTGCCCTGGGTGGGGATGGACCTTGGGCACTCCTGGGCCAGGGGGGATCAGGCTGCGATCAGGGCAGGGCTCTTCCCCGGAGGGGGCTGAACAGCCTCCCCAGGGACTGGTCATGGCCCCGAGGCTGCCAGAGCCCCTGCAGCCTCTGGACACCCCTCTCAGGCACAGGGTGGGATTTTGGGGTGTGTGTGCAGGGCCAGGGGTTGGACTGGATGATCCTGGGGTCCCTTCCTGTCACCCTGATTTGTTAAGATTGTTTTAAGCCTTCGGATGTTTAGATTTTTGTAACGAACTTTCTCACGTGCTCTTTGTAAATAACTTATTGGTTTGCATTCTTTCATGGAAAAAGAGAATTTTAATAGACTACTAGTTTATCCAGCATCATTGGAGAGGTGGCATTTCCCCCTCCAATCCACTGTCACTTTTTGGAAGTCTGTAAATATTGAAGTAAAAAAATAAACTTCCCTTTTTTACCTTGAAAAGAGCAGCGTGTCCCCATTGTGTTATTTTGTGCCATCCAGTGACACCTCCCCGCTGAGGGTGTTCCCTGAGCAGGGCAGGGGCTGGAGTCCCCTCCCTGCTGTTTTTACCCAGGAGGAGCTGCTGGGGTTGTGGCTTTGCTGGGAGTTTCTCCCCTCCCAGAGCCAAAGTTTCCCCTCTTGGAGCCTTTCTAGCCTGGGGTGGAGCTGTGGGGTGTGGGGCTAAGGCTCCAAGGCTCCTGCCCTGGCTGGGCAGCAGAGCCCTGGGCTGTGACCGTGCTCACAGGGGTCTGAGGGTGAGGGAAGAGACGAGGAGCTGACTCCATGTTTCAGAAGACTTGATTTATTATTTTATGATATATATTACATTAAAACTATACTAAAAGGATAGAAGAAAGGATTTCATCACAAGGCTGGCTAAGAATAGAAAAAGAAAGAATGATAACAAAGGCTTGTGGCTTGGACTCTCTGTCAGAGCCAGCTGGGCTGTGATTGGCCATTAATTACAAACAACTAACATGAGCTAATCACAGATCCACCTGTTGCTTTCCACAGCAGCAGATAACCATGGTTTGCATTTTGTTCCTGAGGCCTCTCAGCTTCTCAGGAGGAAAAATCTTAAGGAAAGGATTTTTCAGAAAAGATGTCTGTGACGCTGGGGCTCCCTGAACAACTGGGCTCACAAAGTACCTGAGCTCCTGTTCCCAAGCCCCTGGAGCCCTGCCTGGAGGGTGTCACCCCCTGAGTGCGTTGGAGTTCTTTGCCCATCCTTGTGCTCAGTAATTTACCCGTGGTTGTTCATCCATCCTCGTTCTCGGCTGTTTGTCCGTCTGTCACAGACATGTTTTATGAAAAATCTCTTCTTTAAGATTTTTCCTCCTGAGAAGCTGAGAGGCCTCAGGAACAAAATGTAAACAATAATTGTCTGCTGCTGTGGAATGCAACAGGTGGATCTGTGATTAGCTCATGTTGGATGTTTCTAATTAATGGCCAATCACAGTCAGCTGGCTCAGACAGAGAGTAGGAGCCACAAACCTTTGTAATCATTCTTTTTCTATTCTTAGCTAGCCTTGTGATGAAATCCTTTCTTCTATTCTTTTAGTATAGTTTTAATAAATATATATCATAAAATAATAAATCAGCCTTCTGAAACATGGAGTCAAATCCTCGTCTCTTCCCTCACCCTCAGACCCCTGTGAGCACGGTCACAGTCCATCCTCACCCTGGCAGGGCAGCGGAATCCGGGCACAGCCCGGGCTCGGTTTCTCTCCCTCCCGTGGGCCCTGCCCAGGTCTCTCAGCCCCTGCCCAGCCCCGGGAGAACGGAGCCCTTGAGGAGCCGCAGGTTAAGTGGCCCTGAATTGATTCGGAATAATCCTGACAGCTCCTGCGGAATCGCCCCTTTCCGACTGAATGGCTCGGGCTGGGTCCGTGCGGATGCCAAGGCTGCTTTGCTTGGCTGCATTCCTGCCCTTCCAGCTCGTGCTTTCCTTTTAACCCTTCCTTTCCCGGCTTCTCCGCAGAATCCAGGAGCGGGGATGGTTTTCCCACCCCGTTTCCCTGCAAAGATTCCTCACCTTCTCTGTGCTGGGCCTGGAGTTTGTCACTTTTTTTGTGTGGTTTTTTTTTTTTATTTTTTTCTTTCTTTCTTTTTTTTTTTTCCCCGGCAGAGTGCTCAGAACAGCTGATTTATTGTTTGTACCTCTGTGATCCACCTGGCAAACTCAGGAGCGACCGGAAGGGGCTGGGGAGGGACGGGAGGGGGGATGGAGGCTCTCAGCTCCAAATTGTCTCATTTTGGGGGAACAGAGAGCGTGGCTGCTCTGCTGAGAGCTCCCATTCCTCCCCAGCCCCTCTCCTGGGCTCCAGGTGGAGCCTGGGCTGTGTTTCCTCTGTCCTGGGCCCTGGGAAGCCCTTCACCCTTCAAAAGGGACAATTTTCCCCCATCTCCTGCGGCACAAGAGCAGATGTCCCCATCTCCCTGTGCCCTGAGGTTGTATTTCCCCCCCAGGCTCTGTCAGAGCACTGAAAACCCCGATTCCCCCAGTGCCCCTTCCCCTGGGCTGGGAGATCCCCATTGTCCCCCTGCCCACGGGCTTGGATCAATAACTGATCAATAACTTGGATCAACAACTGATCAATAATCTGCTCTGGGGGTGGGGCTGCCCCTGCCCATGGGCTCGGATCAATAACACTGATCAATAACTTGGATCAACTGCCACTGATCAATAATCTGCTCTGGGGGTGGGGCTGCCCCTGCCCATGGGCTCGGATCAGTAACTGATCAATAACTTGGATCAATGACACTGATCAATAATCTGCTCCGGGGGTGGGGCTGCTCCAGACCCTCCCTGTGCCCCCCTGGGCTGCAGCGGCCCCGAGGGGACAAGGTGGGACCCAGGAGCCTCCAGTGCGGGGTTCCTCCCTCCTGCCCTGTGCCAGTGCGGGGTTCCTGCCCTGTGCCCGTGCGGGATTCCTGCCCTGTGCCCGTGCGGGATTCCTGCCCTGTGCCCGTGCGGGGTTCCTCCCCCTGCCCTGTGCCAGTGCGGGGTTCCTGCCCTGTGTCAATGCGTGGTTCCTCCCTCCTGCCCTGTGTCAGTGCGGGGTTCCTGCCCTGTGCCCGTGCAGGATTCCTCCCTCCTGCCTCTGCCCCAGCCCGGCTCAGGCCGTCCCCTCTTGTCCCACCGGAGCCTCCAGCCCCCAGAGCACCCTCAGGATATTTGGGAGCTGCTCCCACGGTTGGCTCTGAGGCTGCAGCACCAAAGGCTCCTGAGAGCCTCCCTCCCTTTGCAAATCCCAGTCCTGAGGTTCAGCAGCTCTGGGGCAGCTGATCCCAGCCCTGGAGTGGGACCCTGTCCCTGCTTCCTCCCCAAACCCGGATCCTCCCCGTTCCTGAATCCCCACATCCTCCCCATCCCTGCACTCTCCCCATTCCTGACCCCAACCCTTCAGCCTCCTGGGTGCTGTGTCTGTCCATCCTACCCATCCCATCCCTGCATCCTCCCCATCCTGCATCCTCCATAACCCTGCATCCTCCCTAATCCATCCCTGCATCCTCCTCATTGCATCCCATCGCATCGCATCCCATCCCATCGCATCCCATCGCATCCCATCGCATCCCATCCCATCCCATCCCATCCCATCCCTGCATCCTCCTCATCACCCCAACTCTGTTTCCTCTCCCTCCCTAAACCCATCCCTGCATCCCCCCCATCCTGCTCCTCTCTCCATCCCGACCCTCTCTTCATCCCAATCCTTTCCCCATCCTGACCCTCCCTCCATCTCCCCCATCCCGACCTTCTCTCCATCTCCCCCATCCTGACCCTCTCCCCATCCCATCCCATCCCATCCCATCCCATCCCATCCCATCCCATCCCATCCCATCCCATCCCATCCCATCCCACCCCTCTCTCCATCCCCCCCGTCCCTCTCTCCCCTGCCGGCTCCCCTGCTCTCCGGGCGGGCAGTGGTACAGCCCTGCCTCCCTCCCTGCCTGCATCGCCCGCTGCTCGGGGACGCTGCTGGCAGCGAAGGCAGCGCTGCGGGGCTGCGGGGGCTGCGGCGGCCGCGTCCGGCCCCACAGCCGCGGGAGAAGGGCTGGAAGGGCCCCCAGATCCATCCCGATCCGTGCCCGGGGCAGGCAGCAGCCATGACCCAGGGGAAGGTACGAGCGAGGCCGGGCGAGCCCGTCTCTGTTGCATAACGGCGCGTTCGGAGGGCAAAGAGCGGCGCAGGGAGGGGGTTTGGGAACACGAAGGGATTTAGGAACAGAGCGATGGGTGCAAGGGGAGCGGGGTACCCGTGCACGGAACCTGCCATGGGGGTGAAAGGGGCTGGGGGCTGGCTTGGGGGTTGGGGGCTGGCTTGGGGGTTGGGGGGCTGGTTTAGGGGTGGTTTTGGGATTGGAGGCCGGTTTGGGGTTGGTTTGGGGATCGGGCTGGTTTAGGGGTGATGGATGCATGGCTCAAACCCCGTTGGACCGGAGCTGTGGCCGTTTTACCCCCCTGTGCCCTCCACATCCCGGGTTTCGGAGGGCTCCGTGAGCTGCTTGTGCTGTCCCACCCCTGTCCCCACCCGGCAGCACCTCCTGCCCGGCCCGAGGGCTCGGGATTTTGGGGGTTTTGGGGATTTTGGGGCTCTCCAGTGCTCTCAGACCGAGGAGGGGGGGTTGTGGATCCTCTGCCAGCTCATGCACCATCGCCATGGCAACGCTCTGGATGCAGCTCCATCCCTCTGGATCTCCCTGGATATCGGGGGGGTGGGGAGGGGGCTCGCAGGATCTCGGCCCCCTAAACCCAAGGGACAGGGAAGGACAGGGAAGGGCAGGGAAGGGCTGTCCCTGGGGGCTGCCAGGGGAGGTGGCACAGCCGATCTGCCCGCGGGGCTCATCCCAGCCCGGCCCTGCTGTGTTTCAGGGCCCGTGGCCCCTTCAGCTGGAGCCCTCCTCACTCGGCCCTGTTAAAGCCCCCCTGTTTTGGGGTTCATTGCCTCTGCAGCCCCCCCGAGCTGTGGGGACACCGCTCCTGGGCTGAGCTGGCTCCTCCTCGGGGAGCAGAGTTGTCCTGGCACTTTATCTACCCCAGCCCAGCTGGGAGGTTAAAGGGATCAGGTTCCCAAGGAGAGGAGAGCGCTCAGGTGGCCCCAGGTTGGCTCCTTGCTGCAGTCCCGGCTCCTTGGAATGCTGGGAAGCAGCACAGCTGAGCCTCCACACGGGCACAGAGGAGAAAATTCTGGAGGGCCAAACCAGAGAATTCCTGGGAGCAGCTGACTCAAAATGGGGTAAACGGGAATGAAGATGTCAGGGATTTTCTGCCCAGGATCTGAAAGCTCTTTTTAAGGAGCAGTGTAGGGAGTTTGATGAGAAGCAGAGAATTCCTTGCATGTTTTTGGTGTCACGTTGAGCCCGAGGCACCGTGGGGGCTCTGGGTCTCCCCTCAGACCTCCCTGCCTGGAACTTCTCATCCCAATGAGCACCTCCAGGGCCTTCCCATCTCCCCTCAGCCATGGATGCCCTTCCCGGGGTGCAGGGATGGGTCCGTGCCCAGCCCCCCGGAATGGCTGGGGGGCTCCCAGTTCCCGTGGCTCCCAGTTCCCGTGACTCCCAGTTCCTGTGGCTCCCAGTTCCTGGACTCCCAGTTCCTTTGGCTCCCAGTTCCTTTGGCTCCCAGTTCCCGTGGCTCCCAGTTCCCATTGCTCCCAGTTCCTTTGGCTCCCAGTTCCCATTGCTCCCAGTTCCCATTGCTCCCAGTTCCCATTGCTCCCAGTTCCTTTGGCTCCCAGTTCCCATTGCTCCCAGTTCCCATTGCTCCCAGTTCCCATTGCTCCCAGTTCCTTTGGCTCCCAGTTCCTTTGGCTCCCAGTTCCTGGACTCCCAGTTCCTTTGGCTCCCAGTTCCAGTGGCTCCCAGTTCCCATTGCTCCCAGTTCCCATTGCTCCCAGTTCCTTTGGCTCCCAGTTCCCGTGGCTCCCAGTTCCCGTGCCTCCTAGTTCCCATGGCTCCCAGTTCCTGTGGCTCCCAGTTCCCATTGCTCCCAGTTCCTGTGGCTCCCAGTTCCCATGGCTCCCAGTTCCTGTGGCTCCCAGTTCCCGTGGCTCCCAGTTCCCGTGGCTCCCAGTTCCTGTGGCTCCCAGTTCCCATTGCTCCCAGTTCCTGTGGCTCCCAGTTCCCATGGCTCCCAGTTCCTGTGGCTCCCAGTTCCCGTGGCTCCCAGTTCCCGTGGCTCCCAGTTCCTGTGGCTCCCAGTTCCCATTGCTCCCAGTTCCTGTGGCTCCCAGTTCCCATGGCTCCCAGTTCCTGTGGCTCCCAGTTCCCGTGGCTCCCAGTTCCTGTGGCTCCCAGTTCCCATGGCTCCCAGTTCCTGTGGCTCCCAGTTCCCAGGGCTCCCAGTTCCTGTGGCTCCCAGTTCCCGTGGCTCCCAGTTCCTGTGGCTCCCAGTTCCCATGGCTCCCAGTTCCCGTGGCTCCCAGTTCCCAGGGCTCCCAGTTCCCGTGCCTCCCAGTTCCCGCGGCTCCCAGTTCCCGTGGCTCCCAGTTCCCGTGGCTCCCAGTTCCTGTGGCTCCCAGTTCCTGTGGCTCCCAGTTCCCGCGGCTCCCAGTTCCTGTGGCTCCCAGTTCCCGTGGCTCCCAGTTCCCGTGGCTCCCAGTTCCCACGTCTCCCAGTTCCTGACCCCTCTTGCAGAGCCCATCTGTTCCAGCTTCTCATCCAGGGCAGTTTCTGGGATGCTTTTACTCATCTCTGTCTCTCTCCTTGCCCCTCTCTGTGCAGCTCTCTGTGAACAGCAAACCCCCGAGCTCTGAGGGGCAGGGGGACAAGAAGGACAATGCCACAGCCCCCCCGGCTCCCCCGTCCTACGAGGAGGCCACAGCGGGAGAAGGGATGAAAGCCAGGGCTTTTCCTGCCCCGCCCGCAGCCCCACTCCACCCCAGCTGGGCGTACGTGGATCCCAGTAAGTCCTTCCATGGATGGGCTGGGGTGGGCCCCGGGAGAGGGGCAGAGATCCCCCAAGATGGAGAGGAGAGGGGGAGCAGGGATGAGAGGGGGAGAAGGGATCAGAGGGGGAGCAGGGATGAGAGGGGACCTGGATAAGAGGGGGAGCAGGGATGAGAAGGGGAGCAGGGATAAGAGGGGGACTTGGATAAGAGGAGGAGCAGGGATGAGAGGGGGAGCAGGGATGAGAGGGGACCTGGATAAAAGGAGCAGCAAGGACAAGAGGAGGAGCAGGGATGTGGTGCGCAGTTTGGCCTTGGGCAGAGCTGTGAGCCTCTGTCTGCACAGGAGAGTCTCTATCAATGTACAAAAGTCTCCATCTACACATAAAAGTCTCCATCTACACATAAGTCTCCACCTGCAGATAAAAGTCTGTATCTGTGAATAAAAGCCATTCCAGCCATCCCAGAGAACTCACGAGGGAGTAAACACCTTCCCAGTCCCATGTGGGAGAAATCCCCATTCCCAGCTCGCTGCCCTGGGAGATCCCAGCTCCTGGGGCTGGAGGGAAAGTCCTGGAGCAGCTGCAGGGATCCCCCCACCCCCTCCTGCAGCTCCTGCTCAGCCCTCAGAGCAGCTGAGGTGGCACAATTGGTGTCACAAGCGGTGTCACAGCCCCCAGTGTGGCTGTTGGCAGCTGCTGGCAGAGCCAGGGAGGCTGGGACACGGCTGGAGCCAAAGGCTGGATTGTTCCAGCATCCTCGTGGCCATTCCTGGGCAAACCAGCAGCTTTTCCAGCACCAGAAGCTCCCTGGAACTGCTGCTGAGCTGTAGCAAAGGACAGAGCCCTGGCTGTGCCCAGGGAATGGCTGTAGGCTTGGAAATGGGGCTGGAGCAGGCTGGGGTGGCTGGGAAGTGACCCTGGGGGTGGCCAAGTGCTCACTCAGCCCAGCTCCAGCCAGAGAAAACGCTGCAATTATGGGATTTAGGGACTCCTGAGCTCTTGCCCTGCTCCATCCTTTGCTGCCTGTTGTGTCCAGCTGCAGGGACGGGGTGCTTGGGGAAGGGGAAGGAGTGAAAACCTCCCCTGGTGTGTCTGTGCCCGCACATTCTGATGGTTTCTCAGCCTTTCCCCTGAGGAACAGGATAAATCCCCCCAGGTGCCTCTGGGCATCATCTGGAATTTTCTGCTCTTGCAATGAATTTGGGTGGGTGAGGCCTAAATGGGGTGAGATGGGGTATTTGGGGTTTAGGGGGTGGGATGGGGTATTTGGGTTTAGGGGGTGGGATGGGATATTTGGGGTTTAGGGGGTGGGATGGGGTATTTGGGGTTTAGGGGTGATATGGGATATTTGGGGTTTAGGGGGTGGGATGGAGTATTTGGGGTTTAGGGGTGATATGGGATATTTGGGTTTAGGGGGTGGGATGGAGTATTTGGGGTTTAGGGGTGATATGGGATATTTGGGTTTAGGGGGTGGGATGGGGTGGTTTGGGGCTCCAGGTGGGAAGCCAGACCCACTCTATGGGATGTCTCACACCTGACTGGGAGCACCTGGAGAGAAGGGATGTGGGTTTGGGGCTGTTTCTGTGACCATGAACTCGGGACACACCGTCCTGCTGTGGCCTTGGACGGGGGGACAGATGTGGGGACACCGGGAGGGAGGAGGATGGAACCCTCTGGATGCTGGCAGGGAGGGAGGGAGGGAGGAGGGTAAAACCCTTCAGTTCCTCCAGGCATTGAGGTGCCAGCTGGGCATTCAGGGCCAATTTGGTGTTTAGGGGCCAGTTGGGTGTTTAGGGGCTAATTTGGTGTTTAGGGGCTAATGTGGTGTTTAGGGCCAGTTGGGTGTTTAGGTGCCAGTTTAGTGTTTAGGGGCTAATTTGGTGTTTAGGGGCTAATTTGGTGTTTAGGGGACAATTTGGTATTTAGGAGCCAATTTGGTGTTTAGGGGCTAATTTGGTGTTTAGGGGACAATTTGTTGTTTAGGGCCAGTTGGGTGTTTAGGGGCCAGCTGGAAGTTTAGGGGCCAGTTGGGTGTTTAGGGGCCAATTGGGTGTTTAGGGGCCAGCTGGGTGTTGTTTAGGGGCTGGGATTGCTTTGGTGCAGAAGACCTGGAATTCCCAGGGACTCTCCCTGCCCAGGTACTCTGGGACCGATGAGGGATCCAGGAGAACACGCAGGAGGTTCAGCTCCAGTGGGGCAGGAAGGAAGGACCAAGGGATTTGTTGACAACAGAACAGCAGCAGGGACTTATTTCCTACTGGGGGCACCTAAGTGAGGCTCCTGCATTTTGAATGAGCAGCTTTAACCAGGAAAACAGGAGAAAATCAGGATCAGGACCTTGAGTTTGGCTCTCCTGGTGCCTGCTCTGAGATTGAGAGGGTCTCTGTTCCATCTTCCCGAAGGATTTGGGCACCCCTGAGCTCAGAAGCTTTGGGAGGAGGGGAGGTGTCTGTGGACCAGGCAGGGACAGGAATGTAAAGCAGGAAAATCACACAAAAATCCTTCTGTGGAAACCCAGCAGGGGGGACTTCAGTGACACAGGAGGGAAGCAGAGAGGGCACAGAGTGGTCGTGGAGTCACGGAATGGTTTGGGTGGGATGGGACCTTTGAGTGCATCCAGGGCCACCCCTGCCATGGCAGGGACACCTCCTCCTGCCCCAGGCTGCTCCAAGCCCCATCCAGCCTGGCCTTGGGCACTGCCAGGGATGGGGAAGGGAAAACCAGCAACCGGAGCTTCTGTTCCAGTTTTGGCATAGCAGAGATGACTTGTGCAGGGATTTGAGGGTTCGGGGGAAGGTTTTTCTCACTGGTAGCATTGGAGCTGTTTTCTCCTTTTCCAGGCTCGGTGCTTAACTGTTTCCTGAGCCCCTGCCTGGAAATGGGGCTGAGGGATGGACTCAGGGAGCCGCCAGGAGCTGCTCTCCGAGCAGGGACGTTGTTGACAAAGCCACGATGCAAACACAGCTCAGGAGAGCAGCGAGGGACTCCTCCTGCTCCCCTGGGAATGCTGAGTCACAGCTGCTCCCCTGGGAATGCTGAGTCACAGCTGCTCTGGGGATGCTTTAACATCCAGTGGAAGGAGAGCAAGGGCTGATCCCGGCCCTCCCATTGCTGTGGAAGCTTTGGTGTTTGCTCACACAGGGATCAGCCTGGTGTTGGGATGGTTTGTGGGAATGTTCCCCCTCTGTTCCCAGGGATGGTCTTGAGGAGCAGCAGGAGTGGGAAGGGAGCAGAGGAAGTTTTGTATTTGCTGGGAAATGCCCCAGTGAAGGCAGGAATGATGAATCTGACTCCATGTTCTCAGAAGGCTAATTTATTACTTTATTATACTATATTATATTAAAGAATACTGTATTTTAATATAATATATAATAGAACTATACTAAAGAATAATATATTTAACATTCTTTAATATTAATATTCTAACATTAATTTTCTTTAATATATTATATTAAAGAATACTGTATTTTAATATAATATATAATAGAACTATACTAAAGAATAATGTATTTATATTCTTTAATATTATTATTCTTATAACAATATTCTTTAATATATTATATTAAAGAATACTATAGTTATATAATATATATATTTAATATAATCTATAATATAACTATACTAAAGAATACAGAAAAGATACTTACTAAATGGTAGAAAGATAATAATGAAAACTCCTGACTCTTTCCAGAGTCCCGACACAGCTTGGCCCTGATTGGCCAAAGAGTCAAAACAGTTCACACCAGAACCCAATGAAACAATCACCTGTGGGTGAACAATCTCCAAACACATTCCACACGAGCACAACACAGGAGAAGCAAATGAAATAAGAATTGTTTTCCTTTGTATCTGAGGCTTCTCAGCTTCCCAGGAGAAAAATCCTGGGCGAAAAAATTCTTTCAGAGGATGTGAATGGCACAGGAAAGGCCCTTTTTAAAATAGAGAGTGGAATTAAAAATTCTTTGTGCTGCCTGGAGAACGGTTCCAGCCTGGGAAGTGTTACCTCAGCCGAGGGAAACAGGGAATCAGAGTGGGCATGGAGGGTTGGGAAGGTCCTGGAGGTGTTGGGTGCTGTCTGATGTTCATGTCCTGGACCCCCGTGGCAGAGAGAAATGATGGATCTGACTCCATGCTCTCACAAGGCTAATTTATTATTTTATTATACTATATTATATTAAAGACTATTAAACTATACTACACGAAAGAATACAGAAAGGATACTCACTAAATGCTAAAAAGAAAATAATGAAAACTCCTGACTCTTTCCAGAGCCCCGACACAGCTTGGCACCAATTGGCCAAAGAGTCAAAACAATTCACATCAGATTCCCAATCAAACAATCACCTGTGGGTAAACAATCTCCAAACACATTCCACATGAGCAAAACACCGGAGAAGCAATTGAGATAAGAATTGTTTTCCTTTTCTCTGAGGCTTCTCAGCTTCCCAGGCAAAAAATCCTGGGCGAAGGGATTTTTTTTTCAGAGAATGTGAAAGCCACAAGGAACGTCTGGGGATTTTGGGTGCCAAATTGAGCTGAGATGGCTCCCTGAGCTCAGGTCCCACAGCTGGGGGTGGAATTTGGGATTTGGCCACAAGGAACGTCTGGGGATTTTGGGCACCAAACGGAGCTGAGATGGCTCCCTGGGCTCAGGTCCCACAGCTGGGGGGATTTGGGATTTGGCCACAAGGAACCTCTGGGGATTTTGGGCACCAAATTGAGCTGTGATGGTTCCCTGGGCTCAGGTCCCACGGCTGGGGGGATTTGGGTGGGAGCTGCTCCTTTGGCCTCCCTGCAGGCACCAGCCCCAGCTACGGCAGCGGGGGGTACCCGGGGGACACGGAGCTGCTCACCACCTTCAGCTGGGACGACCGCAACGTGCGCAGGGTGTTCATCAGGAAGGTGAGGCAGGGACACGTCCCTCGCCCTCGCGGCTGGCACAGCTGAACCCCCGGCCCCTGGAGGGGCTGGCTCTGCTGGATTCTGGGGTCCATGGGTCACCACCTCTCGCTGCAGGTGTACGCCATCCTGATGGTCCAGCTCCTGGTCACCGTTGTCATCGTGGCTTTCTTCACCTTCTGGTGGGTGCTGGGCCCCCTGGGAGCGGGCCCTGGGCAGGTTCCTGGGGGTTGTGTCACACTTGGATTCTTTCTGACTATTCCAAGAGAAAAGCAAAGCTGAGGGAACACTCAGAGCTCCCTCAGTCCTTTTTGCCCCATTCGCACCCACGCTCGGGGTTGGATCTTCCATCCTGGGTGATCCCCAGGGCTGCTGCCCTTGGCAGCGGCTGCTGGCTTTTCCCTGTGGATTCTTTCTGACTATTCCAATAGAAAAGCAAAGCTGAGGGAACACTCAGAGGTGCCTCAGTCCTTTTGCCCCCATTCCCACCCATGCTCTGGTTTGGATCTCCCATCCTGGGTGATCCCCAGGGCTGCTGCCCCTGGCAGTGGCTGCTGGGTTTTCCCTGTGGGAGTTACCAGATCCCAGCCCCAGGGGCTGCCTTCTCTCCCCTGCTCATCCCCCTCTCCAGCTCCCAGCTCGGATGACCGAGCGCTCTGGGTGTGTGTGGCTCATGTTGCCTCCAGAATAAATAATGGATCAGTGCCAGCCTGAGGATTTGGGCTCCCTAATCCCCTGTGGGAGCCATTCCCAGCCAGCTCCGGTGTGGAACTGGGGGACCAGCGCTGCCCTTCCCACCTGGCAGCTGGAATTCCTCTCCACAGGCTCAGGCTGCCGAGAGGATTCGCCCAGGGCTGGGTTTTAATCCCCTGCTCGGGCTGTTCCTGGGTTCAGTGAGCAGGGAGCGCTGAGGGCCTGGGTTCTCCCTGCTCAGGACCTTTCCTTGTCTTGCAGTGAACCAGTCAAGGGCTACATCCAGACCCACTCTGCCTGGTACTGGGCTTCCTAGTGAGTATCCCTGGCTTTTCCTGTGGCCTTGTGCGCTCCAGACAGCCTGGGTGGGGCTGTGGGGATGTGGGAAGGGTCTCCAACAGTGTCCTGCATGTGAAGCATCACTCCAAAGTGCCCAGGGGCAACTGGGGAAGGTCACGGAATCATGGAATGGGTTGGGTTGGGTTGGGTTGGGTTGGGAGGGACCTCAAAGCCTCCAGTGCCTCCCCTGGCTGGGCAGGGACCCCTCCCACCATCCCAGCTGCTCCCAGCCCCCATGTCCAACCTGGCCTTGGGCACCGCCAGGGACCCAGGGGCAGCCCCAGCTGCTCTGGGCACCAATCCAGAGGTGAGCAGGTGGGAAATCTCACCTGACTGAGCAAGAGACACCTGAGAAGAGAACCCCAAACACTTCCCCAAAAACTGGCCCCAGAAACCAGGGTGGAAAGAAATACCTGAATATTTCCTGCAGAAAGCCAGAGAAAGCTGGGGAGTTTCCAGGGAAACAGAAACTCCTAGTGAGACCTGGGGGGATGTCCAGGGTACCTTAGAGAGTTCACTTTGGGAAGGTCCCCTGGGAAGCTCCAGAGGCCTCCTTGCAGCACTGCAGAGCCCCATATCTGACACCTGGAAGGATGTTCAGGGACCATGGAGGCTGAATTTTGGGATTTTCCCCTTGGAAGCCAGGTGGTTGTCAGGTTTCCATTACATAACATCCAGTGGGGTGGATTTGGAGGTGTTGGGATGTTCCTGGCCATGTCTGGGTGGGGCTGTTACTCCTGGGGCTCCATCCCAGAGCCCTGTGGCTGGGATTCCGTTCCTTGGTTCCCCCAGCCTGCCCAGAATGGAGCTCCCAGGTGCTGGCACCTCCTGGCTCCGTGCTTTCCAGGCTGCTGGCGGGGTCAGTGCTGCTCATTGAGTGTGAGGTGAACTCAGCTTTAATCAGTTCACACCCAAATCAGCAGATGAGACACAGGCTTATGTAACCTGGGAGAACCCTCCAAACAGCAGCCATGGAGCTCCGGGGCACCAGGAGGGAACCACAGGTGCTCCAGAGGGAGACTGGGCTTGGAGAGGCACTGTCACGTCCCAGGGGACAGGGGGAGGAGCCTCAGCCCTGCTCAGCTCCCCACCTTGGCCTCTGGGGTCACCTCTTCCAGCTCCCTGCCCGGATGGAGTTTATTCCCTCCTGTTTGCCAGGAGGAACACCCCTGGGGCAGCTGGGGGGGTTCTGTCCTGCAGGAAATTCCCCCCTGGTCATTGTCCCCCTGTGCCCAGGTGAGACCCCACCTGCCGAGCTGCTCCAGCCCTGGGCTCCCGCACAGGGAGGATGAGGAGAGAGCCCAGAGGAGGCCCCGGAGCTGCTGCAGGGCTGGAGCCCCTCTGGGGCCGGGCTGGGAGAGCTGGGGGTGCTCCCCTCACTGCAGGGAGAGCTCAGAGCCCCTTCCTGGCCCGAAGGGGCTCCAGGAGAGCTGGAGAGGGACTGGGGACAAGGGATGGAGGGACAGGACACAGGGAACGGCTTCCAGAGGGCAGAGATGGATGGGAGATTGGGCAGGAATTGTTCCCTGGGAGGGTGGGGTGGGCTGGGATGGATTTCCCAGAGCAGCTGGGGCTGCCCCTGGATCCCTGGCAGTGCCCATGGCCCGGCTGGAGCACCTGGGATAGAGGGAGGTGTCCCTGCCATGGCAGGGATGGGATGGGATGGATTTTAATGTCCCTTCCCTCCCAGGCCATTCCATGACTTTAATTTTTTCTGTTTTTTCACTGCTCAGTGAGCCAAGCCCTTCCCTTCATTCCAGTGTCTCCAAAGGTTTTTCCTGCTCTGTGCCTGGGTCTCCTTCCCAACCAGAGAGCTCTGTAATATAACCTGGGAGCCCCAGGACGTTTTCCCACTGCTGGGATGGCACCTCAGTGGGAATAAATCCAGAGCAGCCAGGGATGGATGGCCCTGCTGGCTCGGTGCTCCCGACAGTCTCTTCCCAGCTGCTCAGCCGTGTCCAGGCTGCTCCCACTGGGCTTTCCTGGTTTCCCAGTGGGAGAGCTGGGCCTGGGTTTATCTCTGTGCCCTCGTGGCCCGGGGCTCTGCCGTCACCTCCCTGCCCTGGCCGAGGGTCAGTGGCTATCGGAGCCATCGGCGCACCCAGAACTGCTGCCCCGGGGGGAGCAGCTCCCAGAGCCTGGAAAAACACCCAGCTGTGGGCAGGAGAGCAGGAGAGCCTCCTTCAGCTCTGCCTGCTGCAGCTCTGGGGCTGCTGTGCTCGGACAGGCTCAAATGCTGGGAGGTAAAACCTGAAACCTGCCAGGACCTGGGCGGGGCTGGGCAGCCACAGCACCCTGGGCTCTGCTGAGCCAGGAGGATCCTGCTGCCCTGGGCTTGTCCCTGAGCCCCTTTCTGAATGGATCCTCCTACCCTGGTCTTGTCCCTGAGCCCCTTTCTGAATGGATCCTCCTGCCCTAGGCCCTTCCCTGCCCTGGGCTCTTCCTCAAGCTCTCCAGCAGTGGAGTCCTGGAATGGGTTGGGTTGGAGGAACCCTCAAGTCCACCCAGTGCCACCCCTGCCATGGGCAGGGACACCTCCCACTGTCCCAGGTTTCTCCAGTCCCTGTCCAGCCTGGCCTTGGGCACTTCCAGGAATGGAAAATTCCCAAAAATTCCCATTTCTGGAGGGATGTGCCATGGGAGCAGCTCCCTCCTCCAGCAGAGCCCTTCCAGCCCTGCCTGAGCCCGGCTGCTTTGCCAGCCCTTGGTTTAAGAACCTCCAGCCTTGACACCCCCAGGCTGGAAAGGGTTTGGAAATGAGGGGCAAACCTGGAAATGATGACAAACCTGGAAAGGAGGGGCAAACCTGGAAATGATGACAAACCTGGAAAGGAGGGGCAAACCTGGAAATGAGGGGCAAACCTGGAAAGGAGGGGCAAACCTGGCATCTCCATGTGAGAAACTCCCAGAGACATGGAATCTTGGAATCGTGAAGGTGGGAAAAGCCCCTGGAGACCATGGAGTCCAACACCAAGCCTCCCCTCACCACTGACCAAGTGTCCTGGGTTGATAAGTGAGGTTTTTGGGAGGCTGTGGTCAAACCAATCAGTGCTCAGATCTGAATGCCCCCAGTGCTACTTCCAAAGGCTTTTGGTCACTTCCAAGGGTGGGATTGCACCACTGCCTGGGCCGCCCCTCCCAAAGCCTGACCTCCCTTTCCATGAAGGAACATTTCCTCAGAGCCAACACCACCCCAGCTCCTGCCCTGTTTGTCACTGGCACGTTTGGGTGCCCTGCTCCAGATCCTGCCCTCAGCTTCTCCAGGGATGTTTTGTGCCACCCTGGGGATGGGCACAGGCAGAGGAGGCTCCTGAGGGCAGGAAGGAGCTCAGTGAGAGGGACCTGGGGTGGGAACCAGCCTGATCCAGCCTGCTGGGTGTTTGCATTTCCAACATCCCCATCCCAGGCTGGTTTTCCAGGGAATTCCACCCCAGGGAATTCCCTCCCGCTCCACCATCCCAGACTGGTTTTCCAGGGAATTCCATCCCAGGCTGCTTTTTCAGGCAATTCCATCCCAGGGAATTCCACTCTCCCAGGCTGCTTTTCCAGGGAATTCCCTCCTGCTCCACCATCCCAGGCTGCTTTTCCAGGGAATTTCCCCCTGCTCCACCATCCCAGGCTGCTTTTCCAGGGAATTCCATCCCACCCCCTGCTCCACCCTCCCAGGCTGTTTTTCCCCCCTGACCTCTCCCTCTCTCTCTCCTGGCAGCGCCGTTTTCTTCGTCACCTACCTGATCCTCGCCTGCTGCTCCGGGCCCAGGTGAGGAGGGGATGCTTTGGGGTCTGGGACAGCCTGGGAAGGCAGCAGGAATGTTTTCCTCAGGTTTCCAGCCCTGTTGCGGGGCAGGGATGCAGCTGCTGTGTTTCCATGGGATTGTGGAATGGTTGGGGTTGGAAAGGACCTTAAAGCCCACCCAGTGCCATGGCAGGGACACCTCCCACTGTCCCGCAGTGCTCCGCTGTCCTGGCCTTGGACACTTCCAGGGATCCAGGGGCAGCCACAGCTGCTCTGGGGAACCTGGTCCAGATGCTGGAAACAGCTGTTCCAGGCCTTGGGTTGCTGCAGCTCAGGAGTCCAATTGCAGCTGTGGCTTCCAGCAGGAGCTGCCCTGCAGCGATGCCATGAGGGCCCTGATGAAGGAGCAATGATCCGTCTGACTCCATGGATAGCAGAAGGCTAATTAATTACTTTATATATAAAGTAATTTATATATATATATTAATTACTTTATTATACTATACTGTATACATTTCATCTAAACTGAATCTGCCAAGCACTCACTCTGCACACAATGCTTACCCTGCACAGAATCACAGATTGTCACCCTCAGTCCTGACACACACACACACACCTGGCCCTGACACACACACACCTGGCCCTGAGACACACACACACCTGGCCCCGACAGGCCAAGGAAACAAAACATCCTCACTTTGGGTAAACAATCCCCAAATTGCATTCTACACAGGCACAGCAAAGTGATTTTGTGATTTCGTGTTTTCCCTTTCTCTGAGGTTCAGAGAATGCGAATCTCAGAAATCCTTGGGAAGAACTGTGCCTTGCTTTTCTCTGTGAAGAGCAATGTGGCAGCGCCGCCCCGTTTGCAGCTCTGGGATTCTGGGGGTGAAACATTCCAGAGGATGCTCTTGTCAGCTCCCAGGGGAGCAGGAATATCCTGGGGACCTCTGTCCTGCTGGCCCAGGAGGACCCCAAATGTCCTGGGGCCCCCAGCAGGGTGACTGTGCCCTGCACTGCCCCAGCATTGTGCACAGGGCACTAATTACCAGCATGGGCATTAATTACCCATCAGGGTCATTAATGGCCATTAATTACCCTCACTGTCCCTAATTACCCCATGGTCAGGGGTTCCCTGGCACAGCCCCACCTGACTGACTCCTGTTTGCTTTGCAGGAGATACTTCCCATGGAATCTGATCCTGCTCAGCATCTTTGTGAGTGGCACATCTGGCCAACATCTGCCCTGGGGTCAGAGTGGTGCCCAGGACAAGGCTGGAATTCCTGGGGAAAAGTGGGAATTTCATCCCCTTCTTGTCCTGGGCTTGGGCTGAGGAGCTGTGCTTGCACTGGGATGGGAGAAGCTGGGAAGAAAGGGAGCCTCTCATTGTTAAAAAATAGCAAAAAATAATCTGTGGGGTCTGCTGGGAGCTGGGGTGGGAGCTGGGATGGGAACTGGGGTGGGAACTGGGGTGGGAACTGGGATGGGAGCTGGGATTGGAGCTGGGGTGTGCTGGGATGGAACCGGGGTGGGAACCTGGGTGGGAACTGGGATGTGGGATGGCAGCTGGGATGGGAGCTGGGATGGGAGCTGGGAGGGGAGCTGGGATGGCAGTTGGGATGTAGGATGGGAGCTGAGATGGGAGCTGAGATGGCAGCTGGGATGGCAGCTGGGATGGCAACTGGGATGTAGGATGGGAGCTGGGATGGGAGCTGAGATGGCAGCTGGGAGGGCAGCTGGGATGTGGGAGTGGAGCTGGAATGGAGCAGGGATGGGAGCTGAAATGTAGGATGGCAGCTGGGATGTAGGATGGGAGCTGAGATGGCAGCTGGGAGGGCAGCTGGGAGGGCAGCTGGGAGGGGAGCTGGGATGGCAGCTGGGATGTAGGATGGCAGCTGGGATGGCAGCTGGGATGGCAGCTGGGATGTAGGATGGGAGCTGGGATGGGAGCTGGGAGGGCAGCTGGGATGGCAGCTGGCTCCTGTGCGGGACGGATGCAGGAGCAGGGGCTCCCCCCGTGCCATTTGCCCTCCCTCTGCCCTCTCCTGTGCCCATCAGTCACTGGAGGGGTCCAAATGCTGCCCAAGCTCCTTCTCCTGCGAGCCTGGGAGGCTCCCCTGCCCTGTTCCCTGGGACTGAGGGATTTCCTGGTGTCTGCTCCGGGGCAGGGGGGCACTAACCTGGCTGTGTTTTCCCCAGACCCTGTCCATGGCCTATCTCACTGCCATGCTCTCCAGGTGGGTTGGGCACTGCCCTGTGTCCTGTCTCTTCCTGAAAACATTCCCTGTTCCTGAGGTACCTGAGCTCTCTGGGGCTCCCAGCAGCCACACAAAGCTGGAGCTTCCCTCGGGGAAACTTTCCAGGGAAGGTTCCCAAGGCCTGTCCCTGTCCCAAGGGAGGCAGCACTGGGGGATTCCACATCCCAAACACTGCAGGAGAGCCCTGGAGGGGCAGCACTGCAGGGGCTGGAGGCGACCACTCACTGATCCCCATTTCTCACTGGGCAGGTCCCAGGCAGGGGGGGCTGCAGTGAGCCAAGGGTTTTGTTCCAGCAGTTTCAGGAGTTTGTATCCCACAGCCTGCTCCCTCCTGCTCATTTGCAGCAGGAAATCTGAAATCTGCTCCTGGCTCGTGTGGGAGCCTGGAGAGAGAGCCATGATCCAGGCTGGGTGATGGATGGACTGGGACAAAGAAATCCCTGGCCTCAGCAGCTTCAGGGGAAAACTCCAGAGGCTGCACACAAATCCCCCAGGGAGAGCAGGACTGGCTTTTCCACGGGCTGAGCCTGCGCTGCAGCCAAAATCCTGATCCAGCCTGGAAACCATTCCAGCCTGAGCCTGCAGCCCCTGGCCCTGCTCCAACCCCTCCTTTTCCAAAGGCCAGACTGGGCAGGAGCCCGGGCTGCTCCTTTGGTTTCCCCTCATGCTGTGGGGACTTTTGTCACCCTGGGTTTGTTACCTCCCAGTCAGGACCTTCCCCATTCCCTGTCTGTTCATGGACAGTGGCATTGGTGGACTTGGAGCTGCTCCAAAGCTCTGGGAAGCCCAGATGGACCCTCCTGCCTTCCCTCCATGTCACTTTAGTTTTTTAAGATCTTCTAAGCTTTTTGATATGGACATTCTCGTGGTGAACTTTTCCAAACACTTTCTGTAAATAACTAATTGTTTTGTCTTCTTTTATAGAAGAGGAGAAAGTTGATAGACTGCTAGTTTGACCAGTGTCATTGGAGAGGTGTCCCTATCACCCTCCAATCCACTGTCACTTTTGGAAAACTATAAATGTTAGAGTCAGAGAATAAACTTCCTCTTTCTTCCTTCACCTGGAGAACCGTGGTGTGCTTGCATTCTTGCATGTCCGATAGTGACACCTCCATCCTTCAAAACAGCAGGAAAACCCATCCAGCCTTTTTTCCATCCTTCCTTTTCTACCATTAGTGTGGAATGTTGATAATTCCAGCGCTGTTTGTGCCCGTAGGATTCCTTGCCCAGCTCCTGCCTGTCTGAATCCCCTTTCCCATCCCCGGGAATGAACCTAATTTGATTTTCCTGGTCATTTTGCAGCTACTACAACACCAAGTCGGTGCTGCTGTGCCTGGGGATCACGGCCCTGGTCTGTCTGTCTGTCACCATCTTCAGCTTCCAGAGCAAGGTGGGGACATCCCTCGGGGAGGGGACACTGGGGCAGGACAGGGGGGAGCTGGGGGGGTCTGGAGGGCTCTGGAAACGGGGCCAGCCCCAGGGATGTGGGGATGGCACCAGCAGGTTGGAGTGGAGCAGGACATGTGCGAGGGAGGGACGTGGCTGGGATGGAAGTGGGGCTAGAAAATGGTGATAAATGGGAATAAAAGGAGATTTTTTGTGGATTGGGGTGGGGGCTAGAAGATGGTGATTTATGGGAATAAAATGAGATTTTTTTTTTAATGGATTGGGGTGGGGACTAGAAGATGGTGATTTATGGGAATAAAATGAGATTTTTTTGTGGATTGGGGGGCTAAAGATGCTGATATATGGGAATAAAATGGGATTTTTTTTTTGTGGATTGGGGTGTGCCACAAATGCACGTGGGAGTGGAGGATGCTGATGTGTGGGAACAGTCTGGGATTTTTGGAGGATCGGGATGTGCCAGGGATGTCGGAGGGGCTGGCAGAGGCTGCAGGGTGGTAAACTGGGACTTTCAGAGGCTTGGGCTGTGGGACACAGGAGGGCACTGGTGTGTGATGGGTTTGGGATTCCTTTGGCGGGACCCGAGCCCTTCCCTGCGGCACTGAGGGGATTTGGGGGCGCTGGCTCAGGGCAGGGGGTGCAGGCTGGGCGGGAGAGGCAGAACCAGCCCCGGGTGGGTCCCAGGGGGACTCAGGAGCTGCAGCAGCGTCAAACCCAGCCCTAAACCTGTCCCTGCAGTACCCAGGGCCTGGGGGTCAAAGGCCTTGCAGGGTCCTGGGCTCTGTCAGCCTCACTTTTGGAGAAATTCAGCAAAATTTGCCAATTTCGAGCTTGGCACCATATTATTGGCAAGAGTGAGTGGCCACAAACAGAGATCATTTTCTATGAGAAAAAGAAGTCATTTCCCCAGGATCTGGGTATCAGCTCAGAGGTGGTGTTTGGGGCTCGAAGGACTTGCAGGGTTCTGGTTGCTGGCAGCTTTAGTTTTGGAGAAATCCAGCCAAGTTTGCCAATTTCAAGCTTGGCCCTGCCCAGTGTTGGCTCGGCTGAGTGCCCACAGAGGGAGACCATTTTCCATGGGAAAAAGAAGTCATTTCCCCAGGGTCTGGGTGTCAGCTTAAAGGTGGTGTTTGGGGCTCTAAGCACTTGCAGGGTCCTCCTTGGTGGCAGCTTTAGTTTTGGAGAAATCCAGCCAAGTTTGCCAATTTCTCACTTGACACTGCCTTGTTGGCCAGAGCAAGTGACTGCAAATGGAAGCCATTTTCCATGGGCAAAAGTCTCCAGGGTCTGGGGGTCAGATTAAAGGTGGCCTGTGGGGCTCTAAGGACTTGCAGGGTCCTCCTTGGTGGCAGCTTCAGTTTTGGAGAAATCCAGCAAATTTTGCCAATTTCAAGCTTGGCCCCGCCCTGTTGGCCAGGGCCAGTGGCCTCAAACGGAAGCCATTTCCCATGGGAAAAATGTCATTTCCCCAGGGTCTGGGGATCAGCTCAGAGGTGGCCTTTAGGGCTCAAAGGATTCGCAGGGTCCTCCTTGATGGCAGCTTTAGTTTTGGAGAAATACAGAATTCTCACTTGGCACCGTATTATTGGCAAGTGCGAGTGGATGCAATGGGAGGCCATTTTCCAGGGAAAGAGAAGTCATTTCCCCAGGGTCTGGGGATCAGATGAAAGGTGGCATTTGGGGCTCAAAGGACTTGCAGGGTCCTACTTGGTGGCAGCTTTAGTTTTGGAGAAGTCCAGCCAAGTTTGCCAATTTCTCACTTGACACTGCCTTCTTGGCCCGAGCGAGTGGCCGCAAACAGAGATCATTTCCCATGGGAAAAAGAAGTCATTTCCCCAGGGTCTGGGTATCAGCTCAGAGGTGGCCTTTAGGGCTCGAAGGACTTGCAGGGTCCTCTTTGGTGGCAGCTTTAGTTTTGGAGAAATCCAGAAAAGTTTGCCAATTTCTAGCTTGGCACCACATGGTCTGCCAGGGCAAGTGGCCGCAAATGGAGGCCATTTTCCGTGGGAAAAAGAAGTCATTTCCCCAGGGTCTGGGTATCAGCTCAGAGGTGGTATTTGGGGCTCTAAGGACTTGCAGGGCCTGGTTGCTGGCAGCTTTGTTTGGAGAAATCCAGCAAGTTTGCCAATTTCAAGCTTGGACCGCCCAGTGTTGGCTCGGCTGAGTGCCCACAGAGGGAGACCATTTTCCATGGGAAAAAGAAGTCATTTCTCCAGGGTCTGGGTGTCAGCTTAAAGGTGGTGTTTGGGGCTCTAAGCACTTGCAGGGTCCAAGTTGCTGGCAGCTTTAGTTTTGGAGAAATCAAGTTTGAATTCTCACTTGCACTCTTGTTGCCAGAGCGTACTGCAAAGCTTTTCATCAAAAGTCTCCAGGGTTGTAGTGGGGTGTGGGGTCTAAGGATTGAGGGCCTCCTTGGTGGCAGCTTCAGTTTTGGAATCCAGCAAATTTTGCCAATTCAGCTGCCCGCCCTGTTGGCAGGCCAGTGCTCAAACGGAAGCCATTTCCCATGGAAAATGTCATTTCCCCAGGGTCTGGGGATCAGTTCAGAGGTGGCCTTTAGGGCTCAAAGGATTCGCAGGGTCCTCCTTGATGGCAGCTTTAGTTTTGGAGAAATACAGAATTCTCACTTGGCACCATATTATTGGCAAGTGCAGTGGTGCATGGGAGGCCATTTTCCAGGAAAGAGAAGTCATTTCCCCAGGGTTGGGGTCAGATGAAGGTGGCATTTGGGGCTCAAAGGACTTGCAGGGTCTCCTTGGTGGCAGCTTTAGTTTTGGAGAAGTCCAGCCAAGTTTGCCAATTTCTCACTTGCCTCCTTGGCCAGGCAGTGGCCGCAAACAGAGACCATTTCCATGGGAAAAGAAGTATTTCCCCGGGTCTGGGTATCAGCTCAGAGGTGGCCTTTAGGGCTCAAGACTTGCAGGGCTCTTTGGTGGCAGCTTTAGTTTTGGAGAAATCCAGAAAAGTTTGCCAATTTCTAGCTTGGACCACATGGTTGCAGGGAAGTGGCGAAAGGAGGCATTTTCCGTGGGAAAAAGAAGTCATTTCCCCAGGGTCTGGGTATCAGCTCAGAGGTGGTGTTTGGGGCTCGAAGGACTTGCAGGGTCCTGGTTGCTGACAGGTTTAGTTTTGGAGAAATCCAGAAAAGTTTACCAATTTCCAGCTTGGCCCCGCCTTGTCAGCCAGAGCGAGTTGCTGCAAATGGAGGCCATTTAACATGGGAAAAAGAAGTCATTTCCCCAGGGTCTGGGTATCAGATTAAAGGTGAGGTTTGGGGCTCGAAGGACTTGCAGGCTCCTAGGTGCTGGCAGCTTTAGTTTTGGAGAAATCCAGCAAAGTTTGCCCATTTCTAGCTTGGCACTGTATGATTGGCAAGTGCGAGTGGAGGCCGTTTTGAAGGCCATTTTCCAGGGAAGGAGAAATCCTTCCTCAGGGCCTGGGTGTCAGCTCAGGGGTGGCATCTGGGGCTCCCCCCGGTGCCGCCCCTGGAACAGAAACCCCTTCCTCCTCCCCTCTGCAGTTCGACTTCACCTCGTACCAGGGCGTTCTCTTCGTGCTGCTCATGGTGCTGTTCCTGGGGGGGCTGGTCCTGGCTGTCATCCTGCCCTACCAATACGTGAGTGATAGCTGGGCCAAACTGGGCCAAACTGGGCCAAACTGGGCCAAACTGGGCGTGCTGGGAGGGGGGGGCCAGCTCCCTGACAATGGGTGGGAACCCCCATGGAGGGATGGGAGAGCTGGGGTCGTGGGAGAGAGGGACCCTGGGATACAAGGATGGCCCAGGGCTAGAGACATTTCCTGCTGTTCCTGGTGGTGGAATCATGGAATGATTTTGGTTGGGAGGGACCTCAAAGCCCATCCCATCCCATCCCATCCCATCCCACTCCCTGTCATGGCAGGGACACCTCCCACTGTCCCAGGTGCTCCAGCCTGGCCTTGGGCACTGCCAGGGACCCAGGGGCAGCTGGAACTTCTCTGAGAAATCCATCCCAGGGCCTCCCCACCCTCACAGGGAGGAATTCCTTCCCAATATCCCACCCATCAGTGGAAGCCTTTCCCTGTGTCCTGTCCCTCCATCCCTGGTCCCCAGTCCCTCTCCAGCTCTCCTGGAGCCCCTTTAGGCACCAGAAGGGGCTCTGAGCTCTCCCTGGAGCTTCTCCTCTCCAGGTGAGCACCCCCAGCCCTCCCAGCCTGGCTCCAGCCCTGGATCAGCTCCATGGCCCCCTCTGGACTCATCCCAACACATCCAAGCTCCACCTCTGCTGGGACGCCCTGGGTGCCAATGGGGTCTCACCTGAGCACAGCTGCCTCAGTTTCCCTCAGTAAAACCAGGGAAATGAGCACATTAAACTCTGTCCCAAGCTCATGGCAGGACTTGGACTCAGGACTAACACCCAGCACCTGCAGAGCTCAAATCTTGGGGCCTCCTGGTTCCCCTGGGCACAGCAGGGGCTGAGCTTTGCTCCCAGTTCCAGTGAAATCCCCCCTGTGACTCCCTCTGATGAGTATATTTAAATTGTGCTTGTTAATCAGAATCATGGAGTGTCCCGAAGGGGGAGGGACACACCAGGGTCACCCAGCCCAACTCCTGGCCCTGCCCAGGACATCCCAACAGTCCCACCTGGTGCCTGGGCATTGTGCAAATGCTCCTGGAGCTCTGGCAGCCCTGGGGAGCTGTTCCAGTGGAGGAAGAACCTTTTCCCAATAACCAACCCAAACCTCCCCTGACACAGATCCAACTGTTCCCTCAGGCTGGCTCCAGATCTTGGAATATTTGGTGTTTCTTCCAGTGGGATCAGCTGTGTTTGGGTAATAAATCCATTCTGGGGGTGCTCCAGAGTGTTCCATCACGAGAGTGCTGGGACAGGGACTTCCCCACCCCTGGAAGTGCCCAAGGCCAGGTTGGACAGGGCTTGGAGCAGCCTGGGGTAGTGGAAGGTGCCCTGCTCATGGCAAGGGTGGGGTTGGATGGGCTTTAAGGTCCCTTCCCACCCAAACCATTCCAGGATCCCATGATTTCCACAGGACAGGTGCTGGGGCCAAGGGCTGTTTGCAATAAGGAGCAGCTGATGGAGAAGTTCAGGAGCTAAATGGACACAAGGGCTCAGGGAGGGAGGGTCCAAGGCCCCGTGCCCTGCGCTGTGCCACACGAACATTCCCAGGGCACTGCACGAGCTGGGAGTGCTGCAAACCCTGCCTGGGCTTTCGGGGCCTCTCCCACCTTTCCCCTCCAGCTGGGAGCCGAGTGCAAGGGGAGGGAAATCCTGCACAGCCCAATCTGTGCAGCTCTGACGGCTGTGTCCATGTGTCCCTGTCCGTGTGTCCCTGTGTGTGTCCGTGTGTCCATGTGTCCCTGTCCGTGTGTCCCTGTGTGTGTCCATGTGTCCATGTGTCCCTGTGTCCGTGTGTCCCTGTCCATGTGTCCCTGTGTCCGTGTCCCTATGTGTCCCTGTCCGTGTGTCCCTGTCGTCCGTGTGTCCCTGTGTCCGTGTGTCCCTGTCCATGTGTCCCTGTCCATGTGTCCCTGTCCATGTCCATGTGTCCATGTCCGTGTGTCCATGTCCATGTGTCCCTGTGTCCCTGTGTCCGTGTCCTGCAGGTCCCGTGGCTCCACGCGATCTACGCTCTGCTCGGGGCTGGGATCTTCACCATGGTGAGTGGCTGCTCCTGGGGCCTGGCAGGGGAAAACAGCGGGGAAAGGAGCTGGAACCTGGCAGGGAGAACAGCGGGGGAAAGGAGCTGGAGCCTGGTGGGGATGGAGCCTCGCGGGGAGCTGGGGCAGGGACCAGAGCCTGGCAGGGAACCGGGGAAAGGAGCTGGAGCCGGCACAGGGATTGAAGCCAGGACAGGGATTAGAGCCTCGCAGGGAGCCGGGGCCGGGATTGCAGAGCTCGGGGCGGCCCCGGAGCAGCGATCCCGGTGGGAGCCGGTGCCGGTGCCGTGCCGGTGCCGGCGCAGGGCATGGTGTGAGTGCCAGGCTGTGCGGGGTGAGCAATCCTGGCTGGATTGCTCTGCAGGGATCAGGGACAGGCCAGAGGTGCCTCTGGAGCGGAGCACGCAGAGCTGAGCTCGCAGAGCCCCGCGAGCGAGCGGATCCAGGGATGAGGCTGCACGGTCGAGTCGGGGCTGGTCGGGTGAGAGCGAGCCAAGGTTCGGGATGAGTTTGGCTCGCAGAGGTGCAGAAAACCAGAGAAGGCTGAGATTGGGGATTAAGAGGCATTAGGAAGGTTTACACAGGCGGGAAAAGCCCCGGAGCTGGGCAGCTCCTCCAAGGGAAGGCTTGGCTTGGTGCCGGGGGTCCATCCCCAGAGCCCCTTCCCGAGCGAGTCCCGGTTCCTGCGCTGGGATCCAGCCGGGGATCAGGTGCCTGCGGAGTGCCCGGTGCTCCCGGGGCAGTGCCTGCGGAGTGCCCGGTGCTCCCGGGGCCGGGGCAGTGCCTGCAGAATTCCCGGTGCTCCCGGGGCAGTGCATGGAGAGATGCCCGGTGCCCCCGGGGCCGGGGCAGTGCCCGCGGAGTGCCCGGTGCTCCCAGGGCAGTGCCTGCAGAATTCCAGGTGCTCCCGGGGCAGTGCATGGAGAGATGCCCGGTGCCCCCGGGGCCGGGGCAGTGCCCGCGGAGTGCCCGGTGCCCTCGGGGCCGGGGCAGTGCCTGCGGAGTGCCCGGTGCTCCCGGTGCTCCCGGGGCAGTGCCTGCGGAGTGCCCGGTGCTCCCGGTGCTCCCGGTGCTCCCGGGACCGGCGCTCAGCCCGGGGCTGCCCTGGCTCCGAGGCGGTGCCCATTGGGCACGTTGGGAATGGGAGCAGTTGAGCAATTGCCTTTATCACCCATAAAAGTCACTCCAAGGGAGCGCGGGGAGCCCGGCCCTGATTCATGGCTCAAGATCCCTCTGTAAAATACAAGGAGGCTTCAACATCTGATAATTGCCCCATAAACATCAGTCAGAGCCTGGGCCTGGCCCTGCCAGGGCAGCTCGGCTGGGATTTGTTCTGGGGGGATAAAGGAGCATCTCTGGAGGATGGTGCAGCCCTGGAGAGCTCTGGGCCCGTGAGGGACAGCAGGATGGCAGAAGGAGGAAAGGGAGGGAGGAGAAAATGGTGGATTTCAGTCACACCTGGGATTTCTGGCTGCTCCGTATCCTGTTGGGGTCAGGCCACCCTGTGACCGCCTCATTCCCTGGCGGGTGTTTCCCACCCGAGGGAAGTGTGGGAATAACAAGTTGTGGGCTCTGGGATGAGGAGGAGGAGGAGGGAGGGTGGCTCCAGAGCTGGCCCTGGGATGGAGGAAGCGTGAGGGAAGAGGGCCTGGAGTGGGAGCTGCACTCGGGGTTTGATTGTCAGGAGGGAAATGAGGGAAGGGGAAAATTACAGCTCATTCAGTGCCATGTTCTGAGCTCTTAAATTGTGGCTACAGCACATAAAAAGGGGCTGCACCCCAATCCAGGGGACTTCTCCTGTCATCAGAGCCCTTCTTGCCTCCCTGGGCCAAACCTCCCTGTCACTGTCCCAGGGTTTCCTCCCTTCCCTTGCAGTTCCTGGCCCTGGACACGCAGATGCTGATGGGGAACCGCCGGTACTCGCTGAGCCCCGAGGAATACATCTTTGGAGCCCTCAACATCTACCTGGACATCATCTACATCTTCTCCTTCTTCCTGCAGTTCTTTGGCTCCAGCCAGGAGTGAGGGCAGCGGGGCAGGATGCTCCCCGTGCTGGCAAATGTGAGGGGTTAAATTGAAAAGCAGAGGTGAAAGGGTTCAAACCCACCAGCCTGACCCAATCCCTCCCTTTCTGGTCCATCTGAGGGGCCCCGGGCCCCTCCTGCAGCTTTGTACATTTGCTGCCAGGCCTTTGTGACCCAGAGAGCCAAGCAGGGCTTCAGTGTCGTGTCCCTTCTGCTCCCCCCAGTCCCACCCAGCCCAGCCCAGTCCGGAGGCTGGGGCAGGAGCTGGGACCTTCCTGGCGCCAGGGGCTGCTGGAGGTGCCCTCTGAGTGCTGCCCATCACGGGGTGAAAGCTGTGACCAAACAGCAGAGAGGGCAGCAGAGCAGGGAGTTTGGTGAGATCCTGGCAGGAACAGCAGCTGAGCCGAGGGAAAAGCCTTGGGGAATCCTGGCATTGCCCTGTTCCCCACAATCCATGGGAGCTTGGTGGCCTCTGTGCTATTCCTGGTGACTCCTGCTGTTGGAAAGGTGGAGTGTGGGATCACGTAGCTGGATTTCAGTGCTCCAGGCACGGGGAACCTGTTTGTTCAGGACGTGCAGCTCTCTGAGGTCATCCCTGGTGCCACTGCAGGAAAAATTCCCCTGGATCCCTTGCACCCAGCTGAGTGCCCTTCCCTTCCCTTCCCTTCCCTTCCCTTCCCTTCCCTTCCCTTCCCTTCCCTTCCCTTCCCTTCCCTTCCCTTCCCTTCCCTTCCCTTCCCTTCCCTTCCCTTCCCTTCCCTTCCCTTCCCTTCCCTTCCCTTCCCTTCCCTTCCCTTCCCATCCCTTGGATCCCACCCAGGGGACTGTGCTGCTTCTCTTTGGAGTGTGGCTCCTCACGGGGGGATTTGGGATCCCAGGGAAGGAATATTTCAGGAAATGGCAGAGAAGAGCTGGAGGAGGCTGAGTTTCCATGCTGGGAAATGCCATTCCATGTGGGAAATGGGATCCTGTGACCCGCCCTGAGGCTCTGACACCTCACAGAACCGTCCTGGCTGCTCCAAATGTGGGTTCCCAAGGGGTTATTTCCAGGGGCTGAGGCCAATGGAGCAGCGATGTCCCTCTCCCTGGCTGCTCTCCATTTCTCCTCCCCCAAACGGGAATGTCAGCGCGGGCCCTGGATGTGCTCAGGTAACTTTCCACCGTGCCCCGCTCACATTCCCTGTTTGGGGCTCAGCTGGCTGATCTGGGGCTGTAAAGCTCCCCAGGGAGATAAGGGCCCTTTTGCTCTCATTCCAAGAGTGATCCCTGCTGCAGATAGGAGCTGGTATCTCCCATCTCGCTGGGAATGCCGCGTGTGCTGCGTCAGGAGCTGCCCCCAGCAATTCCTGCTGCACAGAGGCTCTGCCAGAACGCTGGAACGTTCCTGCTCCTTCTGCCCTGGGTTTTACCCCGCACATGTCCTGTCCTCCTGCCACACATGTCCAGGGACAGGTACTGGGCAGGGAATGGAAATGCTCCGGCCCCTCCGCGGCTGCAGCGATGAGCAGAAGTGATGCCTTCCCCTTATCTTCCTTCCTTCTAAAACAACCCCCAAAAAAACTCAACCAGACCAAAAAAAAACCCAGACACAAAAAAAAAACCCAACCAGACCAAAAAAACCCAGTCAGATGTAAAAAATTCCAACGAGACCAAAAAATCCCGTCCAGATTTAAAAAACCCCAACCAGACCAAAAAACCCCAGTCAGACACATAAAACCCCAACCAGACAAAAAACTCACAACCAGACCAAAAAATCTCTGACCGGGCAAAAAGAAACCCAACCAGACCAAAAAATTCTCATCCAGATCAAAAAAACCCAGTCAGACACAAAAAAACCCCAACCAGACCAAAAAATCTCAACCAGATCAAAAAAAACCCCAACCAGACCAAAACCCCCACAACCAGATCAGAAAATCTCTGACCGGACAAAAAAAAACCCAACCAGACCAAAAAATCTCAATCAGATTAAAAAAAAAAAAAAAGAACCCAACCAGACAAAAAAGACCCCAGTCAGACACAAAAAACCCTACCAGATCAAAAAACCCCAATCAGACAAAAACTCCACAACCAGACCAAAAAATTCTCATCCAGATCAAAAAACCCCCCAACCAGACAAAAAAACCCCAATCAGACACAAAAAACTCCAACCAGACCAAAAAATCTCAATCAGATTTAAAAAAAACCCAACCAGACAAAAAAAAACCCAGTCAGAGACAAAAAACCCAAATCAAAATCTCAACCACATCAAAAAACTCCCAACCAGACAAGAAATTCCCAACCAGATCTAAAATCCCAACCAGACCAAAAAACCAGTCAGACACAAAAAACTCCAACGAGATCAAAATCCCAACCAGACCAAAACCCCCAACCAAAACCAAATTATTTTTGGGATGAAGGACAGCACGAGGTGATGGCAGCAGGAAATTTGTGCCCTGCTGGTTCCTGCTGAGGGGAACCAAACCCTTGGATTGCTGAGCAGGCAGGGCTGGGAATGGCACGGGAGGAACCCTAAAAATGGATGGAATTGGAGTTCCAGGAGGGAATTTCCTGGCCCTCAGCAGCCTTTCCTTGCTCACAGTGATTTCCTGTAGGGATTTGTGCTTTCCAGGCTTGGAGGGAGGAGTGTGGAGCTCCATGATGAGCTCTGGCTCTGAAATAGTCCCAAAACTCCTCCAAAACGCCCTGCTGGGAGCTGGGGAGGAACACAGGGACCTGCAGCCCCCTCTGGAATTGTTCTTTTTCCTTCTGCTGTGGAGTAACTTTGCTGCTGCTGCATCCTGGCTTTGCTGCTGGTATATCCTGGCTTTGCTGCTGCTGCATCCTGGCTTTGCTGCTGGTATATCCTGGCTTTGCTGCTGGTATATCCTGGCTTTGCTGCTGATGTATCCTGGCTTTGCTGCTGGTATATCCTGGCTTTTCTGCTCCTATTGGGAACACCTGGCATGACCCCGCTCCAGGCACCTGGCTGGGGGGATTTGTACCCTCCTGTGTCCCTTGCACATGTCCTGGTCCCTTTTCCACGCTGATCCCACCCCAGCCAGCCCTGGTGGATGCTGAGCGCTGTCCCGCTCGGGGAGCTGGAGCTCCTCAGGAGGGTGAGGGATGCAGGATTTGGGGTGGGATGTGGAGGGCTGCTCCCCCTCCTCCGGTGTCCTCCACCCTAAGTCCTCATCCAGCTCCAAACCCCAATCCTTTGGAGAGGTCGTTCCTGTGATTTCACTGTAAATAGGATTTTGTATCTTCTCTGACTATTGCTAATAAATGGTTGCAAAACTGTTCCTGTGCCTGTTCCTGCTCTGGTTGTGCAGGTGCTGCTTCAGCCCTTCAGAGGTAAACAAGGTCCTGGCATGGCCCAGAGGTTTAACGGAGCCCAAGTCACCTCTTCCCTGGTTATGAGTAAGGAGAACATCCCACAAAGAGCAATAAAAGCTCATGGATCTGGAACAGGTGTCATGCGTGAGGAACAGCTGGGAGCTGAGGGCCGAAGGGCTCCTGGAATGAGGGATTTGCTCCCTTTCCCACAGGATTCAAAATTCAGTGAGTGGGGATAAGTTGTGGGAGGGCTGCAGCTCCAAGGGAATTTTCTGCCATGCTGGAGCTTTCCCAAGAATAAATGGAGGAAAAAAAATTCCTCTGGGGACATTTCACCACCCAACATGAGAGGTAAACTCCCATCAGGGAGAGGTAAACTGCAAACTGCACTGAGAGAGGCAAACTCCCATCTCAGTCCCTCAGCTCTGAAGGGATGGTTGTCCAGGACAGAAATCCCAGTGCAGCAGGAATTGGATCCCTCCCAAAAGCAGTCTGTGCTTCTGGGGAAGAGTCAAACCCAAAATGTGGGGAATTTGGTTCCTGGGAAGTGATGCTGGACAGCCAGGAGGGATTTCCCTGCATTTTCTGTAGAAAACAGGGACTGAATTATTCTGGAACATTTCCACACAGATAATGAGGGGTCCAAGAGCAGCTGGATGAGGCCATCATCAGTGTTCCCTGAAATGACCACAGACATGATAAAAGGATGATGATTCCATCAAATTTCAGCTCTGGGCTTTTGGATGCTCAGGCAAAAATTGGGATTAATCAGTCTGGAACCATGAAAGGAAGGATGGAGGGATGCAGGATAAGGGGGAAGTTTGGTCAGGGTGTGGGGGATGCTGGAGGGAGGAAGGGATGGAGCTGCTTCCCATGCCTGTTGAAAATGGGAATGTGGGAGTCCTAAATCCAGCCAGAGAGAGTCAGAGACTTCAAACCCCTGAATTCCATTGCCTGGAGGAGGGGGAAATTGTATTTGTCTTTGCACCTTTTTCTGCCTAAGAAAGGCAGGGGTCTGAGAAAGCCAGGGGTCCCACACAGGGAGGATGAGGAGCTGCTGGAGAGAGCCCAGAGGAGGCCATGGAGCTGCTCCGGGGCTGGAGCCCCTCTGGGACCAGGCTGGGAGAGCTGGGGGTGCTCACCTGGAGAGGAGAAGGGACAGGAGACCCAAAGGGGCTCCAGGAGATCTGGAGAGGGGCTGGGGACAAGGGACGGTGTCACAGACATATTTTCTGAAAAATCCTTTCACTAGGATCTTTTTTCCTGAGAAGCTGGGAAGCTTTATCTTCTCCATGTTCTGCCGCTTTGGAATGTGATGTGGAGAACTGTTTAGCCAGCATGTGAATTGTTTTTACTTGATGACCAATGACAGCCAGCTGTGTCGAGGCTGTGAGCAGTCCAGGCAGGGATGTTGAGCTTGCACTCAGAACTTCTGTTAATTTAATAAAACCTTTTAAATCCATGGCCCCATTATCCATGTCAAAAGCCAAGTATATGATGCCATTTCAATTTCAAATGAAATTATAATCTATATTTTTTGTTTGTTCTTGAGCAGTCCCAAGAATTTATTATTCCTTTCTTTGCTAGCCTTCTGATGAAATCCTTTCTCTTTCTTTAGAGTAGTTTTAGTATAGCATTTTTTATATAATATATATCATAAAATAAAAAATCACCCTTCTGAAACATGGAGTCAAGACTCTCATCTCTTCCCTTGTTGAAGTTGCTGCAAATTCCACAGGATGGAGGGACAGGACACAGGGAATGGCTCCCAGTGCCAGAGGGCAGGGATGGATGGGAGACTGGGAATTAGGAATTGTTCCTTGGGAGGGTGGGGAGGCCCTGGGATGGATTTCCCAGAGAAGTTCCAGCTGCCCCTGGATCCCTGGAAGTGTCCGAGGCCAGGTTGGAGCAGCCTGGGACAGTGGGAGGTGTCCCTGGGATGGGATGGGATGGGATGGGATGGGATGGGATGGGATGGATTTTAAGGTCCCTTCCCACCCAAACCATTCCCGTGAAAACGCAGAAGGGCCGATGCAGGGAGCCAGAGACCTTCACCTGCATTTGTGAGCTCCAGGCGCCCTCTGCTCTTCACGTTGTGCTTCAAACCAGCAGCTAATGAAACCCAGCCTGCTGGGCCAGCTTAACTGTGAAAAACGCCCATCTCTTGTTTTGAAAATGTTAAAAGTTTAATAGGAATAAAATGGTTATAAAAATAGTAATACAATCAGAGTAATAATAATTTGGACAATTGAGATTAGGACAATATGAGATAATAGAAACAAAGAGTTACAGACAGTCTGGGTACCTTTTCTGGGCAAAATAAGCCCGAAAAAGAACCCACGTTAGCAGAGGATTAACCCTTTAAAGCAACAGCCTGTTGCATATTCATACACCTCATGCATGATGCATAAATTCCATTCAAACACAGGATTCTGTCTGGGCAGTATCAGCTTCTTCCTCTGAATGCTGACGGCGTCTTTGAGCCTGAGCAAGAATAAGTTAATTCCTTCTGATAAGGGAGCAATAAATTATCTTTTTCTGAAAGATTTCAGTGTCCTGTGGCTGCTATCTCAGTGCGAGTCCTTTCTTTGAAAAAGTATCTTACATGGCACAGTTTCTATTTTAACATTATGTTATAACCTAAAACTATATTTAACACACTGCTTAAGACAATTAATACAGCATCACTTTCTAACATAAGACATAAAATATTCATTTGAATATTTGCAAGAAAGCCAATCATAAAATACGCATTTTTCACATTAACCCTAAACCTGCAGCAGAGCCCTTAACCTGAACCTCCCCTCCCCTTTAACCCCCCCTTTAACTGGGAACTTTCATTTTCTTCTGCTTTAAAACCTCTCTCAGCTGCAGCCTGTGGGGTCCTGGGCACCCCCAGCACAACCATGTGTTGAATTGTGATTTCAATAACTTTTATTCGTTATTGATATGTATATGGTATATTATGATACACTATATTATTATTTTATTACGATATTATGATATTACTATATTACCATATTATACGGTATATTATTATATTATGTTATGTTATGTTATATTATGTTATGTTTTATATTATATTATATTATATTATATTATGTTATATTATGTTATATTATATTATATTATATTATATTATATTATATTATGTTATATTATATTATATTATATTATATTATGTTATATTATATTATGTTATATTATATTATGTTATATTATATTATGTTATATTATATTATATTATATTATATTATATTATATTATATTATATTATATTTTTATATTATATTATATATATTATATTATATTATATTATTTATATTATTATTTATTTATATTATGTTTATTTATTATTTATTATGTTATATTTATTATTTTTTATTAAAATATAAAAAAAAATAATATAAAAAAATAAATTAATTTATAAAAAAAAATATATATAAAAAATATAAATATAATAAAAATTATATAATTATATTATATTATATTATATTATATTATATTATATTATATTATATTATATTATGTTATATTATATAGTATAGTATATTTTAAGGTATTTATTTTATAACATTGGTTAATATTCAAATATGCTTTCAATGATGCTGATATAAGTAGCATTTACATGCTATTTATTTGAACAAAATTAATATGTTTCATGTGATAAAATATGATTTTTATATTAATTATTTAACATGTATGTGTCATTTAAACCCCTGAAGCCCACCAAGGCCTGAGACCATCGCCATGGCAACGCAGGGTGAGCGTTCACAGGGGGGGGGGGGTGTTTTGTTTTTTCGCGCGGAGGGCCAAGGCACACGCCGGGGCTGTGAAAAACAGAATTCACTGCTTAGAGTTTTTAAAAGTTTAAAAATAAAAATAAAAATAAAAATAAAAATAAAAATAAATAAAAAATAAAAATAAATAAAATAAAGTAAAATAAAATAAAATAAAATAAAATAAAATAAAATAAAATAAAATAAAATGAAGATAATAAAAATAAAATAAAAATTAGTAATAATAGTAAATTAAATTAAATTGAATTAAAAACAATAAAAATAAAAATAATATAAGATTAAAATTAAATAATAATAACAATTAATAATAATAATACTAACAACAACAACAACAATAATAATAATAACAACAATAACAATAATAATAGTAATATTAAAAAAGGACAATATTTCCAGCGCTGGGGTGCTCCTGGCCAACAGCCAAAGAACACCCCAGTGTACGCAGACAGTGTTATCTTTCTACTGTTACCTTGCTGAGGGAGGTGCATATTCTTGTGTTTCATGCATTATTCAAACGTTTTTTGAACTTTCTGATGTTTTGGGAAATCCTTTGTTTGCCTTTTTCACACTCTGGTTTGCCTGCATGACATCCTGGGTGTCAGGTCAATATATTTGATTTCTTTTATGTCTCCATCCTGCCGTTTCATGTCCTCTGATAAGGATTTAGCATTTCATACTGATGAATTTTAATATGGTATTCTCTAATTGCCCTCTGCTGCTCTAGTTTGTGTCGTGGTTATCACTTGGACAGGTAGGTCAGTGGATGATCTTACACTGCTTTAGTTACACAAAAGCCTTTCGCACATTGTGAAAAGCGCCAATCACCTGTTTTTAAAATTTTAAAATGGTAATAAATTTTAATAGTAAAATAGTAAAATAGTAACAAATTTTAATAGTAATTAAATGGTTATAAAAATAGTAAAACAATCAGAGTAATAATAATTTGGACCATTTGGATTAGGACAATATGAGACAATAGAAACAAAGAGTTACAGACAGTCTGGGTATCTTTTCTGGGCAAAATAAGCCCAAAAAAGGCCCCACGTTAGCAGAGGATTAACCCTTAAAAGCAACAGCCTGTTGCATATTCATACACCTCATGCATGATGCATAAATTGCATTCAAACACAGGATTCTGTCCGGGCTGTGTCAGCTTCTTCCTCCGAATGCTGACGGCGTCTTTGAGCCTGAGCAAGGTGGGAAGAAGTTAATTCCTTCTGATAAAAGGGCAATAAATTCTCTTTTTCTGAAAGATTTAGGCATTCTGTGGCTGCTATCTCAGTGCGAGTCCTTTCTTTAAAAAATATCTTACATAGCACCGTTTCTATTTTAACATTATGTTATAACCTAAAACTATATTTAACACACTGCTTAAGAGAATTAATACAGCATCGCTTTCTAACACAACACATATAATATTCATTTGAATATTTGCGAAAAAGCCAATCATAAAATACGCATTTTTCACAACCCTGTGAAAAATGACCAGATAATACTGGCTTTCACATTTAGGTGCTAGCCTGTGCATGCTGTTAGTGATTATAATTATTTAGAAATAGTATCAATTATAACTCCTTTCAGTTAGTATAATATAATCTATCAGCTTAAGTGTGCTCTGTATTGCTCATGGAAAAAGTGGTGTAATGAATTTCCACAATAGATATGTAATATCTAGGCATCACTTATCACATTTTTCACGACATCTTATGTTTTGCTAAGGCCTATAACACAGCACGTTCATCCCACTGTTATTTCCATAAGTGATACCTAGATATTACATATCTATTATGGAAATTCATTACACCACTTTTTCCATGAGCAATACAGAGCGCACTTAAACTGATAGATTATATTATACTAACTGAAAGGAGTTATAATTGATACTATTTCTAAATAGTTATAATCACTAACAGCATGCACAGGCTAGCACCTAAATGTGAAAGCCAGTATTATCTGGTCATTTTTCACAGGGTTGTGAAAAATGCGTATTTTATGATTGGCTTTCTTGCAAATATTCAAATGAATATTATATGTGTTGTGTTAGAAAGCGATGCTGTATTAATTCTCTTAAGTAGTGTGTTAAATATAGTTTTAGGTTATAACATAATGTTAAAATAGAAACGGTGCTGTGTAGGATTCTTTTTTCCTAAAGAAAGGACTGGCACTGAGACAGCAGCCACAGGACACAGAAATCTTTCAGAGCAAGAGAATTTATTGCTCCACTTTCAGGAGAAATGAACTTCTTCCCACCTCGCTGGGGCAGGACGATGCCGTCAGCATTCAGAGGAAGAAGCTGACACTGCGCAGACAGAATCCTGTGTTTGAATGGAATTCATGCATCATGCATGAGGTGTATGAATATGCAACAGGCTGTTGCTTTTAAGGGTTAATCCTCTGCTAACGTGGGGCCTTTTTTGGGCTTATTTTGCCCAGAAAAGATACCCAGACTGTCTGTAACTCTTTGTTTCTATTGTCTCATATTGTCCTAATCCAAATGGTCCAAATTATTATCGCTCTGATTGTATTACTATTTTTATAACAATTTTATTCCTATTAAACTTTTAACATTTTAAAAGCAAGCGAGGGGCGTTTTTCACAGGGTTCTTTACACAAAATGTCTGAAGTCTCTTCTTTTCCCCCCTAAGGGTCTGTGGCTACCCTGGTGGTGCTGTCCCCTGTCCCTTGTCCTTGTCCTTGTCCTTGTCCTTGTCCTTGTCCTTGTCCTTGTCCCTGTCCTTGTCCTTGTCCCTGTCCCCTGTCCCTGTCCCTGTCCCTGTCCCTGTCCCTGTCCCTTGTCCTTGTCCCTGTCCCTGTCCCTATCCCTGTCCCCTGTCCCTGTCCCTTGTCCCTGTCCCTGTCTCTGTCCCCTGTCCCCTGTCCCTGTCCCTGTCCCCTGTCCCTTGTCCTTGTCCCTGTCCCTGTCCCCTGTCCCCTGTCCCCTGTCCCTGTCCCCTGTCCCTTGTCCTTGTCCCTGTCCCTGTCCCCTGTCCCCTGTCCCTGTCCCCTGTCCCTTGTCCTTGTCCCTGTCCCTGTCCCCTGTCCCTGTCCCTATCCCTGTCCCTGTCCCCTGTCCCTGTCCCCTGCCCCTTGTCCTTGTCCCTGTCCCTGTCTGTAGCAGTCTTTATGGACACAAGCAAGGCTCTTTGGAGGAATTGAATTAGCATTTTACTCTTTCACTTTTTAATTTTTACTTTAGAGCATATTTTTGTAACTCTATAAGTTAAGACTTTAACTTTTTGGTATTGGTTTAAATCTCTTTTTTAAAAAAACTTATAAAAGGGGTACATTTTAGCTTACTTGTGGGAATGAGTGCTGAATGGTCTTTTTGCATTAATAAAGTTATTTTTGTAGAATTTCTGTTGCTTCTTTTTTTTTCTCTCGTTTACTGTGCTTCTCGCTTTGGGCTAACCTTACTAAGCAGGCAATATTCTTCCTGTCCCTGTCCCCTGTCCTTTTCCCTGTCCCTTGTCCCTATCTGTGAAAAACGCCAATCACTTGTTTTCAAAATTTTAAAAGTTTAATAGTAATAAAAATGGTTATAAAAATAGTAATACAATCAGAGTAATAATAATTTGGACAATCAGGATTTAAGACAATATGAGACAATAAAGACAAAGAGTTACGGACGTCCGGGTACCTTTTTCCAGGCAGCACGGGCGCAGGAAAAAGGACACACCTCTAACAAAAGGAGTAATCTTTAAGAGCAATAGCCTGTTGCATATTCATACACTTCATACTTGATGCATAAATTCCTATTCAAACACAGGATTTTTGTCTGGTCAGTGTCAACTTCTCCTTTCCAACCCCCATTGTGCCTTCGAGGCGGGAAGCAGTTTGTTTCTTCTGATAGGAAAGCAATAAATTCTTCTCTTTTGAAAGATTTAGCTGTCCTGTGGCTGTTATCTCGCTGCGAGTCCTTTCTTTTAAACAAAGCATCTTATATAGCATAGTTTCTATTTTAACAATGTTTTTATAACCTAAAACTGTACAATACTTAAGAGAATTAATACAGCATTACTTGCTAACACAACACATATAATATTCATTTTAATATTTGCAAAAAGCCAATCACAAAATACATGCATTTCTCACACTATCCCTGTCCCCATCCCTGTCCCTGTCCCTGTACCCTGGTCCCTTGTCCCTGTGCCTGTCCCTGTCCCTGTCCCTGTCCCTTGTCCTTGTCCCTGTCCCTGTCCCCTGTCCCCTGTGTCTGTCCCCATCCCTGTCCTTTTCCCTGTCCCTGTCTCTCTCCCTTGTCCCTTGTCCCTGTCCCTGTCCCTATCCCCTGTCCCTTGTCCCTTGTCCTTGTCCCTGTCCCTTGTCCCTGTCCCTTGTCCCTGTCCCTCTGTTCCTGTCCCTGTCCCTGTCCCCTATCCCTGTCCCCTGTCCCCTGTCCCCTGTCCCTGTCCCTGTCCCTGTCCCCTGTCCCCTGTCCTTGTCCCTGTCCCTGTCCCTGTCCCTGTCCCCTGTCCCTGTCCCTGTCCCCTGTCCCCTGTCCCCTGTCCCCTGTCCCCTGTCCTGTTCCTGTCCCTGTCCCCTGTCCCTGTCCCCTGTCCCCTGTCCCCTGTCCCCTGTCCCTGTCCCTGTCCCCGTCCCTGTCCCTGTCCCTGTCCCTGTCCCTGTCCCTGTCCCTGTCCCCTGTCCCCTGTCCTTGTCCCTGTCCCTGTCCCTGTCCCTGTCCCTGTCCCCTGTCCCCTGTCCCTGTCCCTGTCCCTGTCCCCTGTCCTTGTCCCTGTCCCTGTCCCTGTCCCTGTCCCTATCCCCTGTCCCCTGTCCCCTGTCCCTGTCCCTGTCCCCTGTCCTTGTCCCTGTCCCTGTCCCTGTCCCTGTCCCTGTCCCTGTCCCTGTCCCCTGTCCCCTGTCCTTGTCCCTGTCCCTGTCCCTGTCCCTATCCCCTGTCCCCTGTCCCCTGTCCCTGTCCCTGTCCCCTGTCCCCTGTCCTTGTCCCTGTCCCTGTCCCTGTCCCTGTCCCTGTCCCTGTCCCCTGTCCCTGTCCCTGTCCCTGTCCCTGTCCTTGTCCCTGTCCCTGTCCCTGTCCCTGTCCCTGTCCCTGTCCCTGTCCCCTGTCCCCTGTCCCTGTCCCTGTCCCTGTCCCTGTCCCTGTCCCTGTCCCTGTCCCTGTCCCTGTCCCTGTCCTGTCCCCTGTCCCTGTCCCTGTCCCTGTCCCTGTCCCTGTCCCTGTCCCTGTCCCTGTCCCTGTCCCTGTCCCTATCCCTGTCCCCTGTCCCCTGTCCCTGTCCTTGTCCCCGTCCCCGTCCCGGACATTTCTGCCCCGGAACGTTTCTGCCCCGGAACGTTTCTCTCCGGTTGCGGTTCCCGCCCGGCGCGGGGAGGGTGCCAAGATGGCGGCGCCCATCAGCCGCAGCGGCCCCGAGCCCGGCGCGGCTCCGTACGGGAACTTCCCGAACTATTCCCGGTTCCACCCGCCCGAGGGCCGCATCAGCCTCCTGCCCCAAGGGCTCCTGCGCAGCCTCTTCCCCGGGACCACCCGCCCGCTCCTCGGGCTCGATGTGGGCTGCAACTCCGGGGTGAGGGGGCCGCACGCAGGCGGGTTTGGGGCACCTCGGGGGGCGGGGTGGGGGCAGCACCTCAGTTTGGGGTGTTGGGGGCACTGGGACAGACTGGGAAATCCTGGCGTGGGGTCCTGGGGGACGCTGGTACAGACTGGTGTGGGGTACTGGGGAATGGGGTTACTGGCGCTGGTACAGACTGGAGGACACTGGGGTGGGGTGCTGGGGAATATTGTGGGGCACTGGTGGGGGCACTGGGGACACTGGGGCAGACTGGCAGTCCCCTGGTACGGGGGCACTGGGATGGCACTGCTGGCACGAGTTGGCACTGGGACACACTGGGGGCACTGGGGGCACTGGGACGCACTGGGGGGGCACGAGTTGGCACTGGGACACACTGGGGGCACTGGGATACACTGGGACGCACTGGGGGGGCACAGTTGGCACTGGGACACACCTAGACCTGGGCAAACTGGGACGCACTGGGGGCACGAGTTGGCACTGGGACACACTGGGGTACTGGGTACACTGGGAACTTGTTGGCACTGGGACAACCGTCTGGTACACTGGGAGCACTGGGGGCACGAGTTGACTGGGACACACCAGTTGGGATACACTGGGGCACTGGGGGGGCAAGAGGCACTGGGACACACTGGGGGCACTGGGGGCACTGGGACGCACTGGGGGGGCACGAGTTGACACTGGGACACACTGGGGGAACTGGGATACACTGGGACGCACTGCTGGGGGCACGAGTTGGCACTGGGACACACTGGGGGCACTGGGGGACAATCCAGTTGCTGTGCCAACCCTAAACCTGCAGCAAAGCCCTTAACCTGAACCTCCCCTCCTCTTAACCCTCCCCTTTAACTGGGAACTTTGATTTTCTTCTGCTGTAAAACCTCTCTCAGCTGCAGCCCGTGGGGTCCTGGGCAGCCCCAGTGTAACCTTGGGAAAGGCTGGGGACGGGCACTGGTGTGGGGTGGTGCCGACTGGGAACACTGGTGGGGAATGAGGGAGGGCAATGAGACAAACTGGGAATGCAGGGAGAGGCAGGGCCTGGGAGAGATGGAGGAGCCCAGGGAGGCAGATGGGAACGGTGGGGGGCACTGGTGGGGAGTGCTGGGAGCACTGGGGGGGAGCACTGGGAGAGATGGGGAGCACTGGTGGGAGGTGCTGGGAGCACTGGGAGTGCTGGGAACACTGGTGGGGAGCACTGGGAGCGCTGGGGCAGGCAGTGCCCAGCGAGTGGCAGGGAGCACAGTGGCACAGTGGCACAGTCACCTGGGAGGAGTGGGGCAGACTGGGAAGAAACAACATCCTGGGTCTGTAATTCCCTCTGGGAATGGGGACTCCTCCCCTGCCCTGCCCAGCCCTTTCCATGAGGAATTTGCCCTAAAATCGAACCTAAACCTCCCCTGGATCTGCTTCCTCTCATTCTGCTCCTGGGAGCAGATCCCGGCCCCTCCTGCTCCATCTCCTGTCCAGGCTGGAGAGTGAGGAGGTCCCACGTGAGACCCTCAGGGGTTCCAGCTCTGGCTGGTGCTCCAGCCCTTTCCCAGCTCCATTCCCAGCTCCACACACATTCCAGTCCTGCCCTGGATCCAGGTATGGCCTCACCTGGCCCAGCCAAGGTGAATTGTTGATCCCACCCTGCTGGGACAGGGCTGCTGCTCCTGGCGGTTGGAATCCCCCTGAGGCATTACCAAGGGACAATTCCAGATCCCATTCTGGGTGAGCTGGTGGAGCAGGTCAGTGAGAGGCACCTGCCACCAGCAGAGGACATTCCCAGTCCTGTGCCTGCAGCTCCAGGAGCCCTGTGGGATCTTCTTTAATTAAGGATTAATTCACTTTCTATCAGTGTGCACTGTGGAAAGAGATTCCAGGCTGGGCACCTGGACATTCCAGGGGCTTGGAGCCTCCTGCTCCTGTGGAAGGTGTCCCATGGCAGGGCTGGAGGGGATGAGCTGGGTTCCTCCCCCCAGAGCATTCCAGGATTCCCTGGTTTCTGGAGCAGGCCCTTGCTGTGGGGGTGTCAGCACAGGGGGTCCCCTGTAATAACAACAGTGATAAGTTACACAGACTCCATGCACTCACAGAAGGTGATACATTTCTTTATATATTCATTTATTTATATTTTCATTTATTTCTTTGTTAGGAAACCCATTGCTTCTTTACACCCTAGTTCACTACAGGTGGACCTAACTGGTCGTCTAATTAAAACACCATCACCATTGGTTAATTAGAAACCACCCTTTGGTAAACAAATCTCCACAACACATTGGACATGTTCACGCCGCCAGGTGCAGTGAGTGAAGATAAGAATTGTTTTTCATTCTGTTTTCTGAGCTGCTCACAGCCTTTCCATGCCTGGCAAGGTTGTGCCTCTCTCTGTGTGGCCACAGAGCTGCTGCCCCATGGGGGATCCACTCCAGGTGCTCAGGGCTCCCAGGACAGATCTTGGTCAGATTTTCCTTTGGACAGCCCCGAGAGGCAGCTCTGGGGAGATCTCCCTGAATTCATTTTCCTCCTGCAGGAGCTCAGCGTGGCTCTGTACCAGCACCTGCTGGGGCTGCAGGACAGCAGCTCCAGCCCGGAGCCACCAGGAGCCGACAAGGAGCTGAAGCTGCTGTGCTGTGACATCGACCCCGAGCTGATCCGGAGGGCCCAGCAGAGCAGCCCCTTCCCTGCCTCCATCTCCTTTGCCAGCCTGGACATCATGGACCCGGGGGCCAGGGAGCCCTTCCTGAGCTCCTTCCTGCAGCGCTTCGGCCGCTCCTCCTTCGACATCGGCTTCTGCATGTCCGTGACCATGTGGATCCACCTGAACCACGGCGACGGGGGCCTGCTGGAGTTCCTGGCCCTGCTGGCCTCGCTCTGCACCTTCCTGCTGGTGGAGCCCCAGCCCTGGAGGTGCTACCGGGCGGCCGCGCGCCGGCTCCGCAGGCTGGGCCGCCACGACTTCGAGCATTTCCGATCCCTGCGGATCAACGGGGACATGGCCGAGAGCATCACCCGCATCCTGACCCAGGAGTGCGCCATGGAGCTCGTCTGCTCCTTCGGGAGCACCTCCTGGGACAGGAGCCTGCTGCTCTTCAGATCCACCACCGCCCATCCGCAGGGCTCTGACTGAGGAGCGGCCTCGCACGGCCGTGGGTGCACGGGCACGAGGCAGAGCTGGGAATTCCTGAATCCCTGCTGGGACCAGGCCTTGGCTTCCCGTGGGAATCCGGGACAAGGAATGTCTGGGACTGATTTTTTGGGACAGCTAATTAAGAAAGCACCCTTGGATAAACAAACCTCCACGTGGAGCAGCCTGGGAGAGTAGAAGGTGTCCCTGGGGATGGGATGGGATGGATGGAATGGATTTGAAGGTCCCTTCCCACCCAAACCATTCCACATGTTCACACCACCAAGCGCAGCGAGTGTCTCATTCTTCTCTCTGATTTTCTCACAGCCTTCCCCAGAGCCGTGCCTGGGAAGGTTGTGCCTCTCTGTGGCCGCAGAGCTGCTGCCCCATGGGGGATCCACTCCAGGTGCTCAGGGAGCACCAGTTTTGTGGGGTGGCAGGTTGTTCAAGGACGTGCTCCTGGAATCCAGGTTCCTACATGTGCTTTCCATGTGTATCAAGAATATTCCCTGGAATTGCAGTCCCTCAGAGGCCTGTCCTGGATCCAGGTGTGGCCTTACCTGGCCCAGCCAAGGTGAATTATTGATCCCGCCTGAAACCCACCGTGGCCAGGACAGTGCTGCTGGTCCTGGAATACAGTGAACATGCCCTAGGGAATGTAGAATACCTGGCTGGAACAGCCTCACAAGGATCCTCCAGTCCAGCTCCTGGCCCTTGCACAGGACATCCCAAAATAATCCCACTAATCCCAAAATCCCGATGCCCAAGTTGTCCAGACATTCCCAGACCTCCAGAATCATGGAATATCCAGAGCTGAAGGGGACCTGTGAGGATCTCAGAGTCATGGAACATCCAGAGTTGGAAGTGACCCTCCTGGATCATCAACTGCAACTCCTAACCCTGCACAGGACGTCCCAAAATCCCAGCCAGTGCCTGAGAGTGTTGTCCAAGCACTCCCTGACCTCCAGAATTGTGGAATAATCAGAGTTGAAAGGGACCCACAAGGATCACAGAGTCATGGAGTACCCTGAGTTGGAAGGGACCAACTCCAACTCCTGGCCCAGGAGAACCCGAAAATCCCACTGATCCCAAAATCCCAGCACCCTGAGCTCTGGTTTCCTGGGGCTGTCACCATTCCCCGGGGAGCTGTTCCCCTCTGGATGAGGAACCTTTTCCCAAAATGCACCCAAAGCTCCCCCAGGGCTGGGGTGAGGCACCTGCAGGACAATCCCCTCCTGGACCCAGCAGCCCTGGCTGAGGACAGGGGTTCACCCCAAACGGTGAGTGCTCTTGGGAGTGATATCCTGGAATAAAAATCACTGAATTTTATCCCAAATTCCGTGTTGGGGTTTTTCATCCCGTTTTTATTCCCATCCCTTTCAGCACCTGAGGGGTGCCAGGGACCTGAGCTGGTAATTCTGTTGTACTTCCACTTTTCCTTGCTGCAGTGGGAGCGAGGGAAGGCCGGGGGTCTCCTGAGCCTTGCTCCAGGTGAGCTCCATTGCGGAGGGAAGGAGGTGGCACCTCCAGGAGGTGGTGCTCGTGTGTCACTGCTGCTGCCCAGGTGAGCAGGGGAACTCCTGGATGCATTTGTCCTTGTCATGACTGGGAATTCCTCGTTTCCTCCTGTGGGGAGAGTGTGGGGGGGAAAGGGAAGGGAAGGGAAGGGAAGGGAAGGGAAGGGAAGGGAAGGGAAGGGAAGGGAAGGGAAGGGAAGGGAAGGGAAGGGAAGGGAAGGGAAGGGAAGGGAAGGGAAGGGAAGGGAAGGGAAGGGAAGGGAAGGGAAGGGAAGGGAAGGGAAGGGAAGGGAAGAGAAGCCTTGGAGCCCCTTCTGGTGCCTAAAGGGGCTCCAGGAGAGCTGGAGAGGGGCTTGGGGCAAGGGATGGAGGGACAGGACACAGGGAATGGCTTCCCACTGCCAGAGGGCAGGGATGGATGGGAGATTGGGCAGGAATTCCCCCCTTTGAGGGTGAGGAGGGCCTGCAATGGATTTCCCAGCGCAGCTGGGGCTGCCCCTGGATCCCTGGAAGTGCCCAAGGCCAGGTTGGATGGGGCTTGGAGCAGCCTGGGAGAGTGGGAGGTGTCCCTGGTGATGGGATGGGATGGGATGGGATGGGATGGGATGGGATGGGATGGGATGGGATGGGATGGGATGGGATGGGATGGGATGGGATGGGATGGGATGGATTTCAAGGTCCCTTCCCACCCAAACCATTCCATGATCCCAGGTGTTGCAGGATGCTGAGCAGGGTTGCAGGACAACTTTGAGCCCCTTCCCATGAATGCAGCTTCCCCAGGGATCCTGCAGCTCCTCCAGCGCGTGAATCCCTTTGGGTACTGAGCAGCTCCCTGACATTCCAGAGCTCTGCTGACTCCAGGGCTGTCACTCAGAGCCTGTTTTCCTCCCTTTGCTCCTGCTCAGCTGCCCTTTCCCAGCTGGGGGCACTGGAGGATCATGCATCCCAAACCCTCCCCCCCCCCGGAATGTTTCCCTTCCCTTGTGTCAATATTTGGTGCTGTTTTCTTTCACCTTTGAAACGTTTCTGAACTAAGCCCAGCTCTGTCCCTGCTCCCAGTTAAAGGGGGAAGAATTTCTGGCTTTCTTCTTCCTTTGGGGATTTTCGTGCTTCCCTGTGAGAAATTCTAGGAAGAGTTGCTAGGAAGGTGCCTCCCAAATTGTCCCTGCACCTGGCTGGAAGGATCTTCTCCTTCAGAGAGACCCTGGCTCGTGTTCCTTATTCACTGGGAATGCCCCCAGGGTGTGCCTGGGGAATCCTCCTGGGCTGCTCTTGGAGGGAGCAGTGTGGGTTGGAGTTGATAGTTCCTATTTCATTTTTATGGAGTTGATAATTCCTATTTGATTTTTCTGGAGTTTATACTTCCTCTTTTTCCAGCTTTTCCATGCTGTCCATGCCTGATGTGTCTGTAACTGCACAGTGGTTCCTTATCTCTCATTCCTGGACTTTGGAATTGCTGATAAGGCTCAGGAGTGGCCCAGCTCCAGAATTCCTTCTGCTTGGCTTGGGCACAGCCAAATCCTTTGGGTTTTGCCACAAATACAGCTCAGAACGGTCAAAACGAGTCCCTGTGCTCAGCCTGGAGAAGAGGAGGCTTAGGGGGGACCCTCTCCCTCTCCCCAATCCCTGACAGAGCCCTGGTGGAGCCAGGGGGGATTTGGGATCTGCTACCAGGAACAAGGGAAAAACGGCCTCAAGTTGTAGCAGGGGAAGTTTGGGTTGGATATTGAGAAAATTCCTTCCTGGAAAGGGTTGTAAAGCACTGGAAGGGGCAGTGGGGAGTCCCCATCCCTGGGAATGTCCAAGAAAAGTGTGGATGTGGCACCTGGGGACACAGTCAGGGATGACCAAGGCGGTGCTATGTTGATGCTTGGACTCAGCCATCTCTGAGGGCTTTTCCAACCTGAGCAATTCCGTGGTTGTGTGATCCCAGGACACTGCAGAGCTCAGCATGGAGTCAGTCCTTCAGCGAGGAGGAGGAAAGATCACTTTGATTTTCCTTTCAGCTCCTGCTGTCCAGGAAGGTGTTGGGACTGGAGAGGTGGGAGCAGCTCTGGGGTGCAGCCATGGCAGAGCCTGGAGGAGATCCCAGGGATCCCAGGACCTGGAGAATTCCATGTTTAACACTCTGCATTTCCCATATCACTAAAATGTGTTCCCAGTTTTGCTGAGGGTGGGACAGAGGGAAATTCCAGCTGGGGGTTAACCCCACCTCTGCTCCTTGGGCAGCAGCAAAGCTGTGCTGGTTCCTCCTGGAGAGGGAATGGTCATGGGGAGATGGAGGTCCTGGACTCAGGGAAGGGTTTGGCTGGGAAGGGACTCCAAATATTGCCACCCCTGCCATGGCAGGGACACCTCCCACTGTCCCAGGCTGCTCCAAGCCCCATCCAGCCTGGCCTGGGCACTGCCAGGGATCCAGGTGCTCTGGACAACCTGACTTGGTTTCCTTGAGGGACCCCTGGGCCTCCAGGAGTCAGGACACCTAGAGCAGGGCAGGAGAGGGATGTCCCTGGTCCCAGCATGGGCCTGCCAGTGCTGGCTGCTGCTGCTGAGGGAGCAGGAGCTTCCCTGGGAGCGCAGAGCTGCCCTGGGGCTTTGAGGCTGTGCCTCGGGAAGCTCCCGAGCTCTGAGCTTTGGGGTTGTTCCTGAGCTCTGGGATTGTTCCTGAGCTCTGGGGTTGTTGCCGAGCTTTGGGATTGTTCCCGAGCTTTGGGATTGTTCCCGAGCTTTGGGATTGTTCCTGAGCTTTGGGATTGTTCCTGAGCTCTGAGCTTTGGGATTGTTCCTGAGCTCTGGGATTGTTCCTGAGCTTTGGGATTGTTCCTGAGCTTTGGGATTGTTCCTGAGCTTTGGGATTGTTCCTGAGCTTTGGGATTGTTCCTGAGCTCTGAGCTCTGGGATTGTTCCTGAGCTTTGGGATTGTTCCTGAGCTTTGGGATTGTTCCTGAGCTCTGAGCTTTGGGATTGTTCCTGAGCTTTGGGATTGTTCCTGAGCTTTGGGATTGTTCCTGAGCTCTGAGCTTTGGGATTGTTCCTGAGCTTTGGGATTGTTCCTGAGCTCTGAACTTTGGGATTGTTCCTGAGCTTTGGGATTGTTCCTGAGCTTTGGGATTGTTCCTGAGCTCTGAGCTTTGGGATTGTTCCCGAGCTTTGGGATTGTTCCTGAGCTCTGAGCTTTGGGATTGTTCCCGAGCTTTGGGATTGTTCCTGAGCTTTGGGATTGTTCCTGAGCTCTGAACTTTGGGATTGTTCCTGAGTTTTGGGATTGTTCCTGAGCTCTGAACTTTGGGATTGTTCCCAGCCTCCAGCCCAGTTTGTCTCTGTTTTTCCATCCCCAGAATGGGTTTCATTCCCTGGAGGAATCTTTACCCTGTGATTGCACAGCACTTTTGGGCTGGAGAACCTGAGGAGCTGAGCTGGAGCCTGGGCTCAGAGCTGTGCCCTGTTCCCAGTAATCCTTGCAGGGATTAATTAGTGCCCTGCCAGGTGCTGGGACTCACTAAGGCTCCCCCCTGCATGGAGGAATCGAGGCAGGGGAGCTGAAGCATCAAAATTCAGATGCTGGAGCTCCCACTTTCCAGGTGGTTTTGCAGGTGCTTCCAGACCTTGGAGGAAGTGGAATTGGGTTTGAGTCGGTGAGATCCCTTTTTATTTTTGTTTTGGGTTTCTCTTTACTGTCACTCCTCAGTAAAGAGGACACTCAGTGTCACTTCCCCTAAGGGACACTTTGCTGTCTCCCAGATTCCCGTGCTGAGTGAGCACAGAGGACACATTCCCAGGGAAAAATGGAGTGTGGAACTCTGGGCCCAGGCAGGAGCTGGGGAGTGCCCAGAGGAAACAACCTGAGAGCACCAAATGTCCTGGAGCTGCTCCCTTCCCCATCCAGAACTCCTGACACAGCTGGAGGGGCAGTCCCCAGCCCCGGGGGGATTTCACAGCTGTGTGGATGTGGCACCTGGGGACATGGCCAGGGGTGGCCTTGGCTGTGCTGGGGCATGGGTGGATCCATGGTCTCAGAGGGCTTTTCCAACCCAAGCCGTTCCGTGATTCTGTGTCATTGTGCCATTTCCATGGCTGCTTTTCCTGAGCCCTTCGAGCAGAAGGAATCCTTCAGACTCCTCAGCTCAGCTGGGATTCCTTCCCATTCCCAGCCCTGGCCCTGGAAGGGATGAGTCCCCCCAGCAGCCCCTTTCCTGAGATCATCCAGGTTTTCATTCTCTACTTCCCCAATTTACCACATTTAGAAATTTCTTTGAGTTCCTTTTCCTAGAACTGGGCTGGAATTTAGCAAATGGAATTGCATTTCCTCAAAGGGACTCTCCAAACGAGAGCTGGATCATATCCATAAAAGGCTTTCTCAGACTTTGTTCAGCTGTGTTTGGCTTTGGTGCTGAGGGATCGACAGCTCCCACCCCTGGCAATTCCTGGCTGGGAAAATGGAGGATTATTCTGTCAGTGTTAAATCATGGCTGCCCCATCCTGGGAGGTGTTCGAGGCCCAGCTGGACGGGGCTTGGAGCACCTTGGGATTGTGCAAGGTGTCCCTGAGGACATTAAAACCCACCCTGGGAGTGGGTGGGCTTTAATGTCCCTTCCCACCCAGGCCATCCCATGATTTCTCACTGGGGACATGGCAAAAAATGGACAAATTCAATTTCCAGTTTAATCCAAGCAGCCCAGGAGTGCAGAGACCCAGCACAGGAGCTGGGAGTTGGCAGCAGCTTCCTGGGCCCAGGAACTTGTCCCTGCAGGTCCCAGGGCAGAGGTTTGGATTCCCTTGGCTCAGCTCAGGGCAGGTTCCTTCTTGCTCCTCCTGTCACTTTGGAATTGCAGGAGAAAAGGGAGAGGTGGCAGCCTGTGAACATCTGGGAATCTGATTGTGGGGAGCTGGGAAAAGAGCAGTCCCAACCCAAACACGCTCTGGGAGTTTGGCTTTTCCCTCCCAGTGTCGCCAGTTCTGGGGCAAAGGTTGGACTGGGGAGGTGAACTGGGAGGGGAGCAGAGCCCTGGTGGGAAAACCAACCACAAATCCAAGGGTGAGGCTGGGGTCACTCTGGCTGTTTGTCCAGAGCAGCTGTGGCTGCCCCATGGGGCTGGAAGCAGCCTGGGCTGGTGGGAGGTGTCCCTGCCCATGGCAGGGGTGGGATGGATGGATTTTAAGGTCCCTTCCCATCCAAACCTTTCCAGGATTCCCTGATGTGCTGCAGGCAGGTCCTGCTCCGTTGGGTTACCAACAGTGAGAGTTTGGCTGTTCCCTTCCTCGGGCTGTCAGTGCTGGAAGTGCCTTGGCCATGGACCCGCAGGTTTAAATTCCAGGTGGGAAGGGTTCCTTGAGTCCCCAAGGCTTTATCCCCACTGGTCCTGGTGGAGAAGCTGGCCCATTGTGGAAGCTTCTTACTGAGCTCCTTCATCCCTCTCTGGGATTTCGTTTCAACACCTCAGGTTTCTCATTTTATTCACTTAAGGAACAAACTGAGGCAGGTTTGTTTTCCCCCTTGGCACAGAAGTCCCTTGGATCATTATGGACATAGTCTTTGCCACCATTTCTTATGGCTCAGGTTCCTTGGAACGAGTCAATTTGGAGCATCCTTGTTCCCGTGGAGCTGGGCGCACTGGGGGGCTGGAGTCGTGATGCAGGGTGGGGATCTGCTTCCAGGGAATGTAAAGTGCCCTCAGACCTTATCTCTTCTGACCTGGCAATCCCAGTTCAATCAAGATCATAAAACGCTTCTTATCAGCCCCCTGGAATTTCATCCTGATGTTCAGCAAAGCTGCTCCCTCCTTGGATCCTCCCCGAGAAAGTTCTGAGGCCAGAGCTGCCTAAACTCGTGTGGGGACCCTGCTGTGGAGCAGGGCAGCTCAGGAGGGATCTGATCCACATTTCCATGGCAGGACACACACGGCATAATTGATCAAACCCCCTCATGTGGGGGATCAGGGATCAGACCCAGCCCTGTGAGTGGCATCCCTGTGGGATGGGATGCAGCAGCATCCCAGAATAACCCATTCTGCTGGATTGTTGGGTTGGAGCTGCTGGGAAGGACAGGGGAGCTGATGCTGAGGGGTCTCTCTGATGCTGAGGGCTCTGTGATGCTGAGGGGTCTCTGATGCTGAGGGCTCTGTGATGCTGAGGGGTCTGTGATGCTGAGGCGTCTCTGATGCTGAGGGCTCTCTCTGATGCTGAGGGGTCTCTGATGCTGAGGGGTCTCTCGGATGCTGAGGGGTCTCTCTGATGCTGAGGGGTCTCTGATGCTGAGGGGTCTCTGATGCTGAGGGGTCTCTGATGCTGAGGGGTCTCTGATCCTGAGGGCTCTCTCTGATGCTGAGGGGTCTCTGATGCTGAGGGCTCTCTGATGCTGAGGGGTCTCTGATGCTGAGGGGTCTCTGATGCTGAGGGGTCTCTCTGATGCTGAGGGGTCTCTCTGATGCTGAGGGGTCTCTCTGATGCTGAGGGATCTCTCTGATGATGAGGGCTCTCTCTGATGCTGAGGGATCTCTCTGATGATGAGGGCTCTCTCTGATGCTGAGGGATCTCTCTGATGCTGAGGGGTCTCTGATGCTGAGGGGTCTCTCTGATGCTGAGGGGTCTCTCTGATGCTGAGGGTCTCTGATGCTGAGGGTCTCTGATGCTGAGGGCTCTCTCTGATGCTGAGGGCTCTCTCTGATGCTGAGGGCTCTCTCTGTGTCACTCGGTGTCCCTGCTCTGCCCCAGGGCCAGTCCCAGCCTCTGGAAGCTGCTGAGGTGCAGCTTTGTTCCCGCAGGAATCTGGAGCAGTCGTGCTGGAACAGGCCCTGCTGCCCAGCTGACGCATCAAAGCAGCTCCTGGGATCCTCCAGGGATCAAACAGAGGCAGCAGGGAGGGAGCAGGGAGGCTCCCGAACCTGCCAGCCCTGCGATGGCTCAGCTCTGTCTCTGCATCTCCATTAACTCTGGGAACATCCCTGCTGGACACCCCGGCTCCAGGCACTCCCAGCGTGCATTCAAAGGCTGGAGCCCCTCTGGGGCCAGGCTGGGAGAGCTGGGGGTGCTCACCTGGGGAGGAGAAGGGAAAGGAGAGCCTGGAGCCCCTTCCAGGGCCTGAAGGGGCTGCAGGAGAACAGCAGGGGGACTGGGGACAAGGGACAGAGGGACAGGACAAGGGGGATTTCCTCCCTGTGAGGGTGGGGAGGCCCTGGGATGGATTTCCCTGGAAGCTGTGGCTGCCCCTGGATCCCTGGCAGTGCCCAAGGCCAGGCTGGGCAGGGCTGGGAGCAGCCTGGGACAGTGGAGGTGTCCCTGCCATGGCAGGGGTGGCACTTGATGGGTTTTAATGTCCCTTTAATGTCCCTTCCCACCCAAACCATTCCATGGATCTGTGTGAGATGGTGCTGGGAAAAGCTCAGTGGAGGGAGTGCTGTGAGGGAAGAGATCCTTCCTGGCATTTTGGGCAGAATTCCCATTCCCTGTGTGAGGAAAACAGGCAGGAGAGTGAAGGTTTTACGGGAAAAACTCCTCTAATCCAGCCAGTCTTGGTGTCCCTCAGAGCAGGGGACACAGCCTGAGCCAGGAATGATGGAATTGTTCAGGTTGGAAAAGCCCTCGGAGAGCATCGAGTCCAACCTAGCGCCAGCAAGGTCACCCCTGACTGTGCCACATTCCCACATTGCTGGGACTTCCTGGGATGGGCACCCTGCCCCTGCCCTGGGGCAGCCTTTTAGGGCCGGCAACCCTTCCATAAAGAATTTTCCCCAAATCTCTAATAAATGTGTGCAAATATGGAATATCTCCTCCAAAGGCCCTGGGAGCTGCTCTGGCTCCGTGTCCACCTGGAGAAGATCCAGCCCCTCGGGCAGGAACATCCTCTGTAAGTGTCTCCCAGGGTGGCCAGTGCAGGGACACGGGGAATTTGGAAGTTGTGAAGGCACCTCTGGGATGTGTGGTGGCTTCTGTCCAGGGCTTGTGGGTCTCCTGGCAATGATCTGAGGGAGTGGCTGCTGTGTTGTCTGGCTGGACATTCCCAGCCTGACCAGTGCCAGCTCCTGGGGGATAACTGGGGCAGATCCCAAAGGATTTCCTGTCCCCCAGCCCCTGCAGCCCATTCCTCAGGTGGGGCTTTACCTCCACCCCTGCCCCACTGCTGACACAGGTGGGGCTCAGTCCTTTCCTCAGAATTCCCACAGGATGAACCCCTGGAGCTGCCTTTGGCCTGCCCCAATCCCATTGTGGATCCCAGCTGTTGACAGCCTTGTCCTTGGATCCAGCAGCCACGGGGACCTGGAAGGCTCCATTTCCACCCAGCCTCATCCCACCTCGTTTGGCTTCTTCCAGGACAGCTTGTTCAGGGCTCAGGCAGGTGGGAAAGGTGTCCAGGTTTCCATGGAAAAGCCAGGAGAGAGCAGAGGGGTTGCACCTGGGAGCACAGGAACGTGCAGGGAAGGTCTGAGTGGAAAAGGTGGTTAGGGAGAGAGAACGGGGATCCCATGGGATTTTGGGATTTGTGAGCCTGGGAGCTGCTTGGGAGAGCAGGGAGGGAGGAAAGGAGGGTGACTGGATGAGAATTGGGAATCAAATTGGACATTCCTGGAGTATCTCCTGAGCCCTGTGTGTCACAGACATTTCTTTTATGAAAAATCCTCTCTTAGGATTTTCCTGCTGAAGCTGAGAAGTTCAGCAAGCAGACATGAACAATGGGTTATCTGCTGCTGTGGAATGTGGCAGGTCTGCCTGGATTGGCCCAGTTTGGATGTTTGGAGTTGGTGGCCAGCGCAGGACGGAGCTCTCTTGGAGACAGTCCAGGAGAGTGAGGTTTATCATTCTTTACTTTTCTTAGGTAGCTAGCAGCTTCTGGAAACTCTCCCTTTCTTTTTCTTTTAGTATAGTTTAAATAGATGTATATATCATAACGTAATAAATCAAGCCTTCTGATCATGGAGCCCATCTCGTCTCTTCCTTCACCCCAAAACCCTTGTGACCACCATCAACACCCTGAGTGTGGATGAGGTTTGGGAGTCAGGTATTCCTGCAGTGCCTCCTGCGCCTTGTGCTCAGGAGCTCCATTCTCCTGGAGGTTGAGCCTGGACGTGGGAATCTCACCTGAGCTTGGCTAAGCCTGGATGAGGTTGGGAATGGAACAGGAGTTCTTGGGGCTCCTGCTGGCCGTGCCCTCCTGAGCTCCTTCTCCTGAGGGTCCTGCTGTGGGTGCTGGGGCTGGGGTCTCACCTGGCCTGGGTAACTCTCGGGGGTCTCCGGGGTCAGGATGACCCCAAGATGCGTCAGAGTCTCTTTTTCCAGCCTGGCTGCTGAAGAAGGAGTCAGGATTCTTCTGCTCTGGTTTTCAAGGTTGTTTATTTTCTCTTATCTATCACATTCTTTCTCTGACCTGCTGAGTTCTGCCCAGCAGGTCAGTCAGAGGCACACTGGCCGCTCTCAGGGCGGTGTTGTCTTTTTATACGAAAACTACGGGTAGTTTATTTACAGTTATTTTCCAATACCTGTCACCTATGTTAGGCAGTCTGTCCCTACCCTAAACCGATCCAAAAGTGCCAGCATCACCCAGAAGATGGAGGCTGGGAAGACGGAGAAAGAAGGACAAGGCACGCCCAAATCCCTCCATCTTGCCTCCTGAATCCCCATTCTAAAACCCCCAAAATTCTACTTTTCACCCTGTGACAAGCTAGCTATCATTCTACTTAAACTTCTGTGGCTTGTAAATCCTCACAGAAGTTTGGTCGTTTTTTCCATGGGTCAAAATCAAAGGCTTGGAGCCCCTTCCAGGGCCTGAAGGGGCTGCAGGAGAACAGCAGAGGGACTGGGGACAAGGGACGGAGGGACAGGACAAGGGGGATTTCCTCCCTGTGACGGTGGGGAGGCCCTGGGATGGATTTCCCTGGAAGCTGTGGCTGCCCCTGGATCCCTGGCAGTGCCCAGGGCCAGGCTGGACAGGGCTGGGAGCAGCCTGGGACAGTGGAGGTGTCCCTGCCATGGCAGGGGTGGCACTTGATGGGTTTTAATGTCCCTTGCCACCCAAGACAGGGGTCCTGGGCCCTGTGCCAGGGTCTCTGAGCCCCCTGGCAGGGGCTGGAGCCCTCCAGGGCAGCCAGAGGGATGCGCTGGGTTCTGCCAGGTAGCCCCAGTGCGGACCTGACCTGGGGGATCCCAGAGGAGCCTGGGGAAGGCTGCGCTGGCTCCAGGTTTCCCAGGAGGCTGTGCCATGTGCCAGGCAGGGCGCTGTGCCTGGGGGGGAGGCAGAGCTGCTCCCTGTTCTCTCTTGCTGGGCGTTTCTGGCGGCTGCTGTCCCCAGCACATTCCCCGTGGCCCGTGCCAGCCCGGCAGGTCCCGGCCGGTCCCTCCTGGGGATGTGGCTCCGTTTTTCCAGGCGCAGCTCCAGCTGCTTTGTGGGAAGTGCTGACTCGGGCGTTGTGCGGAGCTGACTCACACAGGACAGGCTCAGCCAGGAAAGGCTTTGTAAGGCCTTGGAGGATCTGGGCTCCGTGGTGGAGCTGGGCTGCTTCCCCTTCGAGCTCCAAAGGAAGGGTTGTAAGGATTTTTGAGGATTTAGAGAATTGGAAGGCGAAGGAGTGTTTTAGTGAGAGTGGAAATGCCCATAAAGCCTCTGATCCAATGGGGGTGTGGACACAAGAGCAGAGGATGGGACAGGGCACCTGGAGGTTCCAGAGAGCCCTGGAAGCTTCCAGGCCCCTCCCAGTCCAACTCCTTCTGGGATTCCATGATTCTCCCCCTGTTCCCTGGGAAATACCCCCAGGATGACCCCAGTTGGTTGATGCAGAACTTGGTTCCTTTGGGCTCTGATTTCAGGGTGCAGGGTGGGCCTGAATCCACTGATCCTTGAGGGAACACCTCGTGCAGGAGCGTCCCAAGGCTCTGCAAGGCTTTGGGAAGCCCGGAGGAGCCATTGTCACTACAGGACACGAAACAACACGAGTGCACATGTGGGAATCTACAAAATCAGAGGGTTTTGGGAAAGTCGCAGAAGGCAGCAATACGCACACACCGCTGCTCTCAAGGCGAAAAAAGGGAAGTTTATTTTCTGACTCCAAGATTTACAGTTTTCCAAAAGTGACAGTGGATTGGAGGGTGAAAATGCCACCTCTCCAATGACACTGGACAAACTAACAGTCCATCAAATTTCTCTTCTTTCTATAAAAGAAAGCAAAAAATAAGTTATTTACAGAAAAGTGTGTGAGAAAGTTCGTTACAAGAATGTAAACATCAGAAGGCTTAGAAAATCTTAAAAAAGCAGGGCAACAAGCCATGGGCTCCCTTGGAGGGGGGTCCTGCAGAGTGGCTCACCCCAGCCCCTCTCTGTGATGTCCCATCACAGAAATCCAGCTTTGGGTGGTGGCAGAGCAGGGAAAGGTCCCACCTTGCCCATGACAGGAGGATGCTTTCCTGGGCTCTGAGCCGTGGATCCAGGATGGTTCCAGGTGGACTCTGGGCATTGGAGGTGGTTGGGTCAGAGGGAAAGGATGGGACATTGTGGAATCACAGAATCACCAAGGTTGTAGGAAACCCTTGGGATCATCCAGCCCAGCCCCAGCAGCACCACCAAGGGACCTTGGGAGGGCCGGAACAAGAGCTGGGCACCTCCAGGAGCCCCCCCTTGCCTGGCCTTGGCATTTCCGTGCCAGGCTGGCCGGGCAGGCTCCGCTCCTGCCGATGTGCTGATGTGGGAGCTTTGCAGCGCCGAGATTTGCCTCCTGTGCAAAACCCAGCGAAAGTGGGTTGGGGCTGGAGCCGCGGCGTTCCCAGCCCAGGGCAGGGACGCGGGAGGATCAGAGCGATCGCAGCTCGGGAGGCTCCGGGGACGCGCCCACAGCGGCTCCCGAAGCTGCCCCGGGGCCGGGCGGAGCCGCCCCGGCGCCTTTCCCAGGCAGGTGAGGAAAAACGAGGATCCTCGCTGAAAACAGGGATGTGCACCTGGATTTTCAGGGATGCTCCCACACGGTGGGATTCAGGGATGCCCCCCCCAGGTGTGTTTTAGCCCCACATGTTCCATTCGCACACAAAGGGAGCCGTGTGTGAGATCCTGGGGCTGATATCCCTGGGTTCCCCCCTGCTCTGGGCAGGGTTTGCTCTCTGAGTCTGTTTTCTCTCAAATTCCAGTCTCTTGACACAGAACTGAGCACGTCGGGCAGCAGGGAGAGGTGAGAGGAGGGAGCTGGGTGGGATGTGGACGTGATCCAGGACTCCCTGTCAAAACATCCCCACCCCATTCCTGGCATGGTTGGGATGGTTGGTAAAAACCTCACAGTTCAGAGTAAAACACACAGGAATTGGCACAAAGGGACTGTTAAAGGGGCCCAGCTCCCACAAATTCCACAGGGATTCATCCCATTTGTGCTGCAGCTGGAATTCTGCAGGGTTTTAGCTGGCAGGGAAGGCAACTCTGTCAATGCCTCCTTCAGGTACACCTGGATTAGTCCCAGAATCCCAGGATGGTTTGGGTGGGAAGGGACCTCAAAGCCCATCCCATTCCTGACACCTTCCACAGCCCAAGGTGTTCCAAGCCCCGACCAGCCTGGCCTGGGGATGGGGCAGCAATTTTGGGGGACTGGGAAGCCAGGATGGCCAAGCACAGGGAGCAGCTGGGGGGGAGGTTCTTTGCCTGAGTGGAGAATTTGGGGCTCTTTCCTGGTTGGAACAGCTCAGCCTCTGTGGGAAGGAGAGGTGGGAATGCTGCCCCTTCCCAGGAGGAAGTGAGGAATAGGGTGAGCAGTCCAAAGGCAATTCCCAGCTGTGGACTGGGATTTTATGCAGAGCAGGGGCTGGAGCCGCTCGAGGCCTGTTTTATAGAGCCAAACACAAGGCCCTGAGTTGCTCCTTCCACCACTCAAGGTGGGCTGAGGAACTTCCAGCAAGGTGGGGATTCCCGTTCCTGGGGGACACTGGGGCAGTTTGTGTTGGAATTCGGTCCCACCAGCCCCTGGATCCCCTGCCCTGCTCCAGGTGGGATCCCTGTCCTGGTCCAGGTGGGATCGTGTGTTGTAGCCAGGTGGGATCCCCTGCCATGGTCCAGGTGGGATCCCTGTCCTGGTCCAGGTGGGATCCCCTGCCCCAGGTGGGATCCCCTGCCCTGCTCCAGATGGGATCCCTGTCCTGGTCCAGGTGGGATCCCCTGCCATGGTCCAAGTGGGATCCCCACGCTCCTGCCCAAGCTTTCCCTGTCCTGCTCCATCTGGGATCCCCTGTCCTGCTCCAGCTGGGATCCCTGCCCTGCTCCATCTGGGATCTCCTGTCCTGTTCCAGCTGGGATCCCCTGTCCTGCTCCAGGTGGGATCCCCTGCTCCTGCCCAAGCTTTCCCTGCCCTGCTCCAGGTAGGACTCCAGCCCTGCTCCAGGTGGGCCCCCCTGCTCCAGGTGGGCCCCTCTGCTCCAGGTGGGACCCTCTGCTCCAGGTGGGACCCCCACGCTCCTGCCCAAGCTTTCCCTGCCCTGCTCCAGCTGGGATCCCTTGCCCTTCTCCAGCTGGGATCCCCTGCTCCTGCCCAAGCTTTCCCTGCCCTGCTCCAGGTGGGCCCCCTTGCTCCAGGTGGGACGCTCTGCTCCAGGTGGGACCCTCTGCTCCAGGTAGGACCCCAGCCCTGCTCCAGGTGGGACCCCCTGCTCCTGCCCAAGCTCTCGCTGCCTTGTGTAAGTGCAGAGCTGCTGCCAGCGCCGGGCGTGGGCCGACGCCAATCCCAGCTCAGGTCAGAGCGTGTCCCGTGGGTGTGGGCCATGGCAGGAGCTGCTGCTGGGAACTGCCAGGAGCGGGGATGGAGGGAATCCAGCCCCCCATCCAGAGGCTCCACTGGTGCTCCCCAAAAGCAGCTGGGGGAGCTCGGACAGGGCTGATCCCGTGGGGGCTCTGAAGAGGGAAACCTCTCATGCTCCTGAATTTCAGATTCCCCATGGCAAATGCAAGGCTAGATGAACTCTGGGGTTTTTTGAGTGTCTTGTGATCCAGATATTTGGATTTATTCCCCCTGGTTTAGTCTGGGTTTGGGGTGCCAGTTTTTGAGGGTTTTCCATTGTTGGTTTGAACCAGGAGAGCAGCTGGGATTCCATGGGGTCCTCACTTCAGGAACTGGGATTAAACTGGTGTCACCACTGGGAATGCTGGGGATGAACTGGTGCAGATCCCTCATTCTGGGGAATGAACCAGGGAATGCTGGATTTACCCATTGTGGAGGGCAGGGGATGTAAATCCAGAGTGGATCCAGAGCTGAGGCACTGAGCTGGGGCTGTTTCACTCCTCTCCTTGCAATTCCAAACCCCCAGAGCTCCAAGTGCTTCCCAGTGCCCCAAAATCCTGCTGCCCCATCCCAGGCCAGGCTGGTCAGGGCCTGGATCAGCTTGGGCTGTGGAAGGTGTCAGGAATGGGATGGGCTTTGAGGCCCCTTCCCACCCAAACCTTCCTGGGATTCTGGGACTAATCCAGGAGTCCGTGGTGGGGTCCTCATCCCTACTTCCCTTCTCCTGCCCAGAGGAAGTGACAGATCCCTCTGGCTCTGGAAGCATGGGAAATAAAGCTCCAGGTGTTTTATATTCCCTTTTCCCAGGGCTGAATTGCTTCTCTGTGGGCAGGGGGCCGCTCTTGGTGCTGCACTGGGATTTCACCAGCCTGAGAAGCGCTGGGATGAAGGAGAGTTTGGAGCTGGTTCTGAGCCAGATAAAGGTGGGTGTTGGGAAGTTGGGAAGTGCTTGGAGCAGCTTTGCTGCAGCTGAAAACATCCCACGAGCTCTGATGGTCCAAATCTCCCTGGGCACAGGGGCAGAGGGGCTCCCTGGCCCCCGGATCCCTCCCGGGGCTGCCCGACCCTGTCCCACCATTCCCAGCCCTGTTTGCTTCCTGCGTCAGGGCTGAGTCACCCCGGGATTCCTCAGCTCTGAAGTGGTTCCTGCTCTCCCTGCCCCTCCCCTGCCCAGGTGCTGAGGGTTTTTTTTCCGAAGCTCTGAATTTCTGGGTGCGCCCGGAGCCTCGCAAGCGCGGCAGGTCCCGGCAGGAGCGGCTCCGCTCCGCTCCCACTGTGCATTCCTGGCGGGGCTCCAGGGGCTGGGCACGAGCAACCCCCGGGAGCTCCTTTCCCTGCTGAGCTGGGGCTTTTCTGCTCCTGCTGGCTCCGTCTGTGGACACAGGGACAGAACTGCATCCCCCAGAGCCCTCTGGCTCCTCCAGACCCCTCCGTGGGCACAGAGCACTGTCCTAGATCCCTGTGGCTGTTCCAAATTCCTCCATGGACACAGAGCACTGTCCCAGATCCCCCAGATCCTTCTGGCTCCTCCAAACTCCTCCATGGACACAGGGCACTGTCCCAGACCTCCCAGAGCCCTGTGGCTGCTCCAGACCCTCCATGGACACAGGGCACTGTCCCAGATCCCTGTGGCTCCTCCATGGACACAGGGCACTGTCCCAGACCTCCCAGATCCCTGTGGCTCCTCCGTGGACACAGGGCACTGTCCCAGATCCCTGTGGCTCCTCCATGGACATAGAGCACTGTCCCAGATCCCCCAGATCCCTCTGTGGATCCCAGCTCCCTGAGGTTTGGAGAGTTCCTGGTGAATTTGTGCACCAGAGAGATCCGTGGGGCTGGGACGGAGCAGGCTGGGAGAAGGGAAGGCTCTGGAGATACCTTGGAGCCTTTTCCAGTGCCCAAAGGGGCTCCAGGAGAGCTGGAGAGGGACTGGGGGCAAGGCCTGGAGTGCCAGGACGCAGGGAATGGCTCCCACAGCCAGAGGGAGGGAATTCCTCCCTGTGAGGGTGGGCAGGCCCTGGAATGGATTTCCTGAAGGATTCCCCATCCCTGGCAGCTCCAAGGCCAGGTTGGACAGGACTGGGACAGTGGGAGGTGTCCCTGCCATGGCAGGGTTTGGGATGGGCTGAGCTTTGAGATCCCTCACCCCAGACCCTCCGTGATCCCTCAATCCAGACCATTCCCTGATCCCTCACCCCATTCCCTGATCCCTCACCCCAGACCATTCCCTGATCCCTCACCCCATTCCCTGCTCCCCACCCCAGAGCATTCCCTGGCTCCAGGGTGTCCCGGCCCAAGCTGTGTCCCATGGGGAACTCGTGCTGTGCTTGGGGCTTCTTCCACCCCCTCCAGCCCCGTGGTCTCCAGCTGATCGTGGACAGGCAGTTCTGGGATGGTGCTCGGTGCCTGAAGAGAGTGGGCAGGACGAGCTGAACCCAGCTCCACACCCAGGAACCACCTCTGGTCGCTGCTGTCCACAAACCATGGAATTGCAAAGGCTGGAAAAGCCCTCAGGGAGCATCAGGTCCAACCCAGCACCACCCCGGCCACCTCCTGACCGTGTCCCCAAGCGCCACAGCCGCACATTTCTGGACATTTCCAGGGATGGGCACTCTGCCCCTGCCCTGGGCAGCCCTTCCAGTGCTTCCCAACCCTTTCAGTGAGGAATTGTTCCTAAATCCAACTTAAATCATCCCTGGTGCACCTTGAGGCCGTTTTCACTCGTTCCTGGCAGCAGATGCTGACCCCCCACTCCCGTCAGGGGTTGTGAGAGGGAGAAGGTCCCCCCTGAGCCTCCTGTTCCCCAGCTGAGCCCAGGGACAGGTCTGGATAGCGGGGAAGGCCCTGGAGCAGGAGCTCAGCCAGTGCCGAGGGGCAGCTGGAAATGGTTCCTGCAGTGTTAAAAGTCTCTTTTTCCCAGCCCGGTGCTCAAAGAAGGAGTCAGGATTCCTCAGCTCTGGTTCTCAAGGTTGTTTATTTTCTCTTATCTATCACATTCTTTCTCTGGCCTGCTGAGGTCCGTTCAGCAGCTCAGTCAGAGGCACTCTGCCCACCCTTGGGCTGCTGTCAACATTTTATACTACAAACCATGTATCCTTTATTTACAGTTATTTTCCAATACCTATCACCTATGTTAGGCAGCGTGGTCCTACCTTAAACCAATCCAAAAGTGCCAGCACCACCCAGAAGATGGAGGCTGGGAAGAAGGAGAAAGAAGGACAAGGCACGCCCAAATCCTTCCATCTTGGCTTCTGAACCCCTATTCAAAAAAAACCCCAAAAACCCTAAACCCCCCAAAAAACCCTAAAAAACCCAAAATTCTACTTTTCACCCCGTGACAAACTAACTAGCATTCGACTTAAACTCTCGTGGCTTGTAAATCCTCATGTAAGGCTGGTAATTTTTTCCATGGGTCAAAATCAGTCACAGGGGTCTTGGGCTCTGTGCAGGGTCTCTGAACCCCTGGCAGGGGCTGGGGCCCTCCAGAGCAGCCAGAGGGGTGTCCTGGGTTCTGACACTGGAGGTGTCCAAGGCCGGGCTGCTCCCCCATTGCGGGCTCTGCTCAGGTGTAAATCAGACAAACCCCAAATTCCCCGTGTGCCCCAGGCGGGGCTGGTGCTTCCCTAGCTGGAACCGGGGCAGGAACTGGGGCACGAACCGGGGCAGGAACCGGGGCAGGAATTGGGGCAGGATTTGGGGCAGGAACTGGGGCAGGAACCGGGGCAGGAACCGGGGCAGGAATTGGGGTAGGAACCCGGGCAGGAACTGGGGTAGGAATTGGGGCAGGAACCGGGGCAGGAACCAGGGCAGGAATTGGGGTAGGAACCGGGGCAGGAACTGGGGTAGGAATTGGGGCAGGATTTGGGGCAGGAACCGGGGCAGGGCGGGGCTGCAGCTGCTGCTCTGCAGTGCCCGGCCCGGGGGTGGCACACGGGGCACTCCCAGCCCTGGGGCTGGGCTGGCACCGCTCCTGCAGCACAGCCAGGCAGCTCCTTGGGTTCCTGGGGTTCAAGTTTGGGGTATTAGAAAGTCTTTTTTTTTTGGTTTTTGTTTTTTTCCCCAGAAGCAGTCGAGATTCGTCGGTTTTGCTTTTCAGGGTTGTTTATTTTCTCTTGTCTATCACATTCTTTCTCTGACCTCTGAGTTCTGTCCAGCAGGTCTGTCCAAGGCACACTGACTACCCTTGGGGTGGTGTTGGCTTTTTATACTAAAAACTACCTGTACTTTATTTGCAATAATTTTCTAATGCCTATCACCCATGTTGGACAGTTTGTCTCTGCTCTAAACCAATCCAAAAGTGCCACCATCACAGCAGGAGTTGGAGGGCAAGAAGAAGGACAGGACATGCTTAGATTCTTCTATCTTGCTTCCTGAACCCGCATTCTAAAACCTTAAAATTCTACTTTTTCACTTTGCGACAAATTCACTATCATTCTACTCAAGCTTTTTGTGGCTTGTAAATCTTCACACAAAGTCGGTAATTTTTTCTATGGACTAAAATCGAAGGCCCAGGTGTTTTTGACTGTGCTAAGCTCTCTGAGCTCTTTGCCAGGGTCTCGAATCACTTAGGGCAGCCAGAGGAATGTCTTGGGTCTCGACAGCAACTCTGCTTTTCCCAAATTCCGGGGCTGACACGGGACAGGGGACAGGGACAGACACAGGGACAGCGCCCGGCTGTGCCAGCACATCGGGGTCCCTCCCGTGTCCCCCGGCCTGGTGGCACCTTCGGGCTGGGATCCAGGTGAGGTCCCCGGATCCCAGAACACCTGGGGTTGGGAGGGACCTGTGGAGGTCACCTGGGCCAATCCCCCTGCCCAGACAGGGCCCCCAGACCCCGGTGCCAGGGCTGGAGCCCCAGGGCTGGGGCTGGCACATCCCGGGACCGGCACATCCAGGGCTGGCACATCCCAGGGCTGGCACATCCCAGGGCTGGCACATCCCGGGGCCGGCACATCCCGGGGCTGCTGCGATTCCCGGTCCTGGAGCCCCCGGATCCTGCCGGGATCAGAGAGCAGGGCTGGGGATACCAGGGAGGGGAATCCCGGTCCTGGCCGGGCACAGGGGGTGAATCCCGGTCCTGGCCGGGCACAGGAGGTGAATCCCGGTCCTGGATGGGCTCAGGGGGTGAATCCCAATCCCAGCCGGGTTTAGGAGGGGGTGAAACCCAATCCCAGGCAGGTTTAGGGGGACGAGTCCCAATCCCAGATGTGTTTAGGGGAATGAATCCCCATCCTAGCCAGGCACAGAGGGGATGAATCGCGATCCCAGCCGGGCACGGGGTGCATCCCAATCCCAGGCGGGTTTAGGGGGATGAATCCCAATCCCAGGCGGGTTTAGGGGGATGAATCCCAATCCCAGGCGGGTTTAGGGGGGACACAGGGTGAACTGTTCCACCTCCCGTGTGGAGAATGGCTGGCAATGGGGGAGGGAAAGGTGTCGCCCCGCCTTAAAACGGAGCCGGTGCGGCCACGCTGGGGCCTCGGGGCCATTGTTCCCAGGGCGGAATTCCCAGCGGACACACCTGGGCAGGGAGGGAGGGGCTCACCTGGGCGGGCTCGGCTCCCCGGGGCGGGGCCGGGCTCAGGTGTTCCCAATTCCTGCCCGGATTGGGCCGGGAGAGCCCAACCTGGCCTTATACGGGCATAGAGCAGCGCCAGCCGCTCCCCGGGATGGGCCGATGGGGCCGGGCTCCCTCCTCCTCCTCCTCTTCTTCCTCCCCTCCTCCCCCTCCTCCTCCTCCTCCTCCCCGGACACAATGCAGGGATTTGTTTGCTGCCAGCCCGTGGATCTGGGGCTCCCGGAGGGGTTTGGGCACCCGGGGTCGGGCTGGTGATCCCCTCGAGCCTGGGGACAAGGAGAGGGACAAATCCCCGCCGAGCCCTTCCCTGCCCGCTGAATTCCCTGCTCTGTCCCGGAGCATTTCATTAAGAAAACAAAATTTCCCTCTCCCCCCAAATCCTATCCTCCCCGAGGCTGCAGGTGAAAAAAGCCAGGAAACTGAGGCACGGTTTGGGCCAGGACGGTGCAGGAAAGGGAAATCCCACCCCGTCTTTTCCCCAAAGTGAGGGAGCTCCTTTTCCCAGTGGCTGGGGAGAGCCACTTCCATCCCTGCAAACAGCTGTGCCAGGCCAGGAGAGGGCCTGGAGCGCCCACCTCCCTCCTCCTGTCCCACTGGAGTCATGCCAGGTGTTGGCTGGAAGTGGGGGAGCAGCTGTGGGAGAACTGGGATGGGTGGATTAAACTGGGTTTGGAGCTGCAGTGGGAGCCCCGGGCCATCAGTTCCCCGTGCCAGGACATTTCCAGCTCCCTTCCCACACATTTCACCCCATGGCACACGTGGGGGGGTTGGCTCCCCTCTGGGGCTGAGCAGGACTCAGCTGGCGCTGGGTTTCTCCAGGCTCTGGGAAGGACTGGGACAAGGCCTGGCTGCTCCCAGACTGAGGGCGCCTCCCTAAACCCACTGGGGAGAGCTGGAAGGAAACCAGGAGTGCTCCCACCTGCAGCTGTTTCCTGGGGAGCAGAGGGGCTGTGAGCTGAGCTTCCAGATGGGAAAAGGGATTTTCCCCCAATAAAAATGTTTTGGGTGTGTTCCTGGAGGACTTGGCCCTTAGAGGATAAAAAAGTGGAGTCAGAAAGGATCTGGGGATGTTTCAACACAGCCAGAGACTGCTGTGACCTGAGCCCAGGGAGGGAAGGCGACAGAGCCAAGGCTGGTCCAGGTGGGATTAGATGCAGGGTTCCTCACCTAGGGAGCTGTTCCACCTTCCCAGAGTGATTCCAGCGGGTCTGGGAGCCATGGAACAGCCAGGCTGGATCCCAGGAGTCATTCCCAGCTGGATGGGAGCTCCTGGTGAGTCAGAAATGCCCTTTTGGATCACAGAACCAGGGAATGGTTCAGGGGTGAAGAGACCCTAAAGCAGCGGGCAGGGACAGGTCCCACCATCCCAGGGTGCTCCAAGCCCCGTCCAGCCCGGCCAGGGATGGGGCAGCCACAGCTGCTCTGGGCAGCGGGGTCCCAGGTAGGATTCCCTGTATGATCTCCTGTAGGATTCCCTGTACGATCCCATGTAGGATGCCCTGTAGGGTCCCATGTAGGATCCCCTGTAAGATCCCATGTAGGGTCCCATGTAGGAACCAGTGCAGATTCCCTGTAGGACTCCTGTAGGATCCCGTGTGGATTCCCTGTAGGGTCCCCTGTAGTAGGATCCCCTGTAGAATCTCATTTAGGGCCCCTGTAGGATTCCCTGTAGGATTCCCTGTAGGGTCACCTGTAGGAGCTCTTGTGGGGTCCCGTGTAGATCCCCTGTAGGATCCCATGTAGGATTCCCTGTAGGAGGATCCCCTGTAGGGTCCCCTTTAGGATCCCCTTTAGCATCCCCTCCGTGCCTCGCTCCTCGGGAGCCGTTCCCCTTTCTCGGCAGGCCGGGGATTGTTGGGGATTTGGGGAGGCGCTGCAGCGGCGTCACCTGCCCGGCAGAGGGAGCCCGGAGCTCGCTCCTGGCCGCTGCAGGTGCGCGGATCCCGGGGTGCGCTCCCAAAGCCCGGAGCTCGCTGCATGTGCGCGGATCCCGGGATGCGCTCCCAAAGCCCGGAGCTCGCTGCATGTGCGCGGATCCCGGGATGCGCTGCGGGAGCCCAGAGTTCGCTCCCAGTGCGCGGATCCCGGGATGCGCTGCGGGAGCCCAGAGTTCGCTCCCAGTGCGCGGATCCCGGGATGCGCTGCGGGAGCCCAGAGTTCGCTCCCAGTGCGCGGATCCCGGGATGCGCTGCGGGAGCCCAGAGTTCGCTCCCAGTGCGCGGATCCCGGGATGCGCTGCGGGAGCCCAGAGCTCGCTCCTGGCCGCTGCAGGTGCGAGGATCCCGGGATGCGCTCCCAAAGCACAGAGCTCGCTCCGAGTGCGAGGATCCCGGGATGCGCTCCCAAAGCCCGGAGCTCGCTCCTGGCCGCTGCATGTGAGCGGATCCCGGGGTGGGCTCTCAAAGCCCGGAGCTCGCTCCGGGTGCGCGGATCCCGGGATGCGCTGCGGGAGCCCAGAGCTCGCTCCTGGCTGCTGCAGGTGCGCGGATCCCGGGATGCGCTCCCAGAGCCCGGAGCTCGCTCCCGGTGCGCGGATCCCGGGATGCGCTCCCAGAGCCGCTTCCCCCCCGTGCTCCGGCTGCCGGGGCTGAGTCCCTGCTGCTCTTCCCGAAATCCCCGCAGGCCAGGATTCGCCCCTGGGATGTCTCACGTCCGAGACCTCCGGGACATCTGACGTGTCCGGTCCTGGAGAGGCTCCAGGCCGGGATGGGATCACCCTCGGGAGCGGCTGGAGCTGATACGGCACGGCCTGGAGGGGGCTGGGCCGTGGATTCCTGCGGGGCCTGGCAGATAAGAGGGATAAATATCCCCTGATCCCACAGATACCCTCAGCAGCTCCCAAATCCCCGTGGGGAATGTGCCCTGGCACCCCAGGGGTGACTGATTGAAGGGGATCACTGGAACTGGCCATAAAACGCTGTTATTGAGCCATAAACGGGGGAATGCTGTTAATTATCCCATTTATTAGTTAATTACAATCCCTAATCCTGTTTTGCCAGCAATCCTCAGGCCCTGCTGCATTTTTTACATGGATCTGAGAAAGTGAGCATGGCCTCCACATCCCCCAGCACCCTCTACCATCACACAAGCATCCCTTTTTCCATAAAACCTGAGCTTTTCTATCAACTTCCCCCCCACCACCACCTCCACCCCTGCCCAAATTCAGGATCCTTTCAGACCTTAGGAATTTTTAGGAAGCAGCCAGGTGGGATTTGGTGGCATTTTGAGCCAAAACCAGGGATGTGACAATCCTGGGGCTGCCCTTCACCACTGCATCCTTCTCTGTTTCCCCTTTTTTTCACATTCTATCCCTGAATAAAGGTAAATCCAGTGTGTGTTATTCTGGATTGGCAGCACTGATCTGGACAACACGAGGGGTGCAGCCAGGACCTTTAGTGAAGGGCTGGGATAGGGATTTTCTGGGGGGTTCTGAGCTGATGGTGCTGCCTGGAGCCTGCAGCAATTGCCTGGGGAATTTGCAGCTGGAATTGGGGCTGGTTGTGACTCTGGGGTGAGAACAGCCACGGGAGTTTGCCCTGAGGAAGAGGCTGGGTCCCAGCGAGGGAGGGATGGTGGAGGGGCAGGATGGGCCTCCCAAAGCCAAGGATCATCGCAGGCAGAGCTCAGCTCAGCTCCCCTGTATGGAGGGCAGGAATTCTGGATGGAGCCATTCCCTGGTGCCCTCTGAGGGAGCCGAGGCTGGGAGCAGTGGGACGGGCAACGCTGGGTTGGGTCTGTGCAGAACAGGGACCTGAGTCCAGGAGTGCAGCCAAAATCCCAAATCTCAAACCAAGCCTTTAATGCCCTGCTGTGGCCTCAGGGATCTCTCCCAGTCCCGTGGGTGGAGAAGGCTCAGAAACAGCAAAGAGATCCCCAAAATCCAAGGTCAGGGAGGAAAAGCAGCGGGAAAGACTCAGCTGAGCCCCAGCCCTCCCTGAGTTCCCCCAGCTGGGGTGTCCCAGCCCAGAGCTGGGGTTGTTCAGCCTGGAGAAAAGGAGACTCAGAGGTGACCTTGTCACTCTCTGCAGCTCCCTGAAGGGCAGCTGTGCTGAGCTGGGGTCGCTGTCTTTCTCCAGGCAACAACAGGCAGAACAAGAGGACACAGTCTCAAGCTGCGCCAAGGGAGATACAGACTGGAATTAAGGAGGAAGTTTTTCACAGAAAGAGTGATCAAATACAGGAATCATCTACCCAGGGAGGTGGTGGAGTCACCATCCCATCGATGTGTTTAAAATGTGACCCATCCCTCGATGTGTTTAAAAAAAGACTGGATCTGGCACTCGGTGCCATGATCTAGTTGAGGTGTTAGAAGATGGGTTGGACTCGATGATCTTAAAGGTCTCTTCCAACCTAGAAATTCTGTGATTCTGTGATTCTGTCCCAGGCTCCCATTGCAGCCTCATCCCAGACAACACCAGCCCTGCTCCTGCTCCTGGGAATGGGGCTGCTCTGAGCACAGAGCCCTTCCCAGCTGCTCTGTTCCTCTGCCTGGGGAGGGCTTTTCCCAAGGGCTTTTCCCAAGGGCTCTGCAGGTTTGTCCTGGTTCAGGACAAAATTAGGGGAAATCTCCAAAAGGGAGATCCCCCCCCCCCCCAAACACCGGGTTCGGGAAGGAATTCCTCGGAGGAGCAAAGTGGAAAACAAAACCTATTTATTGACAAATAACAAAAGAACACTCCCCAACACAAGAAAAGAAAAGAAAAAACCAGTTCAGTGTTGTGGAGGGTGCCAAGCTTCTCTTGCAGGCTCCAGAGATCCCGCCGGACGTCGGACGTCCCAGGTCAGGTCCAGAGCCGGTCCAGTGTCTTCACGGGAGGGTGAGAAAGAGAGGACGAAAGAAAAGGGAAAAAAGAGGAAAAAAAAAAAACAAAACAGCGCAGAAAGCAGCAAAGGGAAAAAAAAGCAGCTATCAGCTAGGGCTAAGGCAGTAGCAAGCAAGCGAAGCAGCAAGCAGAAGCAAGCCGGCCAGCCAGCCAAGCAGCTCAAAGCCAGCAAAAAAAAAACCAAAAAAAAGCAAAGTGCACCCAGTCCCCCCTCCCTCCTCCCTCCCCGCCCCGCCGCGGCAAGACGGCCGGGAGGGGGGAGAGAGAGAGAGAGAGAGAGAGAGAGAAAAAACACAGCTGCCAGACACAATACACGATATTGGGATAAAAGCGGTCATCCCACGACACTCCACCCCTTATCCCATATCGTGAATATACAATAAAAACTTTCATTTCACTTACTCACACCTTTGACACTTACGCATTCCTCTCATCTTACTTGTTCAGACCTTTGACACTTACAGTTTCCTTCTGTCTCACATTCAGCAAACAATGACATTCATATATGAGCCTTATCCCACAATCAGGTCTCCCTGAGGTACACACCGTGTTGTTCCATCTTTCTGCATTATCCACCACGTATAACCTGGTCCTTGAGCAAAAACAATCCCACGGATGGGTTTGTCTGTACTCGAGGCAGGGTTGATCCATACTGTCTTTCCCAATAAACCTCTGACATGGGCCACTGGGGCTTTATCCCCATCTACTATATTAAGGAGCTCAGACTGAGCAGGACCCGCTCGGTTGGTGGAACCTCGAGTGTTAACTAACCAGGTAGCCTTCGCCAAATGCTGCTCCCAGTTTTTTAAGACCCCCCACCCAATGCTTTTAAGGTGGTTTTTAACAATCCATTATACCTTTCCACTTTCCCTGCAGCTGGTGCATGATAGGGGATATGGTATACCCACTCGATGCCATGTTCCCTAGCCCAAGTATTAATAAGATTGTTTTTAAAATGAGTTCCATTATCCGACTCAATTCTCTCAGGAGTACCGTGCCTCCAAAGGACCTGCTTTTCAAGGCCCAAGATAGTGTTACGAGCTGTGGCATGAGACACAGGGTAGGTTTCCAACCATCCCGTGGTGGCTTCTACCATGGTTAGTACATAGCGCTTGCCTTGGCGGGTTTGAGGCAGCGTGATGTAATCAATCTGCCAGGCCTCCCCGTATTTGTACTTAGACCACCGCCCACCGTACCAGAGGGGCTTCAGCCGTTTAGCCTGCTTAATGGCAACGCACGTCTCACAGTCACGAATAACCTGAGAGATACTGTCCATGGTTAGATCCACCCCTCGGTCTCGTGCCCATTTATAGGTGGCATCTCTACCCTGGTGGCCTGAGGCATCATGGGCCCATCGTGCCAAGAATAACTCTCCCTTATGCTCCCAGTCGAGATCTATCTTCAATTCCCCTATCTTTGCAGCCTGATGTACTTGCTGGTTGTTTTGCTGCTCTTCATTAGCTCTACTTCTGGGGACATGGGCATCTACATGCCGAACCTTCACAGGTAACTTCTCTAACCGAGTAGCGATATCTTTCCACTCTTCTGCAGCCCAAATTGGTTTTCCTCTGCGCTGCCAGTTCGCCTCTTTCCATCTCTTCAGCCATCCCCATAGAGCGTTGGCTACCATCCAAGAATCGGTATACAAATAGAGCCTTGGCCACTTCTCTCTCTCTGCAATACCTAGGGCCAGTTGAATAGCTTTGATTTCAGCAAATTGACTGGATTCACCTTCTCCTTCAGTAGCCTCCGCAACCCGTCGAGTGGGACTCCATACAGCTGCTTTCCACCTCCGTTTCATCCCTATGACGCGACAAGAACCATCGGTGAATAAAGCGTAACGTGTTTCTTCTGCTGGCAACTGATTGTATGGTGGAGCTTCCTCAACCCGGGTCACTGGCTCTTGTTCCTCATCCGCGACACTAAAGCTCTCACCTTCGGGCCAATTTGTAATTATTTCCAGGATCCCAGGGCGATTTAACTTCCCAATTCGAGCGCGCTGCGTAATGAGGGCAATCCACTTACTCCAAGTAGCATTGGTGGCATGGTGGGTAGAGGGAACCTTTCCTCTGAACATCCATCCCAGCACCGGTAGTCGGGGTGCCAGAAGAAGTTGTGCCTCTGTACCAATCACCTCCGAGGCGGCTTGGACTCCTTCATAGGCGGCCAAGATTTCTTTTTCTGTTGGGGTATAGTTATCTTCAGACCCCCTGTAGCTCCGACTCCAAAATCCCAATGGTCGGCCTCGGGTCTCGCCAGGCACCTTCTGCCAAAGGCTCCAGGACAGACCATGGCTCCCGGCCGCAGAGTAGAGTACGTTCTTCACATCTGGTCCCGTCCTAACTGGACCCAGGGCTACAGCATGAGCGATCTCCTGCTTGATTTGGACAAACGCTTGCTGCTGCTCAGGGCCCCAATGGAAGTCGTTCTTCTTGCGGGTAACCAGATAAAGGGGTCTCACAATCTGACTATACTCGGGGATGTGCATCCTCCAGAAACCTATAGCACCTAAGAAGGCTTGTGTTTCCTTCTTATCAGTTGGTGGGGACATAGCAGTGATTTTGTTAATAACATCCGCAGGAATCTGACGCCGTCCATCTTGCCACTTCACCCCCAAGAACTGAATTTCTCGGGCAGGTCCCTTGACTTTGCTCTTCTTAATGGCAAATCCAGCTTTCAGGAGAATATGAATGATCTTCTCTCCTTTCTCGAACACTTCCATTGCCGTGTTCCCCCAAACAATGATATCATCAATATATTGTAAATGTTCTGGAGCCTCACCCTCCTCTAGTGCAGCCTGGATCAGTCCATGACAGATGGTAGGACTGTGTTTCCACCCCTGGGGCAGTCGGTTCCAGGTATACTGCACTCCCTCCATGTAAAAGCAAACTGAGGCCTGCATTCTGTTGCCAGAGGAATGGAGAAAAACGCGTTAGCAATATCGATGGTCGCGTACCACTTTGCTGCCTTGGACTCCAGCTCGTACTGCAGTTCCAGTATGTCCGGTACAGCCGCACTCAGTGGTGGAGTCACTTCATTCAAGGCACGATAGTCCACAGTCAATCTCCATTCTCCGTCAGATTTTCGCACGGGCCAGATAGGGCTGTTAAAGGGTGAGTGGGTTTTACTGACCACCCCTTGGCTCTCCAGCTCTCGAATCATCTTGTGGATGGGGATCACGGCATCTCGATTCGTCCGGTACTGCCTGCGGTGCACTGTCGAAGTGGCAATTGGTACTCGTTGCTCCTCTACCTTCAAGAGTCCTACTGCAGATGGGTTCTCTGATAGTCCAGATAAGGTATTCAATTGTTTAATACCCTCTATCTCCACTGCAGCTATTCCAAAAGCCCACCTGAATCCCTTAGGATCTTTGTAATAGCCATTCCGGAGGAAGTCTATGCCCAAAATACACGGAGCCTCTGGACCAGTCACAATCGGATGTTCCTGCCACTCCTTCCCAGTCAAGCTCACCTCAGCTTCCAACAAAGTCAACTGTTGTGATCCCCCGTCACTCCAGCAATGGAAACAGGTTCTGTCCCCACGTATTCTGATGGCATTAAGGTACACTGTGATCCAGTGTCAACCAATGCTTCATAGTCTTGTGGCTCTGATGTGCCAGGCCATCTGATCCACACCTTCCAAAAACCCGATTTTCCGTGCGCCTCTTCCTGGCTAGAGGCAGGGCCCCTCTAAGCCAGATTGTCCTTTTTTCCTTGGGCGTATGCCTTAGAAGTTCCTTCAAGGGGATCGGACATGTCATCGTCATACTCAACATCTCGGCTGCGAGCAACCGGAGCTGCCCTCTTTTTGGTGATACTTCCTCTTCTCTTCAAATCACGCACCCGTTGTGCCAAAGCAGCAGTGGGTTCTCCATCCCATCTCCTCATGTCTTCTCCAGACTCACGCAGAAAGGCCCATAACTCAGCCCGTGGGGTGTACCTTCTCTCGCCATCCAAGGAGCGCCAGCGTTGGATACCAGGGCCTCTAATTTGCACAGCCGAGATTTGAATAAGGTCCTCCTTAATCTCTTCCCGGAGTTTCTTATGATTCTCCTCTATTTTGTCCTCTAGTTTCCGCAGTTGTGTTTCCACTGCTGCAATTCTGGCATGAGTTGGTCCATGCACAGCATCTGCATATGCTCGAAGCTTCTTCGCCATATCAAGCACAGTCTCATATGTATCATCCCGCTTCATTATTGCCAGAGCAGAAGCGTATTCAGGTGGCCCAAGTCGCACAAGTTTCCTCCACATTACAGGTGTGCATGGTACCAGGTCCGGATTCCTAGTTGTTATATCATCTGAGAAAATGAGCTCTGCCACCGCCATTTCTCTCAGGCGTTGGATCCCCTGCTCTATGGTCTTCCACCCTGTCTGCTGCATATAGAGATCATCAGCACATAAGTATCTTTGTGCTACACTCTCCAGGACCCGTTCCCAGAGGCTGTGAGGGCTAGCCCTGCTCATCATACCTTGATCGATAACAGTATCCTGCGACAGGGATCCCAAATGCCTCGCTTCAGTACCATCCAAAATCGTAACCTCCCCTGCAGCATCCCAAAGGCGGACTAACCAACTGATTATAGATTCGTCAGGTTGTCGTCTGTAATCCTTTCTTAGGCCCCTGAGGTCCTTCAGAGAAAAGGAGTCAGTATTAGCTCCAGAATCTGTGCCCCTTGATGTGGCCTCTGATTTTGGTGAGGGTCCTTCTCCTGCATCATCATCATCATCCTCCACCTTTCGATCGGTCTTGTCTTTACACTTTCCACCTCTTGTATTAGCTGCGACAGCCATGGGTTGGGGCCTGTCGTCTGATTCAGCTGCTAGCCTGGAGCCTGGGATGTTAGCTGCAGCCTGGGTCACTGGGATAGTAACTAACTTATCTCCCTGTTCCCTTTCTACTATCTGCTGCCCACAGTATCTAGCAGAGTACGGTAAACAAACGCTAAGGCCCAGCTCACTGCAGTAAGTCTTTCCTCCTTAGTATTACCATGGCACTTTTCCCTCAAATACTTTGCCACCTCGACTGGGTTCTGAATTTGATCAGATGGAAAGTCCCAGCCTATAGGATCAGCAAATTCCTTTAAAGTCTGGCCCATATCCTCCCATTTCCCACTCCAGTCAAGATTTTCCCTGCTTTGTTTTACTCCTGAATCAGGAGTCTCTTAACCCCTCTAGAGATCTCGGCTTTCATTTTATATACACTCCAGACAGTATAGGAAAGGCTTAATAAGTTAAATGCCAGAAAGATGGTTTCTTTTAAACTCAGGGGAAATTCAACATTTCCTAATAGAGATGTCAACAATTTGGAGGAGAAGAAGGAAGACAAAAGCTGAGAAGCCCCTTCCCCTTCTTCTCCCCAAACAAACTGAGTACACAGCCATGACAGCAATCCATACATTCCTGAAACAAGGTTTTCCATAAACCTCCGACAAATCAGCACACATAAGACCAGCCCAATGACTATTCTGGTTAGTGCCCCTGCTTACAGAAGCTACTTATTACGGACAACACCAGAGCTATTTTTGGGTAAGGAAATAACCCTAGGGACCACAAAGGTATTAAAGCTTCAAAAACCCCAAGGGACCAGAAATACCGGCAAACATTCACCCCAAATGACATTATGAATTACCAATATGCCCACAAAACAACCAAGACCAAAATATTATTGTTATAGGTTTGTTTTCCACTGTCTTCGGCCTCCTTTGTTTCCCGGCCAACGCACCAAAAAGGATGTCCTGGTTCAGGACAAAATTAGGGGAAATCTCCAAAAGGGAGTTCCCCCCCCCCCCAAACACCGGGTTCGGGAAGGAATTCCTCGGAGGAGCAAAGTGGAAAACAAAACCTATTTATTGACAAATAACAAAAGAACACTCCCCAACACAAGAAAAGAAAAGAAAAACCAGTTCAGTGTTGTGGAGGGTGCCAAGCTTCTCTTGCAGGCTCCAGAGATCCCGCCGGACGTCGGACGTCCCAGGTCAGGTCCAGAGCCGGTCCAGTGTCTTCACGGGAGGGTGAGAAAGAGAGGACGAAAGAAAAGGGAAAAAAGAGGAAAAAAAAAAAACAAAACAGCGCAGAAAGCAGCAAAGGGAAAAAAAGCAGCTATCAGCTAGGGCTAAGGCAGTAGCAAGCAAGCGAAGCAGCAAGCAGAAGCAAGCCGGCCAGCCAGCCAAGCAGCTCAAAGCCAGCAAAAAAAAAACCAAAAAAAAAAAAGCAAAGTGCACCCAGTCCCCCCCTCCTCCTCCCCCGCCCCGCCGCGGCAAGACGGCCGGGAGGGGGGGAGAGAGAGAGAGAGAGAGAGAGAAAAAAAAAACACAGCTGCCAGACACAATACACGATATTGGGATAAAAGCGGTCATCCCACGACAAGGTTCCTGGCTCCGGAGGCAGCCCTGCACGAACCCTGCCCAACTGGGAGCAAGCTGCTCAGAGCCCCCCCTTCCCCATCCTGCCAGGCTGGGAAACTGGATTGAACTCTTTCCTCTGCTCTGGAATGTCCTTCCCATCCTCTGTCTCCCACCCCCCTGCCCTGGGCCTGGAGATCTGCTCCCAGATTTGGGTTCTGTGGCACCTTGGGGGCCCTTTGGACTCCCAGGGGAACAGGGAGCACCTGTGATCCAAAGGGCACCTCTGGAATGAAGGGCTGCAGGAAAATGTGGGTGCCCAGGATGGACCTGCCCAGTTTGGATCTCCCAGGGAAGGCCCTGTGGGGATAAAGGAGCACCAAAAGGACACCTGTGGAATGAGGGGCTGCAGGGAAATGGGTGCCCAGGTGTGCAGGAATTCCCCTTCGGAGAGGGGCAGGAGGAGTTTGGGAAGGGGAAGCTGAGCAGTGCTGAGTGTGTTCCCCTCAATCCCAGATTCGGTCCCAAGGCCTTGGATCCCACCCCATGTGTGCCCCGTGCCCTTGAATCACGATTCACCACTTTCTAACTTTGACTAGAGAGTCTTTGTCCATGATTTGGGGTTTTGAGGACTCAGCCTCCTCCCGGGGCTGTGCCCTTCCAGTCCCTGGGAAGTGATCCCAGCCTCACCTGGCTGCCAGGACCCGCCAGGTGCCCAGGTGAGTCCTGCTGGGAGGGAGCTGCTGCTCCAGGTGCCTGTGGCGGGCGGCTGAGAGAAAACCAAGGACAGGATGGATTCCGAGTGACAGAGCTTTATTGTGACAGCCAAACCCCGCGAGCCAGAGCTGTGCTTCCTATCCTACGGGAATGTGGGAATGGGGACCCAGAACCTGGGAATTCGGGGGGGCTGAGGGGCAGTGGCTGGGCCAGGAAGGAAAATACTGCAGGATTGTGGGTGAGGTTGGGAAGAGGCCACAGCATCCCCCACCTGTGGCCACCTGGCCCTTCCAGGGCTGGCTCTGGGAGCTCTGGAGCATCGGGATTGGGATTGGCCCATGGGGGCAGCGGGGTCAGGCACAAGCTGAGGTCAATAAATACAAAGGCAAGGGAGTTCTCCAGCTTTGGGCTGAAAGAGGGAAGATTTGGATTCGATTTTAGGAAGGAAATTCTTCCCTGTGAGGGTAGTGAGGCCCTGGAAAGGATTTCCCAGAGCAGCTGTGGCTGCCCCTGGATCCCTGGCAGTGCCCAAGGCCAGGCTGGATGGAGCTTGGAGCAGCCTGGGACAGTGGGAGGTGTCCCTGCCCACGGTAGGGGTGGGATGGGATGAGCTTTGAGGTCCCTCCCAACCCCACCCAGGCTGTTCCCAGTGCAGTTAAATAGGAACCAACTTAAATACCCCAACTTTAGGAGCTGGAACTGCTGTGCGGAGCCTGGAGAGAGGGAGGGATTATGGGAATCAAGAGTTTTGAGGCATTTTAGCTTTGGTGAAGGAATGAGGGGCCCCCTGAAGGCAGGGAATGCCCTGAGGTGGCCAAGGGTACCCCAGGGTGTCACCAGATCTGTCAGTCCTGGTGACAAATCCATCCCTGGGGTTGTTTTCCTCCCTCTGCCCCAGTGTGGAGTTTGGATGGTGCTTTCCTTGGAAGCCCTGTCAGAGCAAGGAAAGGGTTTGGCAACAGCAGTGAAGGGACTGATGGCAGCTGCTAAAACTGGGGTAGGGACACTTCTCTCCTGCCGGGCACATTGCAGGGGGTGACTGCCAATGCCCTGGGAAGGGAGCCCTGGAGAGGAAGGAGAAGGGAATGGGAGAGTCCCTGAAGTGCTGGGGTGGTTCCTGCTGTGACTGGGAACGGAGCCAAGGGACAGCCTGGACAGGACCCTCATCCTTCATCCCGGGCTGGAGTTCAGGAGGAGGAGCTTCCCAGGTGCTTGGGATCCGCGTCCATCCGTTCTCCTAGGAGCACTCCCCGGGGGCCCCGGGGCTGAGCTTGGGCCGGGTCCCGGTGTCCGGAGCCCCCGGCACGTCCCAGGCCCTCCCGGGGCCGCCCCCGCTGGGCTCCGTGGGCGCCGAGCCCCGGGCAAAGAGCCGCGAGTTCCGCAGGGTGCTGGCAGAAACTGGCACAAGGGGGCAGGTTAAAACCCTCCCATCCATTCCCCCATCCCCTGGGTCAGAGGGATCACAGCACTTACGAGGCCTGGGCCGGGAGTGGACGGCGCTGATGATGGTGGGGATGGGCTGCTCCATGCTGGGAAGGGAAGGACACAGAGTGAGGACACGGCTGGAGCTCTCCCAGAGGGGCAGGAAGGGCTGGGGTTTGGCCTGGGGGAGTTGGGATGGTGGTAGGACCAGGATGGGCTTCAACAGCCCCGGGGCAAAGCACCTGGAGAGGGTCTGGAGCCTCAGCCTGGGGAGTCTGAGGAAGACTTGGGAGCAAGAAATGGGATTGAACTGCTGGGAACCACCAGGATTTGCTCCTCCTTTGACCAAACCTTCAGTACCTGACTCAGAACTTGGGATTTGGGCAAGCTGGGCTTTGGGAGGAGTCCCTGCCTGTGGAAGGTGTCCCTGCCCATGGCAGGGGGGGGCTGGGTTCCAAAGCATTCCATGATTCCACGATGTCTCCATCCCCCCAGTGTCCTGGTGCATCCCTTCCCCACCTGAGGCAGAGGAATCCTGGCTCACCTGTTCTCCTCCCCTTCCACGAGCTTCCTGTAGGTGAGGATCTCCACGTCCAGGGCCAGTTTGATGTTCATGAGCTCCTGGTACTCGCGGACCAGGTGGGCCATGTGCTCCCTGCTGCGCTGCAGGGCCTCCTCCAGCCCGGCCACCTTGGCCTTGGCATCCCTCAGGGTCCCCTCCCCCTGCTCGCCAGCCTCGCGGATGTGCTCCTCCAGGTACAGGCACTGGAGTGTGGGACAGGGAGCTGAGGGGGCTTGGGAGAGGGAATTCCACCCCTGTCCTGTTATCCCAGCACACACCTGTCCTGTTATCCCACCCTGGAACACACCTGTCCTGTTATCCCAGCACACATCTGTCCTGTTATCCCAGCACACACCTGTCCTGTTATCCCAGCACACACCTGTCCCCTTATCCCCCCCCAGGTCACACCTGTCCCATTATCCCAGCACACATCTGTCCTGTTATCCCACCTAGAACACACCTGTCCTGCTATCCCAGCACACACCAGTCCTGCTATCCCACCCAGCACACACCTGTCTGGTTGTTTCCCCCAGGACACATCTATGCTGTTATCCCAACCCAGCATACACCTGTCCCATTATCCCAGCACACCCCGTCCCATTATTTCCACCCAGGTCACACCTGTCCCGTTGTCCCCCCCAGGACTCACCTGGCTCTTCTGGGACACGATGCAGGAGCGCAGTTTCTGGATGCGGATGTTCAGATCCGCGATTTCCCGCCGGCTGTCCAGGAGGTGCCCCCCGAAGGAGCCGGGCTGGGAGCTGCTGTCGGTGAGCTGTGGAGAGAGGGACAGGTGCCCTGGCATCACTGGATTACCTGGGCAAAGCTCTGGGGCTCACTCCTGTCCTCTCTGGCTGTGGCTCTGGACCTGGTGCCCTGGCATCACCTGGATCACTTGGGGAAAGCTCTGGGGCTCACTCCTGTCCTCTCTGGCTCTGCTGGGCTCACCTGGCTCCTGGGACCAGTCACATTCCTGCTCTTTGGAGAGCTGGAAGGACATTTCCATCTCCACTGGCAGATGTCCTGGGTTCCTCCAGCGTAGAAAGCCCAGAGTAACAAAACTCTGGATTTGCTGTCTGGATAGTGATCACGGATAGTGCCTTGTCCCTCCCTCCATTCCCATTCCCAGTCCATCCCTCCCATCCCAGCTGTCTCCAGCCCAACCCCTCCTGTCCTTTCCCGGCCTCTCCCAGCACGGAGCAGGGATCTGGTACCTTCCTCCGGGTCAGGGCCTCGGCCTCCTCCCAGCTGCGCAGGGCCAGAGCCTCGTACTGGGCCCTGACGTCCTCCACGATCCTGCCCAGGTCTGGCCGGGAGCAGCTGTCGATCCCCAGCACCACGGAAATGTCCTTGATTTCCGTCAGCAGCTCCTCCAGTTCCTGCAGAGCCACGGGACACCAGGGAAGAGAACACGGAGCTGGACATTCATGGAATGGTTTGGGTGGGAAGGAACAGCAAAGCCCAGCCCGTCCCAGCCCTGCCATGGCAGGGACACCTCCCACTGTCCCAGGCTGCTCCAGCCCCGTCCAGCCTGGCCTGGCACACTGCCAGGGATGGAGCAGCCACAGCTCCCAGGGAAATCCATTCCAGGGCCTCCCCACCCTCACAGGGAAGAACTTCTTCCCAGGATCTGGTCAAATCCAAGATTCCCAGTAGTCAGAGAGAGCTCCAGGTGGGCTGTGCTTGGCAGAACAGATTCCACGTGGAGAGGGGGACAATTCCCAAGTTTTCACACCCTGGAGTTGGGGATCTGGTATTATTTGCTCCATAAAATCCAGACCCAGCTTAAGTTGGGGTTTGGGATCTTTGGATACAAACTGGTAAATACATCTGACAAAACAGTGCCTTTGGACTAGTCCAGGAGCAGGGAGAATCCTGGGACCCTTAAGGCTGGAAAAGACCTGAGGATCACCAGATTCCAACTGTTCCTCAGCAGTGCCAAGGCCACCCCTGACTGTGTCGCCAGGTGCCACATCCACACATTCCTTGGGCACTTCCAGGGACGGGCACTTCACTCCTGCCCTAGGCAGCTATGCCAGGGCTGGACAACCCTTTCCAGGAAGGAATTTTCCCCAATATCCAACCTAAACCTCTCCTGGCATTTCCTCTTGTCCTGTCAGTCGTCCCCCAGGAGCAGAGCTGGAGCTGATGATCACAGACCAATACCCACTGAAATCCACACTCAATGGGAGAGTTTTGGGAAAGCAAAGGCAGTGTGGATCACTCCACAGCCTGGGGAGGCTGGAAAAGGCCCTTTCCAAGCTCTGCTGTGGGATCCAGCAGGGCTGGGGCTGCTCTTTGTGATGCCAGAACCTGATTTAGGGCTCCTCAGGGAACCAGGAGCCTTCCCTGTGCACAGCCAGGCTGGCAGAGCTGCTCCACTCCTCTGTCCTGGGAATGGCAGCGTGGAGGGAGAGGAGCACCCCTGGGGTTACAGCCCACCAGGACATCTGCTCTGGGTAAGTGACAGCTGAGAATTCCCCTCCCGGAGCCTGGAAGGGCCCCTGGAGCCAGGCTTGGAGCCAGATTTGGATCCAGGTTTGGACCCAGGCTTGGATCCAGGTTTGGACCCAGGCTTGGATCCAGATTTGGATCCAGGTTTAGATCCAGGTTTAGATCCAGGTTTGGATCCAGGCTTGGACCCAGGTTTAGATCCAGGTTTAGATCCAGGTTTAGATCCAGGTTTGGATCCAGGCTCGGATCCAGGCTTGGACCCAGATTTAGATCCAGGTTTGGATCCAGGCTTGGATGCAGGTTTAGACCCAGGCTTGGACCCAGGTTTGGATCCAGGTTTAGACCCAGGCTTGGACCCAGGTTTGGACCCAGGCTTGGATCCAGGTTTGGATCCAGGTTTGGACCCAGGTTTGGACCCAGGCTTGCTGCTCCCTTATCTCAGGTGCACCTCGTGCTTTGCACCAGGAATTCCTTCCCCTCCTCCCTCTGCTCTGTCCTTCCCTTTGTGCTCAGCTCCCTTTGGAGCAGGAATTGTGTTCCTTGATCCCTTCCCTTCCCTGGCTGGGCTCACAAAGGGCTCTGTGGCTGAGGGGTAACACAGACACACCCCAAAAACCAGGATGATTGGGAGATTTCATCCCAGTGCTGTTTAATCCCTGAGTTTCTTTGTTAATCTTGGAGCAGGTGAGAAAATTTGTGTTTATTTGGAATATTGGATCACCTGGTGAATAAAAAACCCCCAAACTAGTCATTTATTAATGAGAATTAATAAATTATTTTCTCTTGATCCTCCCCAACAAGCAAAGTTTACCTCATTTTTTCTCCCCCTGGGAATGAGCCTGTATCTGATGTCATCGAATCCACAGAGAAGGTGAGACAGGAGAGGTTGGGATGAGATTTTTACATTAATTAAGGGTTAAATAATGCAGCTTTTAAAGGCACCCATGGGAAATCAGGTGGAGACCCTGGAGCAGGGCCTGATTTCCAAAAAAAATGGGCTAAAATTGCCTTGCATGAGGAATAATCTCATTTTAGAGCAGATCAGGCTCCCTGGGCAGTTGAGCTGGGAGGCAGCTCCAGCCTCTCTGTGCCTCAGTTTCCCACATGGAATGTCCATACTCCTCCACCAGGCACTGTAACTGTTTGGATTGCTGGAATTTAGATAAATCCTGAGTGCTCCCGCTCTGCTGATCCTGCTGGGTGACATTTTCCAGGCCTGAGTCAGGGTTGTGAAGGAGGCCCTTCCCCCCTGGCTGCAATCACTCCTGCCTGGGGACCCCTGGATTCCCTGGGAAAGGAGGAGCTGGGCTGTGTTTCAGAGCAGCCAGGTTCTCCAGCTGTCCTGGGTTTTGGGTCCTTCCTGGTGTCTGAACATTTGGCTCACCTGGGCCGAGGTCTGGGGCAAACCCCATCCCTGGGGGCAGGAGCTGGGCCCCAACAGCCAGTTTGGGATGAGGTTGGAATTCTGGCTGTTCTGGGGGAACCCCACAAAAGTTCTGGGGCAGAAGGGATGTTCTGGCCCCACTCCAGTGTTGTTTTTAGGGGAGGGATCAACTCCTCACGTCCTGCCTGAGCACTGAGATGGCTGTGACACCCTGGCCAAGCTCCCACGTGGGTGGAAATCCAGGATCTGTCCCCAAAATGCCGTTTCCCACATTGTCTCAGCCCTCTCCAGGTGTGTTCCCACCTGCTCATAGATGGTTTTCTTCAGCTCCAGCAGCTCCTGGAGCCCTTTGAGCTTCACCTCCAGCTCCGTGCGGTGCAAAGTGCTCACATCCAAATCCTGCAGGGACGGGAAGGGATTCATCAGGGACGGGAAGGGATTCATCACTCCACTCCTGGATTTACAGCCAGTCATTCCCACTGCTCCCCATCCCAGGGAGTTCCAGACACTCTGGACAGGGCTTGGAGCACCCTGGGCAGGGAAGGGAAGGAGTCTCTGCCCATGGGATGAGCTCCTTCCCACCCAACCCATTCCCAGATTTATCAGCAGGGATGTCTGGAGCTGCTCTCCAGCTCCTTTGAGAGGCTCCTTTGAGAACCTTTCCCCTTTGTTTTGTGGGACTTGTTGGTGGAAGGGCCAGGCAGGGCTGGGCCATCCCCTCCCAGCTTTTGTTCCCCACAAAAGGCTCCACTCACTGCAAACCTGGGAGCCACCCACGGAAGTGTCTGGGAATGCCCTTCCTGGGGAGTGTGCCGGGGAAAATATGGAATTAGCCAGGATGGAAATTTGTGGGGAACATTCCCTCTCTCCAACACCCTTATCCTGCCCCCCAGATTGGGGGTTTTGATGTAAAATCCCAATTCCAGCTGATTCTCACTGGCTCCTGCTGGAGTGGGAGCTTTGCCCGAGGTTTGCCCAGGGCGGGGCCCCTCCCCAGGGAACAAAGGAAATCCCTAAATCCTTTATCAGTTCCAGCCTTTTCCACCCCTAATGGCACCCAGAGGGAACACAGGGAGGAGGGGGCAGCCCGGGAAGGGTTTGGAACCCTCAGGCCAGGAAATGCCAGGGTGCAGGGATGGGGACAGTGACCAGGGAAATCCCAGGATAGGGGATGGGGACAGTGACCAGGAATTCCCAGGATAGGGGATGGGGACAGTGACCAGGAATTCCCAGGGTGCAGGGATGGGGACAGTGACCAGGAATTCCCAGGATAGGGGATGGGGACAGTGACCAGGAATTCCCAGGGTGCAGGGATGGGGACAGTGACCAGGAATTCCCAGGGTGCAGGGATGGGGACAGTGACCAGGAATTCCCAGGATAGGGGATGGGGACAGTGACCAGGAAATGCCAGGATAGGGGATGGGGACAGTGACCAGGAATTCCCAGGATAGGGGATGGGGACAGTGACCAGGAAATGCCAGGGTGCAGGGATGGGGACAGTGACCAGGAATTCCCAGGATAGGGGATGGGGACAGTGACCAGGAAATGCCAGGATAGGGGATGGGGACAGTGACCAGGAAATCCCAGGTGCAGGGATGGAGATGCTCTGATCCCCAGGTGCTGCCAGGGGATTTTCAGGAGCCACTCCAGGCTCACCCTCCTGTGGAATTGGGACTCATCCCCTCCCTGTCCTCCTCCAGACCTTGTTATCCCAAACCAGCTGAGCCTGGATCACCTCCAGGCCCTCCCCTGGCTGTGCATGGCTGGGTAGAGCCAATCCAGCGGGAAATTCCCCTTGCCCTCCTGCTGACCTTTTTGAGCTCCATGAAGGTGAATTCCATCCCGCTGCAGAGGCGAATTTCATCCTCGTACCTGCAGAGTGCCCACAGCGTGGCATCAACCACAGGGAAACCCAGGGACACTCAGAGTTGTCTTGCTGAGACCCCCAAAGTATCCCAACTTTATGCTTTTCCTGCTTGTCCCCCCTCCTTGAGGCACTGAGTGAGAAGCTGCCACACTGCAGCTTCCCTGGAACACCAGGAGCACTTTGGGGATGAAGAACCCCAGAGCAGAGAGGAGGGAGCTTTAACTGGGATTTCATCCGGGGGCTGGGCAGCCTCAGGTTCTTCACAAAGGGATGAGGGATGGGGTGGGGATTGGGCTCTGCCCAAACTCCTCAATTTCACCCCAAACCTTTTCCCTTCTGCCCACGTTTCCTCAGAGTTTCACTTCCAGGGTCGGAGCCTTCCCAAGGGAGAAAACTTTGGCTTGTGGAAATTCTGAGAATTCTGGACTGGTGTCATAACTCAGCCCAGGTGATTTGTGAAGGCACACAGGCAAAGGAATTCAGCCCATGGAGTGGAAGGAAACCAAACCAGGATGGGGTGGGGTCCTGGGCGTCCCTGTGTTTGGATCCAGGTGGGACAGGGCAGGGCCGGGAGCAAAGCCTCAGTCCAGGGGCAAACGGATATGAGTGGGAACTGGGGAATGCTCCAACCCTTGCTGGCCCCTGGGACAGGGCTGTGGTGGTCCCAAACCCCAGGAAAGCCACAGGGTCCATTTTGGGGCCAGCAGAGCTGGGTCAGAGCAGAACCACGGGAGGGGTGGGTGTCCCGCAGCAGCTGGACAGGCGTGGGAGCACTGGGAGTGCTGGATTGGAGCAGGCTGAGCTCTCAGGGAGCTCCTGGCTCCCCTGCTCCTCCCTGATCCCTCAGGCTCCTCAGCCTAAGGGGCACGTGGCATTCCATGGGATCTTTAAGGTTGGAAAAGCCCTTGGAGAGCATCGAGTCCAACTGCGCCCCCAGCACTGCCAGGGCCACCCCTGACCATGTCCCCAAGTGCCACAGCCACACGGCTTTGGTGGCTCCACCCCTGCCCTGAGCAGCTGTGCCAGTGCCTGGACACCCTTCCAGTGAGGAATTTCCCCAATATCCAACTAAACCTCCCCTGGCACAGCCTGAGGCCATTTCCCTTGTCCTGTTGTTCCCTGGAGCAGAGCCCAACCCCCCGGCTGTCCCCTCCTGTCAGGAGCTGTGCAGAGCCACAAGGTCCCCCCTGAGCCTCCTCTGCTCCAGGCTGAGCCCCCCAGGTCCCGCAGGAGCTCTCCAGACCCTTCCCTGCTGCTCCAGCCCTTCCCCAGCTCCATTCCTGGCTCTGGACTCACTCCAGCCCCTCGGGGTCTCTCTTGGTGGAAGGGGCCCCAAAGTGACCCCAATTCCAGGCTGTGAACTCAGACTTTCAGTGCTGCTGGGAAACGTCACCAAATGGGCCTAAGGGGAAAATGGGAAAATGGGATCTCCCAAGAGACTGAGGACAGGAACATCAGGAATGTGCTGCCGTTTGGGGTCTGGTGCATCCAGTCAAAGGTTCTCAGGAGCCCAGAAGGTTTTTGGGAGCCTTCCCTGCCGTGTACAAAGTGTGGGAATGGGGAGCAGATGTTGGGAAAGGGGGAAGCTGTGCTCATGAGCTGAGCTGGGATCATCCAGAGCAGCTCCCTGGAGCTGCAGCTCCCTCACAAGGGGACAGCGAGGGCAGGGGTGTGTGACAGTCACAGCTTTGGGCGCTCCTGGGGTTCCTCTTGAGTCCCCCTCGGTGCTGAACTCGCCCTCTCCTTCCCTGCCTCTCCAAGCCTGGGCAGCAGGGGCTGATGGGATTTACCTGTCTGGGCTGTGCTCCTCACCTGAGATGCCAGCCTGGAATGCTGGAATGGCCAAGCTCAGGGTCTGTCTGCAGCCCCCTGTGCTGGGCCAAGCTCAGGGTCTGTCTGCAGCTCCCCTTCCTCCTCCTCGCACTCAGCCCAGTCCCAGTGTGCCCCAGTGTGTCCCAGTCTCTCCCAGTCTCTCCCAGCGTGTCTCACTCGGTCCCAGTCTCTCCCAGTCTCTCCCAGCGTGTCTCACTCGGTCCCAGTCTCTCCCAGTCTGTTCCCACCCCGGGTCCTGGCAGAATCCACTCTGGGCTGAGCAGAGCTGCCCCAGAGCTGCCCCAGAGCTGCCCCAGCCGGCCCAACACGCTCCTGCCACGCTCCGGGCCCGTGACTCACCCCGGGCTGGGGCTGGAGCATTCCACAGGCACATCCCAGCCTTTATCTGTGGGAGATGATCCCGGGGCACTGCGGGAGGGCAAACCCAGCCCTTCCTGCACTTGGCACACTTGAGACGGCGCCTGCTCGCCCCGGGCTCCTTCCATGGAGCAGAATCCTGGGAAGCAGCTCTCAGGCAGGCTGTGCTCCCTCCTGGATGTGCCTGTCCCCTATCCATCCATCCATCCATCCATCCATCCATCCATCCATCCATCCATCCATCCATCCATCCGTCCGTCCGTCCATCCGTCCGTCCGTCCATCCGTCCGTCCGTCCATCCGTCCGTCCGTCCATCCCTCCCTGTCCATCCATCCGTCCGTCCGTCCATCCATCCCTGTCCATCCATCCATCCCCGTCCATCCATCCCTGTCCATCCATCCATCCCCGTCCATCCATCCATCCCCCCATCCATCCATCCCCCCATCCATCCATCCATCCATCCATCCATCCCTGTCCGTCCATCCATCCCTGTCCGTCCATCCATCCCCGTCCGTCCATCCATCCCCATCCGTCCATCCATCCATCCATCCATCCATCCATCCATCCATCCATCCATCCATCCATCCATCCCTGTCCATCCCTGTCCATCCCTTTGGAACTGCTGCTCCATGGCAGATTCCTTTGAGAAGGAGATGGGAGTGTCCCAGGGAGTCCTATCCAGGTGGGTTTGGGAAGCAGTCCCTGACTCAAGATGAATTCAGGGCCTCATTGGCGGGGCTCCCCCAGGCACATTTCCCATCCTGGAGGATTTGGGGTGTTCCATCCAGAATGCCACGGCCTGGCTGAGGGCACCACTCCAGTGGGAAATCCAACTGGTTCTTTGTTTTTCCTCCCCCAGAATTCCCTGGGGAAAAGAAACCTCCTGGATTTGCCTGGTTTGTGCAGAGATTTGCTCCAGAAATGCCCCTGGGCTGGATGGGGCCTGGGAATTCTCTCCCCATGAATGAGTTTTGAGGGATGAAGCACCCCAATTGTCCATTGTCCATTGTCGAAGTCACTGGGAAAGTCACAAGAAATCCAGTGGGGAGAACCCTTGGGCAGCACCTTCATGCCTAAGAAATCAGGCTGGAAAACCCTGGAGTGTCGGGAGCTGGGAATTCTGCAGCAATTCCTGAGTGCAGATCTGAGCATAGACTGGGGCTGCCCCATCCCTGGAGTGTCCAAGGGCTGGGGACAGCCTGGGAGAGTGGAAGGTGTCCCTGTCTGTGCCAGGGTCCCTTCCCACCCAAAATCCCAAAAATCCCATCCCAGTCTGGGATTCTGCTTCCTCAGGGAAGGGCCAGGTGCTCCCTGCAGGGATGGCAGCTCCTAACCTTTGCATTCCCCAAATGAACAGCAGGCAGGCGCCTCCCGTGAAGAATTTAGGACTTTTTAGGCAATTTAGGGTGTTATTTGAAGGACTCCTGGGAGGATGATTTCAGTGTAAGGTGAAGAATCAAACTCCTGGTTCTTATTCCTGTCAAATTCCTCACAGGACTCCCTGTCCTTGGCACGGCTGAGGCCCCTGGAGTCCTGGGCTTTGGGTACCTCACAAGAAAGACCCCGAGGGGCTGGAGTGTGTCCAGAGCTGGGGAAGGGCTGGAGCAGCAGGGAAGGGTCTGGAGAACTCCTGAGGGACCTGGGAGGGCTGAGCCTGGAGAAAAGGAGGCTCAGGGGGGACCTTGTGGCTCTGGACACCTCCCTGACAGGAGGGGACAGCCAGGTGGGATTCAGGATCCACTCCCAGGGAACAAGGGAAAAGTTCCATCAGAGGAGGTTTAAGTTGGATATTTGGAAAAATTTCCATGGAAAGGGTTGTCCAGCCCTGGCACAGGCTGCCCAGGGAGTCCCCACCCCTGGAAGTGTCCAAAACCCTGTGGATGTGACACCTGGGGGCTTGGGGTCAGTAGTGACCACAGAGGTAGGGGGTTGATGGATGGACCTGATGATCTCCAAGGGCTTTTCCAAGCTGAGTGATCCCATGACTGTGACCTGCTCTGAGCTGATTAAGGCATTTCACTGCTGGGCCTCTGTTAGAAGGAGCTGTCAGCCCTTCCCTAATTTGCAGCCACCTGGAGCAGGGTTTAAGGAGCTGGAGAATGCTTGGACTGAACTCCTCGGAGAGTTTGTGCCTCATCTCAGGAGTGGGTTTGGATCCCAGCAGGGATTTCCGCTCCCCCAGCCCCTGGGCACCACTTTGGGTTGGACAGTCCCTGCACAGCCCAGATCCCCATGGGAGCCTCCAGAGCTCCGGGAAGGTGCTGGGTGCCAGTGGGAGGGAAATGAGCTCATTTGGGATTCTCCTGTGGGATGCAAATGAGCCCCATAATGAGGGAGGCATTGTCTGCTCCCCTGTGACCGGGCATGGCCCAGCTGCTCTCTCTTATCTGCTCATCTCCAGAGATAAGAGGAGCTCCCCAGAGATAAGAGGCAGCTGCACCTCCCCGACCTTTGGCTGCCTCCCTATTCTTGGTCAGGACCATTTGGGGCACAATTTTGACCTTTTTGGTCAAAGCAGAGTTTGGTAGAAGGGGGAAAGGAAGAGATCCCACAGTCATGGAATAGAACATTCCTTCTTTATGAAGGAATTCCTCCCTGTCAGGGTGGGCAGGGCCTGGAAGGGATTTCCCCGTGGCTGCCCCATCCCTGGAAGTGCCCAAGGCCAGGCTGGATGGGGCTTGGAGCAGGCTGGGACAGTGGGAGGTGTCCCTGCCATGGCAGGGGTGGGATGGGTGTGTGTGAGCCTGGAGAGAAAAAAGCTCCAGGAAGAACTCTGGGCCCCTTCCAGTGTCTCAAGGGACACCAGGGGAGCCGGAGAAGAACTTGGGACAAGGGATGGAGGCAGAGGACAAGGGGAAATGGCTTCCCAGAGGGCAGGGATGGGTGGGATATTGGGAAGGAATTCCTCCCTGTCAGGGTGGGGAGGCCCTGGAATGGATTTCCCTGTGGCTGCCCCTGGATCCCTGGAAGTGCCCAAGGTTGGACAGGGCTTTGAGTGGAAGGTGTCCCTGCCCATGGCAAGGGTGCCACTGGACGATTCTAAAGGTCCCTCCTAACCCATTGTGTGAGGATGAATATCCTGAGTTGGAAGACACCACAGGGATCCAACTCCTGGCCCTGCCCAGAACACCTCAAAATTCCCACCATGTAGCCAGGAGTGTTGTTTTTTGTACAGAACAGCCTGGTCCACAAATCACCTTGGGGACAAAGTTCTGGCTTGTGCTAATTTTGTGGAGAATAAACATTCCCTGTTTTCATGGCTGTCCCTCCAGCAACGCCATTCCCAGAGTTGTTCTCTGGCAGAGGCTCCTCTCAGACCCTGCTCTACTTGGAATTTCATTGTTCCATCTTTCCTTTCACCCCTCATTAACCAGTTGTGATCCTAAATTTCCAAATCCATCCTTCTGTGCACACCAAACTAGGAATATGTTCCTGGGCATCTCAGGCTGGCTGAGTTACCTCAATCCCACAGGGCTGCTCTCAGCTGAATCCCCCTGGCTATGGACAGACAGAGGGACAGGGACACCTACTTGCTCCGGAAGGCGTCCATGGTGCTCAGCACCTTCGCCAGCTCCGACTCCAGGTTCTCCTGCTCGTAGTTGAGCGCCTTCATCTCCTGGTTCATTTTGCTCACATACTGCTCGTAGATGGTCTTGATGTCCGAGTCAGAGTGGGAATTGTCCTGGTCCTTCAGGAAGTTCCACCTGGTTGTCAGGATCTTGTTCTGCTGCTCCAAGCTCTGGACCTACGGGAGAGGTTTCAGAGGTGTCAGTGACACTGAGGGCCACAGTCAAAGCATGCCAGGGAAGGAGATGTTGGAGACCTTCAGAACCAGCAGATTTCCAGGAAAGAATGAGAAATCTCTTCAAAACTAGGCCTGAGGATGGAGGGTTATGGAATCATGGAATGGTTTGGGTTGGAATGGACCTTAAAGATCACCCAGGTCCATCCCTCGGCATAGGCAGGGACACCTTCCTCTTTCAGGGGTTTTACATGTTACCCACTAATTAATGTCTCAATAGAACACGGTGACATCAAAATAAACACGGTGACATTGGAATAAACATAGTGACATCAAAATAAACAGTGACATCAAAATAAACCCGTTCACATTGGGCTAAACACAGTGACATCGGGATAAAGGAGTCACTGACAATAGGAATGGTAAGTTCTGTCCCTTTCGTGTGTGACAATGGGCTACTGGGAACACCTCCAGCATCACCAGATCCAGGTGTTGAGTCCAACTCGGCGAAGCCAAGGCTGCAGATCCAGACCCCAGGTCATGCAGGGACGTCCAGGGTCAGGGAAGGGCAGATTTCCTACCCAGAGAGCACAAAGAGAAGAAACCCTCTGGACTGCCAGGGATTACAGCATGGAGGTTCAGGGAATGAATCAGGTTTATTGCAGAGCAGCTCAGACAAAGCTCTGGAGAACATCCCAGGTAATTACAGACTCCAGGTGAGCTCCCTGTGCTGGCTCTGGGAGGACAACACTGCCCTTCCACCACCCGCCTTTGAGGAACCTGCTCCTCTTTCCCAATATTCCCAATCTCACCAGTAACACTCCAAGTTTAACAGTTCTCATCTTCAAAGCTCTTGGCCAACTCCAATTAATTGGCTAATTGCTACCTCTGGGAGCAGCCCCAGTCACGTTTTGGCTGGAGATGCCGGAGCTGCCTCCAAGGTTCCCGTGTTGCATTCTGGGATGACTCAGGGCCGATGCCATGCCCAGAGCACTGCGGGCACTGCGGGCAGGAGCCATCAGACCTCCAGCCTTGGCCTGGGGTCCAAAGAAGAGGCAGAATTCCAGCTGCTGACCCAGATGTGGCACCATCTTTCCCCAAATCCTTCCTGTCTGAACAGAGAGAGCAGCCAAGCAAACCAGAACCATTCCAGTGCTTGGCAGCTTCCAGCAGAAGGGATGGGAGCGTTGGGATGTTCTGGGTCTCACTCTTAGAGACTTCATCCTTCCCTCCTGGGATGAGGATGGATTGTGTTGGTTGTTGTTCCAGGTCCATCTTTGACCTTTAATTAATTCCTGACCTCCTTCCTAATCCTCAGCAGTTCCTTTTATCCCTCACATTCCTGTTAGCAACTCATCCCTGTGCTCACCTGGCTCCATCTTGGCTTCCAACATCCGCTTGGAACTGGATGATCCTAAAGGTTCCTCCTGACCCAAACCATTCCATGATTCTGTGACTCCTGCAGTGTCCCCCTCAGTGGAAATCCCCCCTTGCAGAGCCTTTGCAGGAGCTTTGCAGAAGGATCACCCAGATTTGGCCTCATTCCCTGGAATTTCATGCCTGAACATACAAGTGGCCAAAGCTTGGTCCTCACAGACCCTCCCTTCAAGCAGGGGCTCCAGGGCTTGGTTTTTCCCTGTCTTCTTTTCCATCTGTCTGGAAAATAAAAACCAACAGATCTGTAACAGCTGGAAAAGCTCCAGCACCAAACTCCCGTGGCTGTGTGGTCAATTATCCCTGGAATCACCTGCTGGGGATCGAGAACATCTGAATCCCTGATTATAAAGCCAGGTTCTCTTTGACAAGGAAGTGTCATTCCCTTCCTCTGGAATGAGGGCCTGGGGCAGGTGCCTGAAGCTGCCACTTGATGCAGCTCTTGAAGCCTTGATGCAGCTCTTGAAGCCTTCAAAGGAGCTCAGGAGCTGCAGTGGGAGACCTGGGCCCAAGGGGTGTTTGTTTCCCTGTGCCAGGACCCACACGGATCAGCATCAGGAGGTCGCTGGGTTGGGTTTATTGGGAAACCTGGAACTCTCAGTTCTTCCCTCCCTGGTGCCAGGGAACAGGCCTGGCTCAGGCACGTGGGGTTTTGTGCCTTTCCCTTCCTCTCATCCCTGCTCTGAGGGCCCAGCAAACCCCAACCTCTCCACCTAGACAGTCCAAATTCCAGCCTGTACTGTGTGGGTGCTTCCCAATGCTCTCCAAATTCCCAATGCCACAGTCCTGGAACGGCTCACAGGAGGAGGCTGTGCCCATCCACAGACCCAGGCTGGGCCCTGTTGACCCTGCCAGGTGTGACTGGCCACAACTGTCCCCCTTGGAGAGATCCACTGCAGACGTTCCCACAGCCTTCTCCTTCCTAGCGTGAATCCAGGTCCTCACAGAGCTGAAATGAATCAATCCCGGGCTGCTGGAGGCTGGCAGGGAGAGCTGCATGAAGCAATCCCAGAGATTACATCTGTTTACGGAGCAGGGCTCTGCAGGAACCTGCCTGCTCTGGGAGTTGTTTTCCTTGGAGAAACTTCTGCTTCTGCCGGCTCCGCAGAGATGAAAGCAGCCCTTTCTTGGCCTCTCTCCTCAGGAGCTCTGAGGCAGCGGCTGGGGGGTCCCCCGGCCCCCCGCACTGCCCAGGTGGAGGTGGGGATCAGTTTCCAGAGATGAGTTTCCAGGGATGAGCTTCCAGCTCTCTTCAGCAGCCCGAATTGGAGCTGCCGCCATACTCGGCGTCGCTGCCTGTGGCTGTTTGGCCACTCTGGGAGCCAAGGCCTCCTGTCCATGGTGTCTTCTGACCATGGTGTCTTCTGATCATGTGCCCCCTGCCCACGGTGCCCCCTGCCCACGGTGCCTCCAGGACCGTGCCGGGGCTGCCCTGGGGGTCTCCAGGAGCTGCCCGGGGTGACAGGCACAGCCCCAGGGATGCTCCCTAACCCTCGTCAGACACAGAGCTCGGAAGGAATAACTAATTGGGCTAATAACTAATTAGCCAGATGTGCCAGCCTCGCCGGGCTGGCTGCAGACCCCACCGGGTCCCCGAGCCCCTCTCTATCCCCATCCCAGCCAGGAGCTGTCCCTACCTTCTCGATGAGGGTCACGAACTGGTTGTTGAGCACTTTGATGTCCTCCTTCTCCTGCTGCCGCACGGCCTGGAACTCGGTGTCGATGTCCAGGCGCACGGGGGGCGGCAGCCGCCCCTCGCCGGGGAAGGGCGAGCAGCGCAGGCTGCCCAGGGAGCCGCTGCCCACGGAGCCGGGCCCGTCGCTGGTGCCGCCGTCGGGGCTGCGGCGCTCCGGGCTCGGGCTCCCGGCGCCTCGGCCGCGGCTCATCCTCGCCGCCGCCTCCCCGGAGCACAGCGAGCCGCTGGAGAAGGCAGAGCTGGGGTTGGTCATGGCCGGGCTGGCTCCGGGGCAGGGAGAGGCGGAGAAGGGCTGAAGGTTTGTGGCGGCTGCTGCCTCCGAGAGAGGAGCGGCGGGGCCGGCGCGGTTCCGTCTGCTGCGCTTGTGGCTGCTAATGAATTCCAAGCACCTGTTCTGCGATGTTCATTAAACGGAGGAGGGTGGAACCCTCGATGGAAATCCAGATCAACCTGTTGGCTTTTTTTTTTTCTTTCTTTCTTTCTTTCTTTCTTTTTTTTTTTTTTTGATGTTGTTTTTTTTTCTTCTTATTCCCTCCTCTGTCTGTTCCCTCCTTTCTTCAGGAGCTTGTTTGTGTGAGGAGGACTCAGGCCCTGACAGCAAAAACAAACCCTCCCAGGTAATTCCAGCCCCCAGCAGCTGCCTCCCTCATCCTTAAAAGGTGAGGAAAGGAATTGGAGGTGCCAGGCTTGGGAAGGACTGCTCCAGGCACAGCTCTGCACAGAGACTTGGCACACGGAGCCGGCATCAGCCCCTGGCTGCTTTCCAGCCCAAATTTTCAGAAAGGAGCAGTGATACTTTATTTCTTTTGTCTTTTTTGTCTTTTTTGTCTTTTTTTTTCCTTTTTTTTTTTTTTTTTTTTTTTTTTTTAATACAGGAGGGTTTAAAACAATAAAGAGTCTGAATTGGCTAAAGGAGGAGTTGGGAGATTCATCCCAAGCTTGGTGTGGCTGGAGCTGCTCCTGCTCCACATGGGCACAGCAGGGAAGAGTCTGGTGCTTGGGTGTTTTAGAGAAGATAGGTCTGGTTTTAGGGATGTCAGGTCTAGTTTGTGGATAATAGTCTGGATTTAGGGATGTTAGGCCTAGTTTATGGATAATAGGTCTGGTTTTAGGGATGTTAGGCCTAGTTTATGGATAATAGATCTGGTTTTAGGGATGTTAGGCCTAGTTTATGGATAATAGATCTGGTTTTAGGGATGTTAGGTCTAGTTTATGGATAATAGGTCTGGTTTTAGGGATGTTAGGTCTAGTTTATGGGTAATAGGTCTGGGTTTGGGGAGGACAAGTCTGTTTTTAGAAATGGTAGGTCTGGCTTTAGGGAAGATAGGTCTGGTTTAGGGAGGATAGCCTGATTTTGAGACCCCTGGGAGTGGGCCAAGAGTGCTGAGGTTATTCATTCATCTGCTCTGGCAGCACCAGAGACCCTCTAAACCTCTGGACCCGAGGCGGATCTCAGGTGCCCAAGTCCATCTTTGACTGCCCCATTCCCATTCTCCAAAAGCCTTATAAAAGCTGGAGATACAAAACCCCTCTGAATTTCAACGAGCTCTGGTGTCCCAGCCTTAAATTCCTGTTTGGTACAAACCCACCCTGGATGTGGTTTCCTGCCTTGGCTCCATTTCTCCTGCCTGGGAAAGAAGAGCTTCCATCTGTGCCTGGCTTTGTGGCATCCCTGGGGAGGGGGACGGTCTTCTCTGGCCATCCCAATTTCCATTTTATGGGAAAGCTGCTGCTTTGCTGCTCTGGGTCTGCTCCACGCTGGAATTTCCCTTCCAAGGGAGGTGAGGGAAGGAGAGGTTGGATCTGTGCTCTGACAAGAACCATCTGCTGAGGAGCAGCTGTAGTTTGGGAAGGACTCCCAGGGAAGGGAACCTGTTCCAGTGGGGTTGACCTTTCCTTCAGGTGGAACTGCAATATATTGCCCAGAGCGGGCTGTTTCCCCTGTCCACCTTCCCAAAACATCCTTCCCAGGGAAAATGCATTTGAACACCAGGTCACTCACTCAGTGGGTCCTTGGCAGGACTTCTCACAGCAATCCTGATGGTTTATTTTAATGATTAAGCCCAAATTCCTGGCTGGGAGCAGCCATAGCTCATGGCTCCTGCTCTGTGGGTGACATGATCCCTTCCTGGTGGGTTTCTCTGGTGGCTCTGTGGCTGCAGGCATGGATGGGATCACCAGGTCAGGGTCACCTTGGCCCTGGGGCTGCTGGAGGTGCTGAGGGCACTCGGGACAGCCCTGGGAAAGCTGGATCCCTCTGAGGGAAGCAGGGGCAGGTGGAATGAGGGCACTTTGGTGCTGCAGAGCCTGGGAGCAGTGTCTGCTCTGATCCTGGTGGGATCTTTCATGATCCCAAGTCATCCCACCTGTCTGAGCACCAATTCCCTGCTCCTTTCCCCCTCCAAGGATCAATTCTTTCCCTCATCCTTTTTCTTCCATGAAATGAAGTTTACAAACCTAGGTCCAGCCCATGGGAACAAGTTTGGCTCCAGGATCATGTCCCAGTGCACAGTGGCCCAGGAAGCCTCTCCAGGTGATGGGATCCAAATGGATCTGGATGAGTCCCAGTTCCTGCACAGCATTGTGTCCTGTGTCCCACATCCTCCCCATCTCTGGAAGTGTCCCAGGGTAGGGCTTGGAGCACCATGAATAGTGGAAGGGGGTGGAATGGGATGAGCTTTGAGGTCCCTTGCCACCCAAACCATTCCATAATTCCATGTTTAGATGCTGGAGATGAGCCCAAACTCCCTCTGCCACAGAAAGGTGCAGAAGGATGATGGTTCAGGATGAAAACTGCCTTTAATTCTTGGGACAAGCAGCACGGAACCCTGTTTTTCACTGGGATCACTGGAGCCACTCTGCTCTGAGATGGACGAGGGTTTTCCAAGTGCTGTGTCCTTCCAGCAGGATGGGTCTAACTTGCAGGTGACATGGGATGTGTTGGAAGAGGATTCAGCCTCTCCTTTCAAGGCTGAAGCTGCTGTTGGCCCACTGGGTGAGCAGAGGGCCCGGCTGGAGGGGGGACACTCTGGGGGACCCTGGTTTCAGTGCCCGTGGTGCTGCTCCTGGGCGTTTTTGGTGTTTGTAGGGAAGGATCCTGTGGCTCCCAAAGAAGGGAGGACCTGTCCCCAGCTCAGCATTTGCCCCTCGTTCCTGCCCCTGCCCCGGGAGAGGCTCAGCTGACTCAGGCGGGTCCTGCCCTTCCTGATGTTCTCGGTGCTCCTCCTTGGCCAGGTATTTGGTTCCGTTTGGGATGGGCTGCTCCCCAAACCAGGGAGCCTTCCTGGCTGCACAGAAATCCTGCTGGAAGGGGACAGGGACAAAGGAAGGAGGGGAGAAGGGGATGAAAGGTCTGGTCCCATCCAGCTGAGCTGCTGTGTGCCCCCTGTGCCATTGGGAGTGCACAGCTCCCTGCGTGCTCCCAGCCTGGCGGGTGGATCCCAAATCCTGCTGTGGCTGGATGCAGAGTGAGCCCAGCATCTCCCACTCCAGATGTGTCCAGATGTGTGTGTGGTTTTTCGGGGAGCTGAGGCTCAGGGCTGGGCACAGGGAGATTTAAACCATCACAGGGAGCCTTGAAGGTGCTTCAACCCCCTTGGACAAACCTGGGACATCTGTAACCCCTCCCTGGACACTGCTGGGGGTTACTGCCAGCATCTGGAGCTCCCAGCGTTATTGGCTCAATTTATTCAGGCAGAGAGGAATCATTTCTTAATCAAGGCTCCCCCAGTAATTGGTGTTTATTAATGAGGAATAAAGTGGGAATCAGATGTTCACAGGGGTCCCAGGATGAGGGAAGAGATGAGGATCTGACTCCATGTTTCAAAGGCTTGATTTATTATTTTATGATATATATTATATTAAAACTATACTAAAAGAAGAGAAGAAAGGATTTCATCAGAAGGCTAGCTAAGAATAGAAAGAGAATTATAACAAAGGCTTGTGACTGAGACAGTCTGGACAGCTGGACTGTGATTGGCCATCAATTAGAAACAACCACATGAGACCAATCACAGATCCACCTGTTGCATTCCACAGCAGAAGATAATATTTTTAACATTTTGTTCCTGAGGCCTCTCAGCTTCTCAGGAGAAAAAATCCTAAGGAAAGGATTTTTCCTAAAACATGTCTGTGACAATCGGCCCCAAGGGATCTGAGTGAGGAGGGAGAGCAGGACTGAAGGAGCTCTGGAGGGAATGAGAGGGTGAGAGGGAGCCAGGTAAGGGAGCTGCCCCTGGAATGGGAATTGGCCCTGGAGTGGGAGCTGTGTCAGGCTGGTCACACACGGCTGGGAATGGTCAGTGCTGTGGCCACAACAGGACGGAATGGTCAGGGCTGTGGGACAGGGAATGGTCAGTGCTGTGGCCATGGGTGGGACAGGGAGTGGTCAGTGCTGTGGCCACAACAGGACAGGGAATGGTCAGTGCTGTGGGACAGGGAATGGTCACTGCTGTGGCCACAACAGGACAGGGCAGAGCAGCTCCTGGTTCTGCTGCTGGAGCCTCCCCGAGGTCAGCTCAGGTTTAAAGAAACAGAAGAAGGAGAGGATTTATTTTGTGAATTGTATGGTTTGGTTTGTTTTATTCAGTTTGCCTGGCCAGGGCAGGTGTTTCCTGCTCTGCCGGGGGCTGGGCTTGGAGGTTCCAGTTTGGGACTGGGCACTGCCCAGTTTGGGCTGGGGGCTTTGAGAGCCCCTTCCTCCAGCTCTGCTCTGTTCCCTCCGTGCAGGTCCCTCTGGGGAAGGGTAGGGGCCAGGCTGGGGACATGTCCAGGCCATGCCAGGGTGGGACAGAGGGGCTGAGGGAGCTCCATGGCCCTCGAAGGACAGTGCCCAGCCCCAGGCGGGCACAGAGGGGACACTGCAGCCAACAGGGGTGGGGGACACTGCAGGGACACTGCAGGGACAGGGGTGGGGGACACTGCAGGGACACTGCAGGGACACTGCAGGGACAGGGGTGGGCACAGCGGGGACACTGCAGGGACAGGAGGTGGGCACGGAGGGGACACTGCAGGGACAGGGGTGGGCACGGAGGGTTCACTGCAGGGACAGGAGGTGGGCACGGAGGGGACACTGCAGGGACAGGGGTGGGCACGGAGGGGACACTGCAGCCCTTCCTCCCCTTCTCCCCTGCCCCGTGCTGGGATTGGGCTCTAGGGGCCGGGAATGGGAGAATTCGATGCCAGACTGGGGGTATTTGTGTACCCTGGTCTGGGGGGAGCTCTGCCACATTCCCAGGCTCCTTTTCGTCCCTGCTCCTTCTCTCACTTCATTATTGCTTCTCTTACCTTCACTTATTCCTTCTCCTCTCCCTTCCCGTGTCCCATCCCACTCCCACCTCCCCTTTTCCTTGTTTTCTGTGCCTGCCCAGAGCCGTCCACATCTCTTCCCTGCCTTCTCCTGGAATCCCAAGCCAGGCTCTTTCTGATTTCTGGGTGAAACACGGCGAGGCTGAAACCGAGCCCCAAGCAGGCGTCAGAGCGCAGGAATGTCCCCGGGGGCCGGGCCGGGCCGGCCGGGACCTGCCCAGGGCAGCAGCAGCGTTTGGCTCCTCTCAGCTGAGCTCCGGCTCACGCAGCTTCCAGGAAACGTCAGGGATTGAAAGAAAAAGCCCTAAACGGGACTAAAGGTGGGCTGTGACATTCCCCATTCCCGCTGGGATGCTCCTGGCTGTTTTGGGTGGTCCTGGCTGTGCGTGGGGTGGGGGGCTGGATCCAGCTCTGAGCGCTGGAAGTGCCTCAGCGGCGTCTCCTGATGGGATCAAACAGTGGAGTCCTGGGGTGGGAAGGGACATTATAGCCCATCCAGTGCCACCCCTGCCCTGGGAGCAGCTCTGCAGCTGGGGCCTCACCTGAGCAAGAGGGGCAGGGGGACAGGACCCCCCTCCTCTGCTGCTGAGGGGGCTCTGCTTCATCTCCAAACCCTCTTTTCTCACCTGAAATGACCCCAAAGTCCAGGAATGATCTCCCCAGGGAAGCTGTGGTTGGCCCTGGGTCCCTGGCAGTGCCCAAGGCCAGGCTGGACAGGGCTTGGGGCAGCCGGGGACAGTGGGAGGGGTCCCTGCCATGGCAGGGGTGGCACTGGATGAGCTTTAATGTCCCTTCCGACCCAAACCATTCCATGAATCTCCAGCTCTTTCTGGTGCCCATCCTCTTCACCCTGGGCTGTTCTGGGAGCCTGGAGGTTCCCAGTTCCCTCTGCAACAACCAGTCCTGTTACTTTGGCAAATGGCTTCTCCTTTCCCAAGATCCCGCTAATAAAAAAGCAGGAATGAGAGGCACAGGGCGCATTTACAGCTCGGTGTTTCCCAATCCCCACCGGAGTCAATGACTTCATTCCCTTCAACAGCAGCCAGATCCAGCCCCCGTCCCGACGGGCTCTTGTGTCACCTTAATGAGGCTTTTGTTTGCTCTGGGTGTCACTCCCAGGTGCTGGAGCACAAAGAAGGAGCTGCTGCTGTGGCTTCTGGCTCCTCTGGAGCTGTGGGAGGTTTAGGAGGCAGCTCCCTGTTTTGCAACAGGTTCTGTGCATTAAATACACTGTGATCAGGGGTTTGTTTGGGATTAAAAAGGGCCTGTGAGATCCCAGTGACAGTTAGAGGAGGATGTTTGCAGCTGGGATTGCAGGAACATCCTTTTGCCCCAGTTTGGGGGTTTGTGGTCAGAGAATCCCATACTGCAGTGGCTCCTCTCCCAGAATCTGTGTAGCAGCAGGAACTTTAGGGGTGGGATATCTCTGGGCATGGTTTTTTTTCCCTGTGAGGATTTGGGTTCATCCACAAGCTGGGATGGTGCCACTGCTGGAGGCAGGAGCTGTGTGGGGACTTTTTCTGGTGGGTCCGTGGTGGCAGCACCTCAGCTGCAGAACCAGGGCCTTGTGCCTGCAGTTTCCAGGGCCACATGCCCAAATAACCAGGAAAAAGTGTATTTTTTCCCATTTTTTCCTGGCCACTTATGGGAATTGGATCCATCTCCCACTTTTCCCCTTTCTGGCTGTGTAAAGCGAGTGTTTGGCCGTGGGCAAACCTCACCACAGCATCCCTGGGGTGCCTTGTCCTGCTTCCTAAATCATGGACTCGTGGAATTGTTGTGGTTGGAAAGATCTCCAAGATCAGCCTTGGACCCAGTGCCCACAAACTGTGTCCCCAAGTGCCACATCCACTCTCCTTTGAGCACTGCCCAGGATGGGGCTTCCCCCAGTGCCCTGGGCAGCTGTGCCAGGCCTGGAGAGCTTTTCCATGGAGACATTTTCCCAAATCCCCAGTGCTGTGGTGCAGGGCAGAGAGGGGCTGTCCTAGGGTGACATTGTGATGTTTGTATCCCCAGTTATTGTTCTGTCCATGCTGGATATCCTGTTCTGTGCCTTCAAGGCTGGCTCTGAAGAGCGAATGTTTTGTTTTGGGTTTGCTCTCAGCTGCTCCCCCACGGCTGGCAGGACACACAGACAGGGCAGTACCTGGTGCTGCTTTTGCTTTGTGCTTTGCTTTTCGCTTTGCTCTTGCTTCCGCTTTGCTCCTGCTTTGCTCTTGCTTTTTTGCTTCTGCTCATTAGGTAGTTTAGCTAAGCAGTACAAATTTTCCGTGGACTGTTTCTCCTTTCCCTTTTTTGGACCAACTCAAACCTGCTGCGGACTGGGGCCTGGGAACACCGAGAGTTTGCACCTTGGGGCTGCAGCAGCTGCCCCAGCACAGGAGGGGCTGATAACAGAGTGACACCCCCAGGAGAGATTTTCTGAAGTTGTCATCTTTTTCAGAGCGGTGTCACCCAGTGTTGTTCATTTTGTGTGCTGGGGGTGCTGTGTCTGTTAAATAAACAGGTTCTTTCCACTTCTCTCCGAGGAATCCTTCCCAAACCAGTTGTAGGGAGGGGCTGTGCGGGTTTGCTTTCTGGAGGGGCCCCCTTTTCTCCCAGATTTGCCCTAAACCGGACATCTTTTATGGAAAATCCTTTCTTTAGGATTTTTCCTCCTGAGAAGCTGAGAGGCCTCAGGAACAAAATGCAAGCAATGGTTATCTGCTGCTGTAGAATGCAACAGGTGGATCTGTGACTGGCCCATGTTGGATGTTTCTAATTAATGGCCAATCACAGTCCAGCTGGCTCGGACAGAGAGTCTGAGACAGAGCCTTTGTTATCATTCTTTGCTATTCTATTCTTAGCCAGCCTTCTGATGAAATCCTTTCTTCTATTCTTTTAGTATAGTTTTAATGTAATATACATCATAAAATAATAAATCAAGCCTTCTGAAACATGGAGTCAGATCCTCGTCTCTTCCCTCAGACCCCTGTGAGCACGGTCACACCAGGACAGGGGCCGAGCCCCAGCTCTGGAATCCCTGCAGAGGGGCACTCGTGGGGCTGGGGGATTCCTGGAGCTGCCACCATCGCGGAGGGGAACCCGGCACTGGGTCTGTGCCCTCGCTGGGTCTGGAGCCCGGGACGGAGGCTCAGGCCCAGCCAGCGCCCAGGGGCAGAGGCAGGAGCCTCCTGCTGCTCCTGGCCCGAGGCTGGGCTGGCGTGGCCCCGGGCCTGTGGCTGTCCCCACGTGTGTGACGTGTGCCAGGGCCACCCTGTAATCCCGGTAAAGTCAGAGACCAGGGCTGAGTCACCCCGGGTTTAACTCCTGGGCTCAGATTCTGAGGTGCTGAGTCACAGCCAGAGCGCTCAGGGAGCTCATCCTGCCTTGGAGGGGCTGCTTTGCCCCGGGTTTTTGGGTGGCAGAAGCTCTTCCCTGCACTGAGGAGCTCTGGAGCCCACAGGGTGCAGGGAGGAAACATGCTCAGCATGGAATTATGGAGTGGTTCGGGTGGGAAGAACACTAAAGTGTAATAGTGACCTCTATGTATTATTATAACCTCCTCAAGGCAAATTTAATAAACTCTAAAAAGCCTATAACACACCCAAAATAGCTCAACTACCTTTAAAGACATAAAACTCAACAAAATAGCTTCTGTTACAGTGTTTGAAACAAAAAAGTTTCATAAAAAACAAAATAACAAACGAAAAACCCAAGCTAAGTGCTAAACATTCTTACTCCTAATAAAAACACTTTACAAAAACAATTACTTTTTTTGTTTTCTTCTTTTTCTACTAAATTGTCCAAACAAAGCTTTTTAACTTCTGTCCAATTAACTATCCTTAGATTTAAAGTTCTTTAAATCCTATAAAATATCTTTTCACTTAATTAAAAAAAAAAACAACAAAAAACAAACAAACCTTCTAAACTTCTTTCCTTTTAAAGAGACAAAAAAACAGTTTTGTCACTCCATCAACAAGAAACACACTCCTACACTGAAGTCCACCCAGTGCCAGCTGTGCCATGGCAGGGACACCTCCCACTGTCCCAGGTGCTCCCAGCCCCATCCAGCCTGGCCTGGGCACTGCCAGGGATCCAGGGGCATCATGGAGAGCTCTTCTTCTTCCTGGCACTGTTTTTCCCTGTTTCCTTTCCCCTCTTCTTCTTCCTGGCACTGTTTTTCCCTGTTCTTTTTCCTGGCACCATTTTTCCCTGTCCCCTTTCCCTGTTCTTTTTCCTGGCACCGTTTTTCCCTGTTCTTTTTCGTGGCACCATTTTTCCCTGTTTCCTTTTCCCTGTTCTCTATCCTGGCACAGTTTTTCCCTGTCCCCTTTCCCTGTTCTTTTTCCTGTCTCTGTTTTTCCTTGCCTCCTTTCCCTGTCCTTTTTCCTGGTAACGTTTCTCTCTGTCTCCTTTCCCTGTTCTTTTTCCTGGCACCGTTTTTCCCTGTTGCTTTTCCCTTTTCTATTTCCTGGCACCATTTTTCCCTGTCTCCTTTTCCCTGTTCTTTTTCCTGGCACCGTTTTTCCCTGTCTCCTTTCCTGTTCTATTTCCTGGCACTGTTTTCCCTGTCCCCTTTCCCTGTTCTTTTTCCTGGCACCGTTTTTCCCTGTCCCTTTTCCCCGTTCTTTTTCCTGACACCGTTTTCCCCTGTTCTTTTTCTGCACTCCTTTTCCTGTCCCTTTCTGTTCTTTTCCCTGGCACAGTTTTTCCTTGCCTCCTTTTCCTGTTCTTTTTCCTGACACCGTTTTTCCCTGTCTCCTTTCCCTGTTCTTTTTCCTGGCACCGTTTTTCCCTGTTCTTTTTCCTGGCACCGTTTTTCCCTGTCCACTTTTCCTGTTCTTTTTCCTGCCACCGTTTTTTCCCTGTCTCCTTTTCCCTGTTCTTTTTCCTGGCACCGTTTTTCCCTGTTGCTTTTCCCTGTTCTTTTCCCTGGCACCGTTTTTCCCTGTCTCCTTTCCCTGTTCTTTTTCCTGGCACTGTTTTTCCCCGTCCCCTTTCCTGTTCTTTTCCCTGGCACTGTTTTTCCTTGCCTCCTTTTCCTGTTCTTTTTCCTGGCACCGTTTTTCCCTGTTGCTTTTCCCTGTTCTTCTTCCTGCCACTGTGTTTCCCTGTTTCCTTTTCCCTGTTCTTTTCCCTGGCACTGTTTTTCCCTGTCCCCTTTCCCTGTTCTTTTTCCTGCCACCGTTTTTCCCTGTCTTCTTTTCCCTCTTCTTTTTCCTGACACCGTTTTTCCCAGTCCCCATTCCTGTTCTATTTCCTGGCACTGTTTTTCCCTGTCCCCTTTCCCTGTTCTTTTCCCTGGCACCGTTTTTCCCTGTTCTTTTTCCTGGCACCGTTTTTCCCTGTTGCTTTTCCCTGTTCTTTTCCCTGGCACCGTTTTTCCCTGTTCTTTTCCCTGGCACCGTTTTTCCCTGTTGCTTTTCCCTGTTCTTTTTCCAGGCACCGTTTTTCCCTGTTCTTTTCCCTGGCACCGTTTTTCCCTGTTCTTTTTCCTGTTCTATTTCCTGACACCATTTTTCCCTGTCCCCTTTCCCAGTTCTTTTCCCTGGCACCGTTTTTCCCTGTCCCCTTTTCCTGCTGAGCCTCTCCTCCCGTGGGAGGTGGGGAGTGCCGCAGGTGGAGCTGGGGGCTGGGGCTGGATTTGGGGTGCAGGTGGCTGTGGGTGTGAGGAGCTGGGGCTGGAGGAGCGTTCCAGGCGTGGCCCCCGCTCCATGGAATGCTGGACCTGCTCATCCCTCCCCTCCCAGGGCGGCATCGATGTCCTCGGCAGTGTGGGCGGGTCCGAGACAATTATCATTACAATTAGAATTGTAATTATTGTTGTCAGCGCTGAGTGCATTGATTAGGAGGGGCCTGAGACAGACAGACGGACAGACAGACAGACGGGCCCCACCCTCTGCTCCCTCAGCACCAGGGCTGGGCTGCAGCAGCTCCAAGGCTGCAATCCTGCCCTTTGCTCCCGCTGTCCTTCCTGCTCCCAGGGCTCCACCCGGAGAAGACCAGAGCAAAGGAGGGAATGGCACCTTCCTTCTGGAAGCTTCTGACTCATCTCTTCTCGGGTTGCTGTTGATAATTGCTGCCCCGAGATGTGCAGGATGTCTCTGCTTCGGCCCGTGCAGCTGAAGAACGAGTCTGGACTCTTCACTTTTCGGTCTTGAAGTTGTTTATTAATTCTTATCTATAAAATTTCCTTTCTGCCCAGCCGAGATCTGCTCAGCAGGGCAGCCACGAGCGCTCTGACCGCCCCCGGGGCGGTGTTGTCTTTTTATACTACAAACTACATATAACATATTTACACTTAATTCCCAACACCTATCCCCTATGTTAGACAGTGCACTTCTACTCTAAACCGATCCCAAAGTGCCAACATTGCAGAAAATGGAGACCGAGAAGAAGAAGAAGGACTAGACACTCCCTGATTCCTCCATCTTGTCCCCACAACCCCCCTACCAAAAATCCTAAAATCTACATTTTCACCCTGTGATCATTTTATTATTATACTACTCAAACCTCTGCGACTTTCAGATCCTCATACAAAGCTGGTCACTTGCTCCAGGGGTCAAAAATCAAATCCCCAGGTGCTCTGGGCTGTGTGCCAGGGTCTCTGAGCCCCCTGGCGCGGTGCTGGCAGCTCTGGACATCCTCAGGGATGTGCTGGGTTCTGACAATCTCTGGGCTCAGTCTGGCTGTGGAGCAGCTCCTGCTGCTGAGATAAAAAAGCTGAGATAAAAGCCCTGAGTGGGGTGACAGGTGGGAAGGCCAAAATCCCAGATTTGGGAGCTCAGTTCTCCCTAGTTGGGAGAACCCCTTGCGAGCTGGGTCGGCCCCTCGGAGGCAGGGATAACTCAGGGGTTACAGCAGCTGTAAAATCCTTGTAAAATGTTCTTTGTTTGCTCTGCTCCCATCCCTCCCGTGCAGCCAGTGACTCACGGGACTGAGGCGTCGCTCCTTCCCCCAGCCCCTCTGCCCTCCTGCTCCTTCTCCTGCCCCAAAGTGGGCTCTGGGCTCTCAGCTTGGAGCTGCTTTGGGAAGGTCCTTCAGCCTCCCGTTGTGACCAGTCCAATCTCCTAAATTCCTGAGGTATTTAAGAAATACATAGAAATACAAGAAATACATAGAAAACATCTGAGGTGAACCAACCCTTGGTCATCCCTCATCCTTATGGATATGGGGGTGCCACCTCTGGAATTCTGGCTGATCCTGTCCACCCTCTGGAGCAGGAGGACAGTTTGCCCTGAAAATGATGGAGTTTTTCCAAGATTCCAAGGAATTTTCAGAGCCGTATGTTGGTGACATGTCCCTTGGTGATTTGGGGAGTGAGGGAGATGACACCAGATCTACTCCTGCCTTTTCCTTGTCCTTCCTGCAGGACAGTTTATCTCTGAGCTCCTTTTCCATGGGCAACAAATCCGTTTGATTTTGCCAAGGACCCTGGAATTCCCTCCGGGTGGCAGAGGGTGAGGAGCAGCTCCATCCATGGTGCTGGAATCTGTGGGAGATGTTGAGACCCCAGGTCCTTGCCCCCATCCCCTTTGCCAAGGGCTGCACAAAGGGAATTGGGATGGCTGCTGATGGGAACTGAGCGATCTGGGGGGAGTGAGACCCTTCCAGGATCCCTCCTGGATTCAGAAATGGGATCCACCGCTGGAAAGTGGCTTTGTGTCAGTGACTCTGCCCAAGGAGAGGAAAGAGGGCTTTGATAAGAGCGTTTTTGGGATGACTCTGCTGGATCATCTCTCTCCTTGCTCTGTTTCTTGGACCATTCCCTCTGACCTGGGCATGACTCAGGCCCCAGGCACCTGCAACAACCCTGAGCTCTGTCATCCTGGGTTTATTCCAGCTCCCATGAGCTGGTGTTCCCTCAGAGTGACCTCACAGTTTCATCGGCTCAGGAAAGGCCCCCTGAGCTTGGAGCTGACAGAGCTGCTGGGGCCATGTGGGATCCCAGGAGGGACAAATCCAGCCAGGGATCCCCAATGGGGACACGGGACCATCAGGGGTGGTCCAGGAGCATCCTCACCTTGGGAAGGTTACCTGGAGAAATATGGATGGAGAAAGGAGAATTTCCCAATGATTCTGTGGTTTGGGGCAGATCAACCTGGATTGGGTCACTTCACAAAGACCCTGAGGGGCTGGGGTGAATCCAGAGGGGAACAGGGCTGGGGTGAATTCAGAGAGGGGAACAGGGCTGGGGTGAATCCAGAGGGGAAGGGGCTGGAGTGAATTCAGAGGGGATCAGGGCTGGGGAAGGGGCTGGGGTGAATTCAGAGAGGAGAACAGGGCTGGGGTGAATTCAGAGAGGGGAACAGGGCTGGGGAAGGGCTGGAGCAGCAGGGAAGGGTCTGGAGAGCTCCTGAGGGACCTGGGGGACTCAGCCTGGAGCAAAGGAGGCTCAGGGGGACCTTGTGGCTCTGCACAGCCCCTGACAGGAGGGGACAGCCAGGACAGTGTCGGGCTCTGCTCCAGGGAACAGGGACAGGGACAGGAGGAGAGGGAACGGCCTCAGGCTGGGCTGGGAGGGGCAGGGTGGACATCAGGAGGGATTTTCCCATGGACAGGGTGTTTGGCCATTGGCAGGGGCTGCCCAGGGAGGTTTGCAGTGCCCATCCCTGGAGATGTCCAAGGAAGGCCTGGATGTGGCGCTCAGGGCTCTGGGCTGGGGACAAGGTGGGGATTGGGCACAGCTGGGACTCGATGGTCCGGGAGGGCTTTTCCCACCGCAGGAGTCCTGGGATTCTGTGCTTGGAGCTCAGGGTGTCTGGAATCTGCTCTGTCCCTGGGAGAATTCACAGTTTCCACTAGATCAGCCCCTGGAACCTGAGCAGACCAAAGTCAGATGGAATTGTGTGAGGAGAGAGCAGGAGTTTTCCAGAAAAACCGAGCCCAGCATTCCCAGCGCTGGCAGTTTCACCCAGCACTGAGAATTGAAGTTTTAATTTGTTTGTTTGTTTTTCCTTAAGGCTTTGGCTGTGGGAGGGACTCTCAACTTTCATGTCAAAATTATCCAGGTGATGATGATTATCCATAATTATAACTATATTTATCCGTATTCCTTCAGGTTTTCTTGTAATCACAAGGTTTGTATTTTGGGGAAAAGGGGAAAAAACAGCTTTAGGCTCTTGTCCAATGAGCTGGAGAGGGGGAAAGTGCACAGCTGGGATACTGGTGCTGCTGGCTGGGGGTCTGTGTACAAATCACAAACAGGATTGCTGAGGAACATCTCAAGCTGTTTAATTTTATTTTTTTATCAGTCTCATTACACACTGGTGACAATGGGAAGCTGCCAGCAGCTCACGGCCCCAGCAGCAGACACAGAACTTCATGTTACAACTCACTTTAAAAGTTTTTTGACCAATCACACAAAGCAAAAGCACATTGACAGTAGTTCTATCCAACCACTATAAGCACATGTACCTGTGGTTAAACAATGCTTGCTTCATTCGAATACAATACCTGCTTGTGACCCTTAAAAACACACAGAGCTCCATTATTAAGCTTAGAACTTCCTAATATCTCGCTAAATATTCTTTTCTGTACCTCGGGGAGTTTTTCTAGCCAAGCATTAATACACAGACCATTGTTCTATTTGTCCTTACATTCTACATCTCATAGAACCTTTCTGCTGACAAATGTTATGGCCCCTGCTCAGCTCCAATGACAGTTCTGCTGTCTCTGAGGCCTGCCTTTTGCAGCTTTCCCAAAGCCCTCTGATTTTAAGGATTCCCACACCTGGGACACCTTCCCCATGTGCCAGGCCATGCTCCATATCCCTGGGAAGGGTCCCTGGGAGGGTCCCTGGGAGGGATCCCGGTCTGGGCAGGGTTTCCTGGTGTGTCCAGGAGCTCCTGGCAGTGGGCAGAGCAGCGGGGGTGGAAAAGCTCCTCTGCAAAGAGGGGCAGGAGGAATGTGGGGCTCCATCCATGGGGGAAGGGCAGCCCCATGTCTGCACTGAGCACCTGGGAGGGGCGGGAGGGAGAGATTCCAGCAGGAGGAACTCTTGGTGGGGGGGGTCACAGACATTTCTTTCATGAAAAATCTTCTTTCAGGATTTTTCCTGCTGAAGCTGAGAGGTTCAGCAACAAGACATAAACAATAGATGATCTGCTGCTGTAGAATGCAACAGGTCTGTCTGGATTGGCCCAACTTGCATGTTAATAATTAATAGCCAATCCAGAACTGAGATCTCTCAGACACAGTCCAAGAGAGCTAGTTTGGTTTTTTTTTTCTTTACTTTTCTATTCTCAAGTAGCAAGTTCTAGAAACTCTCCTTTCTTTTCCTTTTTTTTTAGTATAGTATAGTATATGTATATATCATAACATAATAAATCAAGCCTTCTGTAATAGAGTCAAAGATCTCGTCTCTTCCTTCACCCCAAACACCCTTGTGACCACCGTCACGGGGGGGTCCAAGTTGTTTGTAGAATCATGGAAAAACCTGAGATAGAAGGGACCCATGAGGATCATAGATTCCAACTCCTGACTCTGCACAGGACACCCCCAAATCCCCCCAGTCCCAAAATCCCAATCCCGAGCACGTTGTCCGAAGGCTCCTGGAGCTCTGGCGGCCTCGGGGCCGTGACCATTCCTGGGGAGCCTGGGCAGTGCCCAGCACCTCTGCGTGAGGAACCTTTTCCCAATACCCAACCTGGCCCTCCCTGGCACAGCTCCAGCTGCTCCCTGGGTCCTGTCCCTGGTCCCAGTTCCTGGCACTGCTCATGACTGGTTTTGTGTTGTATCCAAACATTTAGGATTTTGGCTGATAGCCCTTTTGGGCTGCAGCAAACAGGACAAGTGTGGGCAACTCTGAGCCCCAAGAGCTGTTTCCCAGGGATGGATTTCATGGCCAGCAGCTTCCAGGAGTGGCCAAGAGCCAGCCAAGAACTTCCCAGCCCCAGCAGGGTGGGCAGAGCCAGAGGAGAGGTGAAATGCAGCTCCTGGAGGGAATTAGGAGCTTGTGGGAAGCCTTGGGAACACAGAGCTGGATCTGCCACCCCGAGCAAGCTGAGACAGTGCCCTGGGCACCATGGAGAATGACAGATGATTTAGGAAAATTTCCTCCCTGTGAGGGTGGAGAGACCTTGGAATGGATTTCCCAGAGCAGCTGCGGCTGTCCCATCCCTGGAAGTGCCCAAGGTCAGGTTGGACAGGGCTTGGAGCCACCTGGGACAGTGGGAGGTGTCCCTGCCCATGGCAGGGGTGTCACTGGATGAGCTTTAGGGACCCTTCCCACCCGAACCATTCAATGATTCCATGATCCTGTGATTCTGTTCCTACTGGTCCCTGTGATAATTCATATTTGGGTTTTGCTGTGTTGCAGTGGGAAGAATGCCTGGATGAGGAGTTCCTGGATGAGGATGAGGAGTTCCTGGATGGGGAATGCCTGGATGAGGAGCTCCTGGATGAGGATGAGGAGCTCCTGGATGAGGAATGCCTGGATGAGGAGTTCCTGAATGAGGAATGCCTGGATGAAAAGCTCATGGATGAGGAGTTCCTGGATGAGGAGTTCCTGGATGAGGAATGCCTGGATGAGGAGTTCCTGGATGAGGAGTTCCTGGATGAGGAATGCCTGGATGAGGAGTTCCTGGATGAGGAATGCCTGGATGAGGAGCTCCTGGAAGCCTGGATGATTGGATAGGGATGAGACTCCAAAGCCTTGGAGCTGTTTGGGTGAGCCCAGACCTGGCTGCCTCTGGCAGAGCCCTGATTCCTGTCCCGGTGCAGGGCTGGAAAAGTGAGGAGGAAAATGAGGTTTCCATGTGTAAATCCATGTGAAGTTGCAGCTTTAACAATCCACTGGCCTCTGCCAAAGGCTCTGGAGCAGGGAGAGGCCATGGCAGGGAATTCGGGTCCTTGGAAAAGCCGCTTCATGGAATGTGAGGATTTTGGCCCATTCCATTTGTGTGGGATAAAGCTGGAGGCTGTGACTGGGATGGTGGAAGGTGTCCCTCTCCAGGCCAGGGGATTGCACTGGATAAACCCTGAGGTCCCTTCCAACCCAAACCATTCCATGATTCCCACCAATGGGGGAATCCCGTCAGGCTCACCGGAATCCCTGCAGTGCTTGGGCAGGGGCAGAAAATGAAAGCAGGCAGCGTTTGAGGGACATCCAATGGGACACAGGGCCCGAGTGCTGCCGGGATGGAGGCACCAACCTTTGGAACAGACCATCCCTGTGGATCAGCAGCTGTTGCCAGGCTGAAAAGGGCACTCCCTGTCGCCGGGCTCTGCGCTGGAGCTGCGTCATTCCATTGACTTTATGGCCCAGTGACACAGGAAATGGGCCTGGAATCCATAAAACCCTGATAAACCTGATAAACCTCATCCCGATAACGCTCCAGTTGTGGAATACCCTGAGCTGGATCGCCCGGATCATCGAGGCCAACTCCTACCTGGTGACATCCAACACCTACCTGCCTTTGGGATGCAGGAGAACAAGTTCCCTCTGACCAGTCTCTGCTCACAGGAATTATGATCAGCTAGAAATTTTGGTTAATGAGGCTGCTTTGATCCTGGAAGGGGATCTGGGTTTGCAGTGTGGAGGGATCTTCAGGATCTTGTGAAAGATGCTGTTGTGTTCCCATTGATTTTGGGTGGGTTTAGCAGGAATAAGAGCTTGGCAGTGCCGTTGGACATCAGGAGAATTTCTTGGGATGTCATGACGAATTCTTCCAGGGAGAGGCTGGTCAGGCACTCCTGTGGTGGAGTCCCCATCCCTCAAGGTATCCAAAGAATGTGGCACTCAGGGCTCTGGTGGGGACTGCTCACAGCTTGAACTCCATGATCGGGGAGGGCATTTCCAGTCCCAGTGATCCTGGGATTCTGACAGCCCCATCCTGGAGGCTGCCATCCCCCAGAGCCTCCTGCTCCCTGAGCCTGGAGATTGATGCCAATATCCCGAATCCATCCCCCAGCCATGAGCCCACGCAGGCATTGGGAGGTGTTGGAACAATAGATGTGGGATCCAGGGCCAGAGCCCTTTGGATCAGCAACCACCAGCAGGGCCTGTGCAAACAGAACCTATGGACAAAAACTTGCAATCCATAAGCTCCCAAAAGCTTTCAATCCAAACACAGAAATCCAGGCAGGCAGCAGGAGGGATCCCCTGGGATAACACAGGAGCTGTGGAAACCCCACAAGAACACACTCCCAACACATAATTTCACTCACCTGCAAAGGTTTTCCTCTTCCATTACAATATTTGAGTTTGGTTTTTTTTTTTTTTTCACTTTCCAGCTGGAATTGCGAGCCTGGCTTGTTTTCCAAGGGTTCATGGAGGGATTGGTTGTTTGTGGGGGCTTGGCTGCTCTGGGAGCGTCAGAGCCAGCCCTAGGTGTGCAGGGCCAGGGGGAATGTGACTCCCAGCATGGCAGGCAGGGAAATCACTTCCCTAAAAAGTCAAAAGTGAGCTCGGTGTCACCAAACCCCAGTCCCTGGGGTCACTCACTAGGGCTGCAGGAATTTACCGGTTGGAGCAGTTGTGGAACAACCCCGGGTTGCCATGGAACCACAACACAACAAACCCCGGGACACCTCTGGTGTCCACGTGGCTTCAACCTGGCTCAAACGGGGAATATCGACCTGGCAGGGGGGAAGGGAGCAAAACTGGGAGCAGCAAGTGGGGGATGAGGCTCCTGCTCCCGCCTGGATTGCTCGTGGTGCAGGGAAGTAGGGTTGGAGCCGGGTTGAGGACAGCTCACCCTCACCCAAATCCAGGGTGAAGTCCAGCTCCCCAGTGCCAAACTGGGATTTCTGGAGGCTGCTGGGAGCAGCTTTGCCTTTGTGGCCAAAGATTGGGATTCACCTGCCTGGATTGCTCCTCCTGTGCCTCCCGTGTTGTGTAGAAGTCCCTGTGTGGTGATCCAGGCTGGAATCCAGCCTGCTCACAGCCAGAGCCAGGTGGGAATTCTTGCCTGACTGTCAATCCCACCCTCAGCTTCCTGCCCTGCCTTCTCAGGACACCCCAGCACTGTTCCAGCCTGGCTGTGTGAGGCTGACACTGCCCTGTTCCCAGCTGTGCATGCATGGATGGATGGAGGGATCCCTGTCCTGTCCTCCAGCCCCAGGGGAGCTGCAGGGCATGTCTGTTACGCTCCACTTCGTTCACACTCAATGGATTTTTTTTTATAATCCCAGGATCAATTAGGCTGGAAAAGCCCTCTGAGATCATCGAGTCAAACCTGTGATGGTGGGAGCCAAGCCAGGTGCAGGGCTGGCAGGAATCCTGCAGGAATCCTGCCCCATCTCTCACTTCCTGGATCGAATTCCCCCTTTTCTCTCTTTAAAAAGAGAATTTCCCTGCAGCAGCCAGGCTTCTCCTCTCCCCCCAGAGCAGGACGGGTGGATTTTGAGCAGGCTGAGTTTGCTCCAGCCTTATCTCCCTGTCCTGGGGACAGAAAAGCTGAAGGGTGACACTTTCAGGCCAGACTTTGAAATCTCCTGGGGAATTTACAACCTGATAGTGAAGGGTTGAGGCCCTCTGGGACTATTTGGAAATGGTGAAAACCCTGAAACCCTTTTTTTTCCTCTGCTTTTTCTTCATAGAACTCCAAAAATTCAAGCAGGGACCCAGAATGTTCAACCAGGATTTTAATCCTGTCTCCTTTTGAGTGTGGACTAAACGTTGGGTGGGATGCATCTCTCCTAACCCACCTCGGTTTTAAGGATTTATTTGAGGGGTTAGCAGGAGAAGGAAGGGCAAACATATCCCCCCTGGGCAGGCAGGCTCTGGGTACTGCTGGCAGTGCCCTGGTTTATATTAAACAGCCAGGACCTGCCGCCGGGGCCGCTTTATCAGCTTTGGGCCGTGCCCAGGGGAGAACCTGCCTGCAGCACTTCCAAATCCTTCCCAATGTGTGTTCCCTGTGCCCCCCCGGCCATTGCAGCACCCGTGCGGGCCGGGGAATCCTCCCAGCAGGACGGGGAGCAGGGCTGGGGTTCAGTGCAGGTGGCGGAGCAGCGCAGCGGGGACAGCGCCAGGTGCGTCCTGTCCCTTCCCCGCGGCCCTTCCCTCCTGCGCTGGAGGGTGGGAATGCAGCCAGGCACACCCAGCTCCGAGCAGTAAAATGATCCCCGCGGTGCCCTTGGGCCAAGCCCAGCTTTTCTAACGGATAAAAGGGGAGGCAGCGGGAGCGCTCTCACTCCGCTGGGCCCCAGCGCAGCCTCCCGAGCTTTGCCAGAGCAAAGAGGCACCCCCTGAGCGTCCCTCGGAGCAGCATGTCCCGCTCGGTGACCTTCAGCTCCCGCTCGGCCGCCGGGCCCGCGCTCAGCCAGGTGCGGGTCAGCACCGTGTCCTCCGGCCGCAGCTCCGGGCTCGGCCGCGCCGGCGGCTTCGGCAGCGCCAGCCTCTACAGCCTGGGCTCGGCCGGCAAGAGGGTCAGCCTGGGAGGGGGCAGCTCCTTCAGCGTCCGCTCGGGCTACGGCTATGGGGGAGCCGCCTTCGGCGGCCTCAGCCCCGGCGGCATCCAGGAGGTCACCGTCAACCAGAGCCTCCTGACGCCCCTCAACCTGGAGATCGACCCCAGCATCCAGAGGGTCCGCAAGGAGGAGAAGGAGCAGATCAAGACCCTGAACAACAAATTCGCCTCCTTCATTGACAAGGTGAGGGCTTGGGCTGGCTCGGACCTCTGGGGGTGCTGAACAGTTGGTGGGACCCAAAATTGGTTTGGTCACGAATGGGGTGAGGATCAGTCCTGGAGAACGTGGTGGGATTTGCCCACTGCAATCAAATAATTCTTATTATTCGATGTATTAAAGCCCTGCTGGCATTGCCAACAGAACAGCCTTGCTTGGGCTGCCTTTGCAGCCCTGATTTACCTGGGATTGCCCAAATGGGGGTGCAGGCTTTGCACCCCCACTCCAGCACCAAATCTGGGGAGGGAGAGGCTCCTGGAGGGAGTTGTCCCAGGAGAGCAGATGGAACCAGAGCCTACCTTGGGTGTTTATGCTGCCCTGCACATCTTGGCTCTCTTGCACTAACTAACCTTGTGTAAATCCTGCTCTGGAATTCCCGAAATGCGAGGAATCCAGCCCTGGAGTTGGAGCAGTTGGAGGGTTTGATGTCTGGGGCAGGTTTCTGTCAAGTGTCAGCCAGCAGAATCTGCTTTTCTTTAGTTCCTCCAAAGCCTCAGAGTCACAAACCAGGTCCCAGAGCAGCCAAGCTCCTCAGCATGGTCTCCATGACCCTCCTCTGGTGCTTCTGTGAACACCCAAATTCCTGGGTGCCACCCAAATTCCCACCTGCAGCCCAGCCCTTCCATCCCCTGCAGTGTCAGCTCCCCTCTGTCCCACCATCCCAAATGACCCCTGCGCTCCCTCCCAGGTGCGGTTCCTGGAGCAGCAGAACAAGATGCTGGAGACCAAGTGGAGCCTGCTCCAGGAGCAGAAGACGACGCGGAGCAACATCGCTCCCATGTTCGAGACCTACATCAGCAACCTGCGGCGGCAGCTGGACGGGCTCCTGGCTGACAAGGGGCGCCTCGAGGGAGAGCTCAAGAACATGCAGGACCTCGTGGAGGACTTCAAGACCAAGTAAAGTATCAGTGTCGCCCTGATGGGGTGGTGGAGCTGCTGGCTGGGCCAGTGGCTGGGCATGGATGTCCCCAGCTCCTCTGCCAGGGAGGAGATGTTTTCTGGCCAGGAATGAGGTGTTTGGTGCAGGAAAGCTGCCTGGATTCTTTTTGCTCGCTGTTTCTGGCACCTTGTTCCTACATGGGCCGGTGCCTCCATCCTCCTGGCTTTGCTTTGGGGCCTCCTCAGGCTTGGAAGTGGCATTTCGGGGCTGCCTCAGGGCTGAAGGTGACATTCTGGGGCCTCCCTGGGTTGGAGGTGGTGCTTGGGGGCCTCCTCAGGGTCAGACGTGGCTCTTTGGGGTGGCTGGAGCCCCGAGAGTTCCACAGGAGCTCCCAGCTGGTTCTCTGGGCAGGGAATGGAGCAGCTGCCCTGCAATTCTTCAGTGACTTTTCAGTGTCACCTGGGAGGAGCCCCAGAAGAAAGGTGGCCTTTGTCCCAGCCCGGCCCAGCCCAGCCGGGAAATACTTCTGAAAAGGGAAGAATAGGACAGAGCTGGCAAACTGGATCAGGCAGGAACTGCAAACAAACAGAGCTGATAATCCCCAGGGTGTGTTTAGGGAGGGTCAATACCCAGAGATTCCCAAAGAGCTGCTTGGGAATGATGCTGCCCCCAGCCCTGCCTGGTTATTCCATCCACAGTCGGCCTTGGAATCTCTGCAAGGAGCTGGTTTGCAGCCAGAGGGATTAAACCCCAAAGTTTGGTTACATTTCCCATGGATTCAGTCCTAATCTCATGGATTTATTCCTTTAGGCTACAGATCCATGGAAAGCCAAACCCTCTGTGTGCTAATGGAAGGGAAGCAGGGATTAGGAGCTGAGGGAGTGAGGATGCAGTAACTGGAATGCAGCACCTGCTGCTCCCTGTTTATGTGGAGAAAATCTCAATTTTGGATGGAAAACCTAAACCATGATGTGTTCTAGGGGTGCCTGTGGCCTTTTTTCCATAGGTTTGGTTTCCACAGGAATTCCCAGGTGATATTTAGGGGAGGAAAGGCTCCAAGGATGACACCAGCCCCTAACTCAGGGATTGCAGTGGGTGAGGGTGTGGAGCCAGCTGGGGTCATGCTGCCCACAGGGCTCCGTTCCAAGGAGTGTCCTGGGCTTTCTGAGGGGTGTTGGGACAACATTGGACGATTTAGGGAGAAATTCCTCCCTGTGGGGCTGGGGAAGCCCTGGAATGGATTTCCCAGAGAAGCTGTGGCTGCCCCTGGATCCCTGAAGTGCCCAGGGCCAGGTTGGACAGGGCTTGGAGCAGCCTGGGATAGCAGAAGGTGTCCCTGTCGTGGCAGGGGTGGGAATGGGATGGGCTTATGGTCTCTACAAACCCAAACCATTCCGAGATTCCATGCTTTACCAGCTCATCGACCAGCTTGGTGGAGCTGCCCCAAGGAGAGGAGGAATTTGGTGATCCATTCTGGAGGAATTCACTGTTTTTATACCTTTCTCTGCTGATCCCTGGTGTGCAGAGGCGGCGCCTCTCCGTCACTTCCCGGGATTCATTCCTCTGGAATAGCTCTGGCAGCTCAGTGACCTCCAGAGGGGCAATGTCCATTGATCCTGGTGCGGATGGGCACCATTCCAGGTCGGAGCAGGAGGGGGAGGCTGGCCAGGTGAAGCAGCTCCTGCTTTGGAAGGCAAATTCCAGCTCTGGCCATGCAGGACCCATGTAAATAAAGAGCCTGAACCTGGCAACAATTCCCAAACAGCCAAAGTGCTTCCTGCTCTGTTCCTTGGATGGCTTTCAGGATTCCCAGGTGCCCAGAGCAGGTTGGGGCTGGATGTTTGGGCGGGTTGGGAGTGCACAGACAGGTCCAGGTGGGCTCCAAGATCCAGGCTTGCAAATCAATGGTGGTCCTGTAAAATCTGTGGAGAGGGATTTTTATCTGCTGGAGACCTGTAGGGGAACCCCTGGAGACTTCCAGGTGAGCTCCTCATCTGAGGGTGAGCACCTAAAGAACAGCAGTCACCAATTTGGAGGAATTTGGTGAGGGTTTGGAGGAGAATGAGGGTAATTAATTACCTTTGGCTCTTCCCAGAACAGTGCCACGTGTTCAACACCTGCAAAAGGTTGCCAGCAGTCTGGAGTAGGGAAGTGCAGAGTGGAAGCAGCTCCAGCAAGTGCTGGGATCAGCCCAGAGGAGTTTGTGGGATCTGTTTTTGTCTCTCGTGCTTTGAATTTGCTCCCTAAAGGGTTGGTGACAAAGTGGGGGCACAGCCTGGGCCCTCCCCAAAGGAGGAGCAGGAATCTTCCGGAGCACAGGGACTTTTAAGGATTCTGGGGGAGCAGGGAGGGGGCGGTTTCAGGTGGTGGTGATGGAGCAGCTCATCCAGAGCAGGCACTGCTGGTGCACCAGCCCTGGGGAAGTGCTGGGCTGGCTCCCAAGAAATGGAGGGATAGAGAAGAGAACTGGGACAACCTTTCACTGGGCTGCTTTTCCTTTTATCCAGGCTCTGCTTCACAGAAATCCCTTTTTTTTGGCAGGTATGAAGATGAGATCAACAAGCGCACGGCGGCCGAGAATGAGTTTGTGGTGCTCAAGAAGGTGAATATCATCGTGGGTCAGGGAATCCTCACATGGCTTGGGTGGGAAGGGACCTTACAGTCCATCCCATTCCCACCCCTGCCGTGAGCAGGGACACCTTCCATGGGCCCAGGGTGCTCCAAGCCCCGTCCAGCTCTGGACACTTCCAGGCATGGGGCATGCACGGCTCTTCCCTGGGACTTATCATCAGTGTGGGCAGCCCTTCCCCGTGTTTGCCCCTACTCACAGTTTACTCTTTGCCCTACTCACAGTTTACTCCAGCTCTGATGAAGCTCTGAGGGGCAGAATTCCAGCCAAAGGCAGCTCAGGGGAGGCCTTGAGGTCTCCACACATGCAGAGGAGAGGTGTCGGGTCCCAGGGGTGTTGGAGATGATGCCAGATCTTTCTTTGGGATCTTTCCTGAGGTTTCCGTGCCCAACCTGACACTGAACTTGCAAACAGGGGTCCAAGGGATCCCCAGGACTCTCAGGATCTGCACTCCAGCAGCGTTCAGTGCCCTGGGAGATGATTTGTAGGCCCTGGGGTGCCACTGGGACACCTGGAGCTGGTTTGGGGAGCTCCTTTGGAAGCCACCAGAGGCTGGGTGGGCTCAGACATCAAAGCTCCACAATCTCCATGGTTTATTCCTTGTTTTTCCAGGATGTGGATGCTGCCTACATGAACAAAGTGGAGCTGGAGGCCAAGGTGGATGCTCTGACAGATGAGATCAACTTCCTGAGGGCTTTCCATGAGGCGGTGAGGATGCTTCTGCTCCTTCAGAGGGGGAGAACAGGGAATGCTGGCTGGGAAAATGAACGTGGGGAAGGTGATGGATTCATGGAGTCTTTCCTTCCATAAGCAAAACTGTGCCTGCGAGTGAAGTGATTGCTCTGAATTCTGTGGATTGCCACACGGATTTGTCCCTGTGTGGGATGTGGGATGGATGGATTGCAGACATTGTGTTTGGGATGCTGTTTGAATGAAAACAAGGAAAACGAGTGGCTGGGGGAGGTGGTGCTGTGTGACAGGAATGAAGGAAAGCTGCTTGTTCCAGGCTCCTTCCTCCTCCCCATTGTTTGCAAGAGCAGGGATTCTGGACACAAATCCATGGGAGAGGTGCTGGAATTTGGCCCCTGCAGGTTCTGCAGCTAGCTGGGTTGTTGTCTAAGGAATGGGATAACAGTGAAACAAGCAGCCCTGCTGCCAAAGTAGGGATAAACAGCTCCAGCTGTGCTGTTGGTTGTTGCTCTGTGCTTTGCAATGTTGCTTCCCTCCTCATTCATAATTATTTTGATGGAATTCTTACCTGCCTCCCTTTCCCTTCTCCCCTTGGATTCTCTCTTTAATTGGCTCCTAAAAGAGGGGCCCTGAAACCTCACTGATGAACGGGCTTGGTTTTCCTGCAGGAGCTGAACGAGCTGCAGGCCCAGATCTCCGACACCTCGGTGGTGCTGTCCATGGACAACAGCCGGAACCTGGACCTGGACAGCATCATTGCCGAGGTGAAGGCGCAGTACGAGGAGATCGCCAACCGCAGCCGCGCCGAGGCCGAGTCCTGGTACCAGAGCAAGGTGAGCTCTGCGAGGGGAGGAGGATCCAGGGACACCTTGGAGCCCTTCCAGTGCCCAAAGGGGCTCCAGGGGAGCTGGAGAGGGCCTGAAGTGATGGGGCACAGGGAATGGCTTCCCTGTGCAAAAGGGCGGGGAGAGGTGGGATATTAGGAAGGAATTCCTCCCTGTGAGGGTGGGGGAGCCCTGGAATGGATTTCCCAGGGAAGCTGGGGCTGCCTCATCCCTGGAAGTGTCCAAGGCCAGGTTGGATGGGGCTTGGAGTACCCTGGCACAGTGGAAGGTGTCCCTGCCCATGGCACTGAATGGAATGTAATGTCCCTTCCAAGCCAAACCATTCCATGATTCCGTGATCTCCAGCTCTGTCAGCACCTGTATCCCCTGTGCCATGGTGGGGGGGGCTCTATCCCACTCATTCCCTGCCATCCTCACCCCATCACTCTGTCCCACTGCTCTGTCCCAGTATGAGGCGCTGCAGGTGACAGCTGGAAAACACGGGGATGACCTGAGGAACACCAAGAATGAGATCACGGAGATCAACAGGGTCATCCAGAGGATCCAGGGGGAGATCGAGAATGCCAAGGCCCAGGTGAGGAGCTGCCCCTCTCCTGTCCTTCTCTGGCCTCAGAGCTGGGATGTGGCTCTGATCCCTCTGGGGACAGCATTGAAGGGGCGGCTGGAGCTGGGTCAGGGGAGGGTCAGTTTGGATACTGGGAAAAGCTTCTTCCCCCAGAGGATGTCTGGCACTGAACAGGGGCTCCCTAGGGAATGATCACAGCCCTAAGGCTGCCAGAGCTCCAGGAACCTTTGGACAACACTCTCAAGTGTTGAATTTCAGGGTTAGTGGGATTTTTAGGGTTGTCATGTGCTGAGCCATGATGGTTCTTGTGGGTCCGTTCCAGCTCTGGACTGGAGGGAATGTTAGCTCTCTCCTAACATTCTGCGATGTTAGGGATGTTTCAGGGGTCTGGGTATCACACAACCCCTTGAACTTGGTGATTTTGGAGATCTTTTCCACCCTTCACAATTCCATGGTCTGTAAGAACCATTCTGGGGGGGCTGCAGTGCTCATCCTGAAGGATTTTAGTTCTGCAGCGGGAGGGAGAGCGTTGGGAGCAGGGTGGCTGCCAGGAAGGTGGATTTGGGAGAGGACGAGTGGAAATCGCCCCTGCGACACAGAGGGGCCCCCACACACCCCTCGTGGCCTCCTGTTCCTGGGATCATTGTCCACTCCCTTTCACAGCAGGGAACACCATGTTTGGGCACACGCACAGATCTGGGGAGCTCTGTTTGCTTTCATTGAGGTCTTATCGCTTTATCAGGGCTGTGGCTTAGGTCTGGCCTGGAGCTCCCAAGGCTCCAGATAAACCTGGTGATTCATCCCGGATTATTTGGTTTCAGGGCAGGGAGGCTCTGGCACCAGCCAGGAGCCGTCCTGGTGGGGCTCCCTTGGACAATGGATGGGAGCACAAAGCCTTAGGGAGCCCTTTGTGCCAAACATGGGGGCTTGGGAGCTGTGGGGGCACAGCTGGGGGCTCCCTGGGGCCCCACAGGGCTGGTCTTGGGGTGGGTCTGGGTGTTTGGAGCACCAGGTGTGCTCCAGTCCTGCCCACATCTCAGCCAGAGCCTGCCCAGCTCTGAAAAAACTGGGGGAAATTAGCAGAGAAAACCTGAGCTTTCCTGAACCCCAAGGGATCTGTGGGATGTGGGGGACTGGGAAGCTGAGGATCACCTGAAAAAAGTGTAGCCAGTGGAGACAAACTTGGTCTTCTGGGAGACCTTGGAAGGAGATGAGTTTCCATCTCCATCCAGTGCCCAAGAAACCAAGTAAGATGAAGTCCCAGGGATCCAGTTGAGCTCCAGATCCACGAAGGGATCTGGGCAGCAGAGCCCGAGGTTTGGAGCCCAGGATCCTCCTCCAGGGATCAGGAGCCCCCTGATGTGGCCGCTCTGTCCCTGCAGCGAGCGAAGCTGGAGGCGGCCGTGGCCGAGGCTGAGGAGCGCGGGGAGTTGGCCCTCAAGGACGCCAGGGCCAAGCTGGCCGAGCTGGAGGATGCTCTGCAGAAAGCCAAGGCTGACATGGCCCGGCAGCTCCGGGAGTACCAGGAGCTCATGAACGTCAAACTGGCCCTGGACATCGAGATTGCGACCTACAGGAAGCTGCTGGAGGGCGAGGAGAGCAGGTGAGGACACCTGGGGGGATTGGTGAGCAAAGATTCCCTGGGTTCCCTCTGGGAAGGATCCTGGGAGCCCTTTGCTCCCTTTGCCTGGGAACACTGTGAGAGCCCAATTCTGATTTCCACGAGGAAATGCAGACAAGGAAAACTTTGAAAAACTGAGTTCTGGAAATGCTTTGGCTGAAGAGCCAAACTGGCAGATTCTGGGGAAAAGAAAACCTGGGGAAAATAAGTGAAGGAGGAAAAGATTGGTTTCCATCATGTTTAATGCTGTGGCAGAACATTTCCAAGTGGAAATCCCTGTGGGATTAGGACAGAACCTCTGTGTTCTGTCCTCCCCCCAATGGTGATAACAGAGCTGGGAAAGGGAGGGCTGGAACAAAGCCCTGGAGGGCCCAGGGATCCTCCCTGGATCAGGTACACCTGGAGTAGTAACTCCCTGTCTCTGTCTTCCTCCTCGAGCCCAGGAGCAAGGAAAGCTGAGTTTAATCCCTCCCCTTGCCTTTCTCTTTTCAGGTTGGCTGGCGACGGAGTTGGCAACGTCAACATCTGTGAGTGGATTTTGTTGTTTGTTGTGGTTCCACCTCACTCTAAACCCACGGAAAAGGGGGCCCAGAGCGTCCCAGTTCACCCAGTTCAGCCCCTCCTTAGTGGGAGCACCATGAGGCTGGGGGTGGTGCTGGGGCTCCATCCCGAGCTCAGCTCCAACTCACCTGGATGAAATTGGACTTGGGGCAGTGCTGATCTTCCTTTCCTCCTGTTTTTGTATGGATAGAAAAGTACTAATGGGAAATGCGTTCCCTGGGTTGGGAATTGCTGCACAGGTGATGGCAGAGGGCGTTTTTCCAGCTTGGGAAGTGTTGGATCCTCACCTGGCCCAGACCTTGAGCAGGAGCTGCTCTCTCAGGGATGCTCCAAACCAGCAGCTCTGATTTTCAGCCACTTAGTTCCTGCTGGGAATTGGGGAACCACATTCCCACAGCTTTGGGGCACCAGGAGATGAGCTGAGTGTGTTTGTGAAATGGGATTCTCCATGGATTTCTAAGGGTTCTCCATAAGGGCTCCAAGCTCAGAGGATCCTGAGCCAGGTTGGGTGATAGAGTGACAGGACAAGAAGGAAGGACTTTAAACTGAAAAAGGGAGGTTTAGATGGGATATTGGGAAGGGAATAGATGGGATTTAGATGGGAATATTGGGATATTCCCTACCTGTGAGGGTGGGGAAGCCCTGGAATGGATTTCCAAGAAGACGCCCCATCCCTGGCAGTGCCAAGGGCAGGTTGGACACTGGGGCTTGGGACAGCCTGGGACAGTGGGAGGTGTCCCTGCCGTGGCAGGAGGGGCACTGGATGGGATTTAATGTTCTTCCCACCCAACACAGTCCATGATCCCATGGGAGCCTTTCCTGAGGGTGCTGGGTGGGGGTTCCAGGTGCTCACGTTGCTCCTCTCCCCTGCAGCTGTGGTCAGCTCCAGCGGTGGGGGTGGATATTCCAGCTCCAGCGGGCTCCTGGGAGCAGGGATCGGAGGAGGCCTCAGCCTGGGACCAGGAATGGGCAGCGGAGCCCTCGGCTTCTCCTCTGGGGGCTCCTCCAAGTCCTACACCATCACCACCACCTCGTCCACCCGGAGAAGCGTCAGGAAGTAACTCCGAGAATGGAGCTCGGCATTCCCAGCACCTGAGGGAAACCGTGGAAAGAAAAGTCTTGGAGCCTTTTGCAGGACGAATTGGCTGCAAAACGCCTGCAGTGCTGAGGCCCTGCCCCTGCCCTGCCGGGGCTTGATCCTGCACTCTTGGAGTTCAACCATTCCTCTGGGAGCAGGATCAAGCCTGTGGGGTGGAATTTACCCCGGGATGCAGGTGGGGTGTCCCTGCTGTTACCCTTGTGCTTGGTACCCCCTGCTCCAGGCTGGATTTCATCCTTGGAAAGGCAAATCCCACATTTCTGCTGTGCTTCTGCAAATGACCAGAAGATTCTCTCCCTTCTAACAGGATTTGGAAGACTCTAATCCCTCAGGCTCCTCAGCCCCTGCCAAGGGCTCACCCTGGGTTGGGTTTTTTAAATATACCAGGAAGAAAACAGGCTTGGGTCTCCCCTTATTTTTTTGGAAATGGGGTCAGGGTTGGGGTTCAACATTCTCCTGTGACTGAAGCTGTTTCTGACCAAAGGCAGCACTGACAAATTGATTTCAGGCTCCTTGTAGCAACATAACTCCTCAAGAACCTCCTAAACCCTTTTCCTCTCTTTAAATGAAGCCCAAAGCTTAAGGGATCTAAAGCTACTTCAGATTCCATGTGTCCCACTGAATTGGGAGAAAAATTCCCTATTTTTGGGTGTCTCTGTTTACCACTCCCTATTTAAGGGTATTTAGTGATATCTGGAGTCTCTTGCAGTGAGGGTTCAGTTGATGCCCCATTCCAAAAACTTCTCGTTCCTGCCAAAATGGGTCTTCAACATACCGGGGAAATTGTTGTTACTGCAGTAGGAAGAGTTTTTAGGGACCTAACTCCAAGGACCTGCTCCCAGTTTTTGTGCTGATGTTCAGCCCTGCCCTGGCATTGGGGCTTGGGTTGGATTTTTATGCTTTTTATGTCTTTCATGAGTCGTTTATTAAAGTTGCCCTTTTAGCTGCATGTCCAGTCTCAGCCAAGTTCTTTGTGCTGCCCTGGGTGCTCAGGAGCTCTGGAAAATATTCAGGAATCACCTTCCTGCCAGGTCTGGAGCCTGCCCTGGCTCTGGGGGCAGGGTTTGGGGTTTGCTGCCTGCACAGCTCAGTCCTGGCTGGATTTTGCCAGCCTGGAGTCTGGGCAGAGGGAGGGAGGGAGTTTGTTCAGAGTCATGGTTTGAGCTCAGGACTGAAATGGAATCTGGTTTTAATGGGAGGGACGAGTGGGATTTTAGCCCTTCTTCCTCCTGGATTGCAAGCTGCTCCAGTATCAGGAAAGGTGGGTGTGGAATTCTCAGGAGCAGCAAATCTGCCCTCCCTGCAGAAATTCCCACACACGGCTGTGCTCACCTGGCCCATTGTGTTCCCAACTTCTCACTTGGTCCTCGGCGCTCGCAATTTCTCACCTGGCCCTGGTGACCCTGATTTCTCCCTCCAGCCTCTGGACCATCTGTGCCAGCTCAGCTGCCCCTGGTTGCTGCCTGCAGTGACTCTCATCTCCTCCAAATAAAATCACAGCCATGGAATGGTTTGGGTTGGAAGCTCATCCTGTCCCACCCCTGCCATGGCCGGGACACCTGCCACTGTCCCAGGTGTGTTCAGCCTGGCCTTGGGCACTTCCAGGGGTCCAGGGGCAGCCACAGCTGCTCTGGGAAATCCACTCCAGCCCCTCCCCACCCTCACAGGAAGGAATTTCATCCCAATATCCCATCTAAACCTTCCCTCCCTCTACTTAAGGCTGTTCCATGTCCCATAGACAGCTCAAAAGGTGTCGTTGCATATCCCCAAACACATCTTGAGTTACATCAGAGCAGATCAGGGGGTGGGGGGTGTTTCTGTGGGGTTGAAGTTGGCCTGAAGAGAGCTGGGCCCCACCCCACCCTTTCCAGGTGCTCTCACTTTGTTTTGCTGCCAGGCCTGGGCTCGTGCCCAGCTCCTGCAGACAATGTCCCTGGGCTGGGCCCTGATGCCCTCAATGGCTCCATCCAGGTGTGGATTTGGGCTGCTGATCCTCACAGAAGTGTCTGGGACCTGCAGCCAGTGGAGCTCCTGGTGGGGACAGGGGCTGTGCCTGCTGTGCATCCAGTCCAGCCCCAGACTGCTGCCACCCCGATGTCCAGCTGGGTCCCCCTTTGTGGGGACCATTGAAACACTGTGAGCCCTTGGCCATGCCCTGCTCCCCCAGCATAACCAGCTTCTAAATCCAGCTGGGAAATGGGAATCACTGCTGGAGCCCTGGGGAAGCCTCTCACCTCTCTGTAGAACGTTCTCAGGAACTGGGAAGCTCTGCCGGCTGTGCCAAGAGCAGGAACACATCCCACTGCCAGGGCATCAGCACTTTGCCATGGGACACCTGGGGAAGACCATCATCCAGTCCAACCCCTGGTGAGGGCTTTGGGAAAGCTGCAAAAGGCAGGTTCAGAGACAGCAGAACTGTGATTGGAGCTCAGCAGTGGCCACGAGATAGGTCAGCAGAAAAATTATGTAAAAAATAGAAAAGTAAGGACAAATAGAACAATGGTCTGTGTATTAACGCTTGGCTAGAATAACTCCCCAAGGTACAGAAATTAATATCTAGTGAGATATTAGGAAGTTTAAAGCTTAAGAATGGAGCTCTGTGCATTGTATCTTAAGGCTCACAAGCAGGTCTTTTCTTCAAAAGAAGCAAGCATTGTTTTAACCACAGGTACGTGTGCTTCTAGCGATTGGATAGAACTACTGTCAAGATGCTTTTTGGGATGGGTCAAAAAACTTTTAAATTAAGTTGTAACATGAAGTTCTTTGTCTGCTGCTGGGGACGTCAGCTGCTGGTAGCTTCCCATTGTCATCAGCATGTCATCAGACTGATGCTGGAAAATACAACAGCTTGAGACGCCGTCCCCAGCAGTCCCGTCCCTTTTGTCATTTGTGCATAGACACCTGGCCAGCCCCTGGCACTGCACAGGCTCCTCAAAATCCCACCCTGTGCCCAAGGGCATTGTCCAAACGTTCCTGGAGCTCTGGCAGCCTTGGGGCTGTGACCATTCCCTGGGGAGCCTGTTCAGAGCCCAACCGCCCTCTGGGGAAGAACCTTTTCCTGATATCCAGCTTGATACCCACCCTTTTCTTTCAGCCCTTCCACCTTGGCTTCCAGCTCGGCTTTGGCCAAGAGAACTCTCTCTGTGTTCTGGAAATGCTTTGGGGATGGAAAGAGGAATTTGAGGAGGGAGAGCAGACTCGGGGCTGCCCTCAGGGTCAGTGCCATGACCGTGCTCTGGCTCCTGGGATCTGGGGTCTCACTGGAGTTTGAGCAAACCCAGCTTCTGCTTGTACCTGTTTCCTGTGCTGCCTTGGGGAAAGAAGCCACCACAACCACCCAAACACCCGAACCAGATGGGGAAAGTTCAGCTGGTGAGTGCCTTGCTCACCTTCCTTAGGACAAGTAGCTCCTCCTGGGCATGTGTCTCCAGGCTCTGCTCGTCCCTGGACCTGTGTGGGAGAATGGGAGTTTTTGCTGGAGTTCAGCACAATTCCCTCATTCTTTGAGTTCCTTCAGGCCACAAGTGAAACAAACGAAACTCTGATTTCTTTCCCTCTCCCCAGACATTGTTTTGGGATACCTTACTCTTGTTTTGTAGCCCGTGGGAAAACGAATGTGTTTTCAGAGAGGTTTCTGCTGCAGAACTGCTTTTATGTGACCTCAAATAGCTCCTGAACACTTGGAAATCTGAATTTCCGAGTCAGGAAGGAGGGAAAGAGAAAGTGGAAGAGGGATATTCTGCTTTGTCCATGTGTCTGTAAATGTGGATGTTACTTTCCGTACTCAGATCCTGGGAGATCTTTCCATCTTCTTCACCTCCACCATGGGGATCTACTGGAGGAGAATCTATTTAATCTTCACCTACGAGTTTTCTGGGAACCATTTGCTACCCCAAAAAGTCCAGTGTTTCTGCCTGTTCACTAATTTAAAGCAACATTTTGAGCTCTGAAGTTGCATTTCTCTGTTTTTTACTCACATTTTCCTGTTGGTTTCCCAATCCTGCTTTGCTGCTCTCAGGCCTGTTTGTAACTGGGCTCTGCTGCTGCTGAAGGCTTCCAGTTTCTCCCTCAAATTCCAGATAAACGCCCTGAGCACAGCCTTGATGCTGCTCTGTGACTCTGCAGGAAGCTCCACTTGGAAGGTCTCCAGCACCTTCTTCTGCTGCTCCAGGATCCAAACCTGAATCCCATAAAGGAAAATGGGAAATGGGATGAGGATTGTGACAATGGTGGTGAAGGGTCTGGAGGGCCCCCATGAGGAGCAGGTGAGGTAATTTGGTTTGTCTGGCTGGGGAAAATGAAACTGAGGTGAGACTCCTCAGGGGCTGCAGCTTCATCCCGAGGGACAGCTCCAATCTCTGCTCTGGGGACCAGGGACAGGACCCAGGGAATGGCCAGAGCTGTGCCAGGGGAGAGTCAAGCTGGATATCAGGAAAAAGCTCTTCCCCAGAGGATGGTTCGGCTCTGAACTGGTTCCCCAGGGAATGGTCACAGCCCCAAGGCTGCCAGAGCTCCAGGAATGTTTGGACAATGCCCTTGGGCACGGGGTGGGATTTTGAGGAGCCTGTGCAGTGCCAGGGATTGGACTGGATGATCCCTGTGGGTTTTTTCCCAGGTATCCCATGGCAAAGTGCTGATGTCCTGGCAGTGGGATGTGTTCCTGCTCTTGGCACACCTGGCAGAGTTTCCCAATCCAGCAGCTTTTGTTTGGGGGCACCCGTGTGGAAATGCACAAAAAAGCAAAGACATTCTCAAAACCAGCTCTGCAACAAATGTGGGCTGTGCAGAGAGGCCTGAGAGGGAGCTGGAGGGCAGATGGAACTGGTTTTAGCTTGTTCTCAGGCCCAGAGGTCAGAGCAGCAGTGCCTGGACACCAAGGCCTCGTAAATCCAAAGTCTGTCCCCTGACAGCTTGTGCAAGTTCCCTTGATGTCTTTTATGAGTTGTCCTGACAGGACTCTGTGCCCTTTCCATGCCCTCTCCATGCCCTGTCCATGCCCAACACCTTCCTTGGGCTCCAGACCCTTGGAACTGGAGCTGGGGGAGGTTCTCAGCTCACCTGGTGAGTGAGTGAAGCAAATTCATTGTTAAGGGTCTTGAGCTGCTCCTTCTCCTGGCACTTCACATTCTGCACACTGGGATGGAGCTCTGGGCAGAGCAGCGGCTCTGGGGCGGTGATGGGACAATGGTGATGGGGGTGATGGCGATGGTGGTGATGGTTCAGGGGGTGATGGTGATGGGGGTGGTGGTTCAGGGGGGTGATGGTGATGGGGGTGATGGTGATGGTGGTGATGGTTCAGGGGGTGATGGTTCAGGGGGTGATGGTGATGGTGGTGATGGTTCAGGGGGTGATGGTTCAGCCTTGTGATGGCTGATCAAGTGTCTGATTGCTTGACCCAGACACTGCAACCTTCCCAGAGAGAGGTCCCACAGGAGACAATTTTCTAGGGGTGTCAGGCACCCTCAGCAAGGGGCAGCCAGCTCAGCTCTTAGCAGTAATTTCAGCTCTTAGCAGTGATTTCAGCTCTGCCTGGTGAGGTGTCCCCAGGCCAGCACAGGGGCAAAGACACAGGAGCACCATGTGGTTATTCACAGAGTTCCTTTATTCCACCACCCTGCAAATGAGGCCAGGATGGCAGCTCCCTCTGAACAGGACAGAAGCAGAGGTCTAATGGGGAAAAGCAGGAGTGGTACAAACGGGGGAAAACCAATGGGTTACAAAGAATCTACATGGGGCTCCAAAGCATGCTGGGAACTCACCATGACCACGAGGATTTCTCAGTCCGGGAGGGTTGAGATGATCTTACCACAGATCATTCAAGAGACATCTCCCCAAAGGAGAGGTCCGGCATGCCCATCTGTCTCCACAGTTCAGGGTGTGATGGGGATGGGGGTGATGGTTCAGGGGGTGATGGTTCATGGTGTGATGGCTCACAGGCTGACGGTTCAGGGTGTGATGCTCACAGGCTGATGGCTCAGGGTGTGATGCTCACAGGCTGATGGCTCACAGGCTGATGGTTCAGGGGTGATGGTGATGGGGGCGATGGTTCAGGATATGATGGCTCATAGGCTGATGGTGCAGGGTGTGATGATTCACGGGGTGATGGTGATGGGGGCGATGGTGCAGGGTGTGATGGTGATGGGGGTGATGGTGATGGGGATGATGGTGATGGGGGCGATGGTGATAGGGGTGATGGTGATGGTGCAGGGTGTGATGGTGCAGAGTGTGATGGTGCCGGGTGTGATGGTGATGGGGGCGATGGTGCAGGGTGTGATGGTGCAGGGTGTGATGGTGATGGGGGCGATGGTGCAGGGTGTGATGGTGATGGGGTGATGGTGATGGGGGCGATGGTGATGGGGGCGATGGTGCAGGGTGTGATGGTGCCGGGTGTGATGGTGATGGGGGCGATGGTGATGGGGGCGATGGTGCAGGGTGTGATGGTGCAGGGTGTGATGGTGATGGGGGTGATGGTGATGGGGGCGATGGTGCAGGGTGTGATGGTGATGGGGTGATGGTGCAGGGTGTGATGGTGATGGGGGCGATGGTTCAGGATATGATGGCTCACAGGCTGATGGTTCAGGGTGTGATGGCTCACAGGGTGATGGTGATGGGGGCGATGGTTCAGGGTGTGATGGTGATGGGGGCGATGGTGATGGGGGCGATGGTGCAGGGCTAGGAGGCTCTGCCCAGCCTAGAACCACAGTTGGCACCGCTGTAGCCAAACCCTGCTTTGGCTGCACCAAAACTGTGCCACATCTTGCAGGACAACTTCCACCGGCCTTTCTGGGCCCTGACCATGAACCATCACAGTTTCTGCTGCTGGAGCAGCCCAGAGCACCCCAGGGACACAGGGCAGTGCTGAAACCACACCAGTTCCTGGGAAGAGCTATGGAGGCAGAGACAAAATTCCCTTCAGCACAGCCACAGCCGAGGCAGTAGCAGCAGCAGGACACGGTAAGTGCTGGGGCAGGGGTTGGTGCTGGAAGCAGATTCCTGGGTGCAGTTCCCTCTGCAGAGCACCTTTTCCTTTTATTTGTGTGGAACACAGGGTGAGGCTGCACAAAACTTCCACAAAATGCTTGTGATGTGAAGAATGGGGACCAATTAACATTTCTTGGCCTTGGCAGCCACAGCGGCACCTGGTCTGTCCTATTCAGGTTTGAGGAATGATTTAAAGTCACAGGGCCATAGTCAGGCCTTGTGTAAGGACAAAAAAAGTTATGGAATTTGGGTCTGGTGAATTATTTTCAGATGAAAATTCCCCTTTTTTACTGATTGGGTGAACTGAAATTGAGACTTCAAAGGTGTAAAATGCTTTTTATCCAAGGAGATCCTAATTTTTTGGTAGTCTCTCTGTTTTCAAGCTAGAAATTTGAAGGAAAGAGTGACTCAACCTGCTAGTTAATAAAACTCTCAGCAATAAATGGGAATTTACTGGGAATTAATGAAGTCTGGCTGGCAGGGTAAGGGTAAATGACCATTTTGTTGTTGATTCTACCTAGAAAAAGATAGAATGCTGCATTTTAATGCCAGGAAACATCTGCAGGGCCAAATCTATTTCTCAAGGTGATTTTCCTGCAGGTTGCTGATCTGGGTGTTTTCCAACACATTCATTAATTTGAGGAAATTGCTGATTAATTTAAACTGAAGCCAATGCCTGGAACATGGTGGCTTTTTCTAGACACTCATTGGCCAAATCCTTGGAAAAGCAGCATCTCCTCATCCCTCACTTGAAGGTTGGTCCCACCTGGTTTGGGGCAGGGCTTTCCCCTCTTACATTGTGCCCTTGTGGTGCTGGGATTGGGTTCTTCCTGATTCTCCTGCGTGCGTTGGATCCCTGGGAGGACCAGATGGTGTTGGAGTTATGTCCCTGCATTTTGTAGGAAAAAGATGGATGTTTCAGATGAAAGGTTGGGGTTTGTTCCATTTTTTTGTGTTTCTTTCCTCTTCCCTGTCCTGTGGTTGGTGGGATTAGAGCCACAATCCCCAGCTTTGTTGGAGGTATTTGGGAGCTCTTGGATGTTCTGGCTCCAGGGTTCTTGGACATCCTGAGGGGACCTGGGCAGGATAAGAGCCTGAGTTAACCTCATGGTTGTCCTCAATCCTTGTGTTGCTCCAGACTTTGGTTGTGTTTTGGGGCTCTCTGGCTGCAGCTCCTTTCTCCATGTTTCCTGTGGAAATTGGGAATTCCCTCTGCTTTGGATGAGCCGACCAACACAGCCAGGCCTGGGAGTGCTGTGGGGCAGGAATCTGAGGGAGGGGGAGTGGGAGGAGGGGTCTGCAGGGCTGTCCTGGTTTACAAGACGGGTGTCTGCTAGGGCAGCAGAAAAGCCTCCCTTGGAATAGAGAATGTAAACCCCTCCCTCCAAATTATTATAATTTTGAAATTAGGGGGCTCTCAGGCGAAGATATGGGAATAGGAATAACAGTTCCTTACTAGGATGTATAACAAGGCAAACAAAACAACAACAACTATGGCATTAACAACAAGCAGAACCAGGGACCCGTAACTCCTCTCGACTGCAGGAGTGGTGCAGTTACCGCCACAGCCGGCAGGAATGAGCAAAACTCTGGGGCTGGTGGGGGAGATGTACCAGAAGTTTTGTGGGAGATGGAACTGTGGGGACATGGTGGAATGGCAGCAGGGTGCGAGTGTGAGTTACAGCGTGGAGGAACCCAGAGCGGTACCAAAGAAAACAGCAGGGACGGGACAGCGGCAGCGCAGCTCCCAGCAGGGAGAGAGAGGTGGAGTTCAGGATTCTTGGGGCACACGAAGTTTGGGATTCCCGGGGCACACGAGGTTCAGGATTCCTGGTGTATACGAAGTTCGGGATTCCTGGGGCACATGAGGTTCAGGATTCCTGGGGCACGTGAGGTTCTGGATTCCTGGGGCACATGAACAGATCAATTCCCGGGACACACGAAGTTCTGGATTCCCAGGGCACACAAACAGATCAATTCCCAGGGCACATGAGGTTCAGGATTCCTGGGGCACACAAAGTTCAGGAGTCTTGGGGCACACGAGGTTCAGGATTCCTGGTGTACATGAAGTTCAGGATTCCTGGGGCACACGAGGTTCAGGATTCCCAGGGCACACGGACAGATGGTGATTGGTCCCTCAGGGCTAAGATCCAGTGGTGCCAGTGAATTCTTCTCACAGTAAGCGACAGCCTGGCTGCTCTCCTCCGATGCCAAAGAGCGAGAAAGCAGCTGCCCCCAATCCCATCGTTTTCACCTGCCCCCATTCTCTTGGTAGCTCTGTCTCCCCGTGAGAAACTCCCAAAACCCAGAGGAGTTTCCCCTCCCCACCATCTCAAGCACCCAGTCAAGGGTACTTCTTGGAAACTCAATGGGAAAAATTTTCACAAGTAACAAGGAAAGAAAAGGAAAGAAAAAAACCCCAACCCCCAAGAAGAGGTCTGATATCAGAGGAGGAAGCGGCAGAGGGTGAAGTTGCAGCTTCTCCAATGCAGCAGGGATGTGTGTTGGAAATGTTGTCAAATAGACCCCAAAGAAACCCCATCCAAACCTGAAATGTTTTGACTGAGTTAAGCCAGACAGAATTGTGGAATCATGGAATGGTTTGGGTTAGGAGGGACTTTAAGGCTCATCCTGTTCCACCCCTGCCATGGGCACCTTCCACTATCCCAGGTTACTCCAAGCCCCATCCAAGCTGGCCTTGGACACTTCCAACGATGGGGAAAGTTCCAGTTTACCTTGGCTGGGGCGGCAGAGGTGCCTGATGCAGCCATGGCTGAGTGTGTAGCTGCATAAAACTTCATCTTCATTCATGGGAGGTCTCCCACCTGGGGAAAACCCTGGGGGTTTAGGATCTTTCGACTGGAGAGGCATTTGGGTCCTCAAATGCCTGGATTAAATGTGGGAAGAGCTTTGGAAAATGCTTTGGAAAGTGTCACACAGTGGGAGGTGGGGTCTCGGTGGGATTTGCTGCAGTTCCAGAGGTGATGGTCTCTGCTGTGTCCCCACTGATGTTACAACTGGTGGTAGCTCAGTCACTGCCTGTACCAGACCCCTCAGTGCTCAGGTTACTGCGAGCCTGAGAGGTGCAGATCATCTGAATTCCATCAGCACTGCCTTTATTGTTCCCATGCTCTGTAAGAGGTTTGGAAAACCACAACTTGGGATTGCAATGGACACCTCAGTGTCCTGGATCACCCTTCCCTGGGCTTTGGTGGTTCCCTGTTCCAGAGATCACCTCCACAACTGCAGTCTTTGTGTCCAAGGAGCTGCTGTCATCCCAGTGGTTCCTCTCAGTTCCTCACGTCGAGGAGAGCAGAACATGAGGAATGCAGACAGAGTGAGGAGATAAGTCACTGATCAAACCCTTGGTGGCATTTTGGGGCTGCAGTCCCAGATCTGGAGCTTTAAGGCCAAACCTTTGTTTCTGGGGACATGAGTGGCTCAGCAGCAGCAAGAAGTGGGCAGAGGATGTGTCACAGACAGGGAAACCCAGCAGGGGCTGTGAATATCGACCTTTAAAAAGCCTTTTTAATACAAATTTGGAAATCTGAAGAATGAAGGCCTTGGCATCTCTCTTCCTCATCAGGTTGGAACAGATTCCTTGGGATATTGCCCAAATAGAGCAGGAGTAACGCCTTTGAAATGCAGAGCAATCGACTGACATACACATGGAACACCACAAATCTCTGGGATTTAGTGATGGGTTGTGGGAGCCCAATTCCACAGAGCCCCTGAAGGGACATGGCGTGAGGAAGAGCAAAGGAAATCTGTTACCACGTTACAGAGGCTCTTCAGTGCCCTTGGAAGAGGCATTCCACCTTGGCTTTCAGCTCGGCTTTGCTCACAGAGGCACAATCTGTGTGTCCACTTAAAGGGTTTGGGGAATGAAAAAGAAAGGTGTTTAATGCTAGCAGATAATGAGGTTGCAAATTCCCAGGGCTGCTCTCTTCAAGCCTTTCACTCCTCTCAGGAAGACGATGAATGTCACTGGACACAGAGAGGAGAAGGAAGGTTTGGGCCAGTTGAGGTTTCCAAATATCCTAAATGAACACACTCAGCTAAAGCTGATCCACTTAACGTGGGATTCTACTCTTTTTAATTAAAATCTCCCCAAAAGTTGACCTCTAGGTCCCTATAGAGAGGGACCTCCAGAGAGGGAGAGGCCTCACCGTCCTACTGCCAACACTGGCTGCTGTTCTCCCTAAAAGCCTGGAATAAATGTTGTATTTGGTTGAAAGAGCTGTGAGCCCAACAAACTCCTCCTCTGCACAGGTGTGGGGGGAGTTTGCTCCTCATACCTGCAGGAGGGAGGAAAAAACATCACTTTGCTCCTCATTATTCAGCTGAAACACATGGTGGGATCCTTGGGATTGCCCTGGCCAGGGCCAGGAGTTGGACTTGATGATCAAGCTCAGGATATTCCCTGATTAAACAGGAACATTAATCTAATCCTCCTCTCCCACCTCCAAATGCCCAACCCAGCAGCTGTTGATGGAAGTCACCCATGAGCACCTGGAGCAGATCCTGATCCCTGTGCAGCCTTTGCCATCCCAAAGATCCATGGAGTGACACCTCTCATCAGTGCAGGAGTGTCTTCCATGGGGAATTGCTGCCAGGAAAACCAGACCTGGGCATTCCTTTCTGCTGGAATTGTTGGGCAAATCCCTGTGAGTTTGGACTGTATATGTATTTATTTTTCAGTAAAAGAGGTGAGTTCAGAATGACAAAACTGCAGGAAAGGTGGGTAAATCTTTCCTGGAGACATGAAATAGGTGATTTTCAGTCCCATCCTTGCTGGAATATCAACAGGGCTCTGTGCCGTGGGTGGGAACACTTAATTTCTTTTGGCTGCAATGGGATAAGGCTTGGCCCTGGAAATCCCTCTTTCAGGGGTGTGTGATTTTCTTGGCATTCCCGTGGCCTGGGAACATGTTCTGCTCCATGGAGGAGCAGTTCCTGCACATAACCCCAAATGCCACTCAGTGTTTCAGGGTGAAGCTGTGTGGGAGCTCTGGGAGTTGAGCCCTTTCTTTGGGATCCAGCCTAAAAGGAGCTCAGAGGGTTCAGCATTTTCCTGGTTGGGCCCTGGGTGAGTTGGCATCTCCTGGGAAGTGGAAAAGCAAGGTTGGCTCATTGTCTCCGGGTGTTTAGTTGTAGAGCTGGGCTGATCCAGCCTGCAATGACTGACTGTCACAACTAAAGGTCAAATGTCATGTATATATGTTAAGAGAAGTTTTATAGACTTATGTTTTATCCCCCTTGCATTGTTATCAGGGGACAGCCTGGGTTTGGGACATTTGGGAGGGTTGGCTCATTACCATGGCAACAGCTGACCTCCAATCAGGATTTAAGGAAGTGAACTCCACCACTGGACAGCGAAGAAGGAGTCCAGGAAGAGAACATTGGGTGGGGCTAAAGGGTTAAAAGGCAAAGCCTCCATTGTGTGGGTGAGCACATGGTGGGATCCTCTGCTGCCCCCGGCTCCATAATGTTTTCTTTATTAAGTCTTCTGTTGTATTTTTGACTTGGGAGCTTCTCCAATCACATCCTTGGTAACTCCTGGCCTGGTGGCTCTACCAGCTGCTCCAGACAGGATGTAGATAAAGCCTGACTGCTTTCCTTCATCTGGAATGAGCTTTTCCAAAAGTTTAGCTTTTTTTATTAAAGGTTTAATAAACCTTTCTAAATTTTTGGAAGTGAGTAGCATCTCTCACATCAGTCCTGCAGCTCCTCCCCAACTCTCTTCTACACCTCGGCTCAGGACAAACAAACAGTGAAACATTTGGGACAGAAAATGAATTTGTTTGACTTGCAGCAGCTGTCCCAGATGCAGACCCAGATCTCCAACACCTCGGTGGTGCTGTCCATGGACAACAGCCAGAAGCTGGACCTGGACAGCATCATCAGCGAGGTCAAGGCACAGTATGAGGACATCGCCAGCTGGAGCTGTGCTGAGGCTGAGTCCTGGTACCAGAGCAGGGTGAGGAGGTGCAAACAAGCAGGGAGATTTTTGTTTAGCATTTCCCAAAGGCTGAGTTATACTGGAGAGAGCAAGCAGCAAGGACAGGGGAGAAAGGTGTAAAATGAAGTGGATGTGGAGAGGAGTTCAGATAGTTCCTTGGAGATGTTTGGCAGTTGGACTTGATGATCTTAAAGGTCTTTTCCAGCCTTCCATGATTCTTCACAACTCTCTGGGAAAATGCTGCTTTGATAATGAGAGACGGAGGAGCAGAAGGACACAGAGGGAGGAAGCTCAAGGGGATGAGTGTGGCAAGTCCTGGTGAAGAGAGGATCAGAGCAGGGTCAGTCTCAGCCTGTCCCCCGTGTCACCTCCCTGCCCACCCAGTAGGAGGAGCTGCAGCTCTCAGCTGGCTGGCACGGGGGTGACCTCCAGAGCACCAGGGTGGGGATCTCAGAGATGAACCCCCTGGTCCAGCAGCTCCACTCAGACATGGACAGTGTGAAGGTGCAGGCACAGCAGGAACAGGACCTCCCCAAACGTGGGGCACTCCTGTCTCTTGGGCTGACCCGGCCCAAGCCTTCGCTTGGGAGCTTCTCCAATCACATCCTTGGTAACTCCTGGCCTGGTGGCTCTGCCAGCTGCTCCGCACAGGGGATGTAGATAAAGCTTGACTGCTTTCCCTCATCTGGAATGAGCCTTTCCAAAAGTTTACCTCTGATCGTTGGGATCCATCTTCCTTGGTTTTAAATGCCTCTGGGAGCATTCCTGCTCTTCTGGCATCTCCAGGGACTGCTCAAAATGCTCTCAGTCCATGGAGGGGGGGAGATGCTCCTGGGGAACCACTTTTGACCCCAAAATGTCTTTCTGCTCTTTGGCTGGTTGGGATGGTGGTGTTCATGGCCAGGTGAAACCAGCTCCACCTTCTGGTCTCTGTTGGCTGTTAATCGTGGAAAACCTCCCAGGTGCTGCTCTGGGATCTCTCCCAATGCTCCAGTGCTCCCCCTCTTCTCAAACTGAGACAGGAGGAGTGGGAGATGGGAAGGCTCTGAGCAGCAGCCAGTGATGAGGCCAAATCTTCTAAAATTACTCTAAAATTACTCTTGCAGGGGGATTTCATGGTGGCATGGAAATCCTGCACTGCTCATTGTTTGATTGTAGTTTATTGATGAAATTTCATAAAATTAATATAAAAAGTTCATCAGGACCAGAAGATGCGAGGAATGAGATGGTTACATTTTGGCACAGAAAAAAACCACAAACAAACAAACAAACACAAAAAAACCCCAAAACAACAACAACAACAAAAAAAACCAACAAAAAACAAACAAACAAACAAACAAACACAAAACCTCACCAAAAACCCCCAAAAGCTGTACCTGAAGGTATTTAACCCAAGATGTTTTTCCAAGTAATGTAAAATTTAAAATTTATGGTTTGTGTTCAACAATTGTTGTTCCTTCTTTTTTTTTTTTCCTTCTAACTTCCCTTTTTCCCTGTTTCTAACCTGTCTCCAGCTTCTGAGAAGGGGAATGATTTTCTGCTTGGACACCTGTGCATTACATGGGCTTTGGGCTTAAAATGATCCCTTCTGGGTGGGTGAGGAATTAATTGAACATTATAGAGAGCCCTTTCACCTATGGAAAATTAAGGTTGAATTTCGGGATGTAGGAGAGCCCTGGAGTGAGCCAGCAATGCCAGAAAAATTGGGGAATGGAGAAACTGCCTGTGGGAAGATATTTTGTTTTCCATTTCATAAGAATTTGGGGAGTGAGAGAGGAGTAGGTGGGAGGGAGCACCATGGGCTCAACTCTCCTGGATTCCTGGGCAGGTGAAAGAACAGGCTCTGCTTCCACAGGTAAACATAATTCTTGCCGCTCCTCTGGATTGGCACCGCGGCGCTGGGAAGGTGCTCGATGAGCTCTGACATTAATCAGACTCGTTAATGAGACTCGTTAATGAGACAGCTGATTATTCACTGACAAGCTGCACTGCCAGCTGGGGAGGGATACGCAGGGGAATTGTTTGGACGGGGAGAGGGAGCACTCCCAAGCTGAGAAACAGCGCTGGGAAGGTTTTCCCTCAATGGCAAAGCAACAAGCAGGGATTCTGAGATGATTCCAAGGCTTTGTGCTGGCAGGGGAAGGTGCTGCTTGCCTTCCTGTGCTCCAGGTGAGTGGCTCAGCTCTGGGGGCTTTCCTGGGTGGTGCTTTTAGACACAAACCTCACGCTGGAGCTGCTTCCTGCTCCAGAGCAGAATCCCCCCATTCCAAGCCTGCTGTTGAAACTCACTCCCAGCCCCAGAATGTTCCCACCTCTGTAGCCGCTCCCAGGTAAGACCACGACTTCCATGGGAAAGCAGGGGCACAGGGCTTGTTTGAAGAGTACAAAGGAATTTCACGCTTTAGTTTCACACATTCCAGTTATTTCTTGGACAGTCTATCACTGACTGGATTTCACACATCTTATGCTCTGGCTTTTCTTCCTGGCCGGAGGCAACTGGGTCTCCCAAGGGACAATCTCAATGTACAAATCCCTTCAAATTAAAATCTGGTCAAGGAAAATGTGTCTCAGGCTCTTTGGCCTCCCTGGTCCCACCTAAAGGGCTGGAAAAATTATATTCATTTTTGTGCAGATAACTACAAGCTGCATCCTTCCTTCCTTGTCTCATCCTCAATTCCAGGTACAATCAATTAATCACTTAATATATGGTTTGTGAGATGGATTACTTATAAATATTCATGGCACCAACACCTTCTCCAGACAGCCTGGAAGAAAGAGAGGATGGAAAAGTCAGGGTTCCTTATAAGGATAATTTCAAGCAATATTTTTGCACCAAGAACCTTGGAAAACAGACCCAGTGGGGGCTGGGTCTGATGGGGAGTATCAAAGAGGATTTGGAATGACACCTGTTGCTGTGTAGGATGAGGGTGAATTTCCTCTGCAAAATTTTGTGAGACTTTCACCTCCTTGCAAGGCAAAGGTGAGAACGTTTCTGGATTTGGATGGGATTTGGTTTGCAGGCGGAGTTCCCACCTGCTCTCCTCGCTCTTCCTGTAAGTCATGATCTCGACGTCCAGGGCCAGTTTGACTTTCATGAGCTCCTGGTATTTCTGGAGCTGCCTGGCCAGGTCAGCTTTGGCTTTCTGCAGAGTGGCCTCCAGTTTCTCCAGCCTGGCCCTGGCATCCTTAAGGACAATGTCCCTGTGCTGCTCTGCCTCAGCAATGGCCATCTGCAGCCCAACCACCTGTGGGAACAAGTCCAGTGACCATGTGATGGGTCTGGATCCTGATTTCCAGGCCCCTTCCAGCCAGGGGTGGAGATGGGAGTGCCCCACGTTTGGGGAGACCCTGTGCCTGCACCTTCACACTGTCCATGTCTGAGTGGAGCTGCTGGACCAGGGGGTTCATCTCTGAGATCCCCACCCTGGTGCTCTGGAGGTCACCCCCATGCCAGCCAGCTGAGAGCTGCAGCTCCTCCTACTGGGTGGGCAGGGAGGTGACACGGGGGACAGGCTGAGACTGACCCTGCTCTGATCCTCTCTTCACCAGGACTTGCCACACTCATCCCCTTGAGCTTCCTCCCTCTGTGTCCTTCTGCTCCTCCGTCTCTCATTATCAAAGCAGCATTTTCCCAGAGAGTTGTGAAGAATCATGGAAGGCTGGAAAAGACCTTTAAGATCATCAAGTCCAACTGCCAAACATCTCCAAGGAACTATCTGAACTCCTCTCCACATCCACTTCATTTTACACCTTTCTCCCCTGTCCTCGCTGCTTGCTCTCTCCAGTATAACTCAGCCTTTGGGAAATGCTAAACAAAAATCTCCCTGCTTGTTTGCACCTCCTCACCCTGCTCTGGTACCAGGACTCAGCCTCAGCACAGCTCCAGCTGGCGATGTCCTCATACTGTGCCTTGACCTCGCTGATGATGCTGTCCAGGTCCAGGTTCTGGCTGTTGTCCATGGACAGCACCACCGAGGTGCTGGAGATCTGGGTCTGCATCTGGGACAGCTGCTGCAAGTCAAACAAATTCATTTTCTGTCCCAAATATTTTGCTGTTTGTTTGTCCTGAGCCGAGGTGTAGAAGAGAGTTGGGGAGGAGCTGCAGGACTGATGTAAGAGATGCTACTCACTTCCAAAAATTTAGAAAGGTTTATTAAACTTTATAAAAAATACAACAGCAAAGTGAATAGAGAAAATACTACGGTGCCAGGAGCAGCAGAGGATCCCACCATGTGCTCACCCACACAATGGAGGCTTCACCTTTTAACCCTTTAGCCCCTCCCAAAATTCTGTCCCTTGGCCCCTTCTTCGCTGTCCAGTGGTGGAGTTCACTTCCTTAAATCCTGATTGGAGGTCAGCTGTTGCCATAGTAACAAGCCGACCCTCCCAAATGTCCCAAACCCAGGCTGTCCCCTGATAACAATGCAAGGGGGGTAAAACATAACTATAAATCTATAAAACTTCTCTTAACACATATACATGATATTTGCCTTTTAATTGTGAGAGTCAACCACCGCATTACTCATCTATCACACTGACCAGCTCTTGGACTCTTTGAGCCTCTGGAGAGTGGGAAAATGGGGGAATGGCAGACTGGGAAATTTGGGATACTCTTAGTGCTTTGTAGAGGGCTTGCAGGAAGTTTATCTCATCTGCCAGGGCATCCACCTTGGTCACCTGATCCACCTTGTTCACACAGGCAGCATCCACATCCTGGAATGGTGACAATGAAGGTTGGACCAGACCTTCTCTGGGTCACTGGGTGAAGTCTTTGTATCTAACACAAACCTTTGGAGTTTCAGATTAAATTAAGATCTGAAATTACATTTTAATTCAGAAATGGAGGATTTCTTGATCTCTGCGCCTTTAAGCAGAGCAAAGAGAGAAGTGATTTCTCATCTCCACCTTTTTTTTGGGAGAAGAGGGGGGAGGATGTCCATGGACCCAAACAATGCCACACCACTGAATTTCCCTTTTCCTGGCAAACAGATATTTTGTACAATACTTTAAACAGCAGAAGCTTCTTGCTATGTCTCCTGCAGGTGAGGCCAGGGGGCTGTGGATGCTGGGATTGGACACAGAAAGGCTGAGGACTGGCAGAGTATCTGGTGAAGGGACAAGGTCGGGATGACCCAGAGTTGATCTGGGGGACACTCCTGAGTTTGGGATGAGGGACCTGAAACAAGGAGCAATTACAGCCCAGCACTGCTCCACTGGCACAACCAGGTGTTTGTGCTTCCTGGTATTGCTGGATACAAAGGGTGATTTGAATGTGGTTTACCTTTCCAAAGCTGTCCCTGCTTGGTGGTGGTGCCTCCTCACCTTGAACACGACAAAGTTGTTCTCTGCTGTCGTGTGCTTGTTGATCTCCTGGTACGTCTGGGGAGGGAGAGCTCAGAATCCCTTCAGAGCCTCCACCCTGTGCAAACCCCCTCTTCACACGAGGAGACACCAGAGGGTCTCGTTCTGCGGGCGTTTACCAACAACCCACAGATTTTTGGAGGAAGCAGTGCTGGAACAGAGTCCTCGATGGAGCTTTATTGTTTCTACTTCTATGTCACTGATTACGATGGAAAAGGCAGCACCCCTGGGCTGGAGGGTGGGAGGGGCCATCTAGAAAAGCTGAAGGCCCTCATCAAAGGCACCTTTTATGCCATGAATGGGAGCCTTGTGCTCCCGAAATGTTCTGGGTGGAGCCAGGGATGAGCTCATTGCCACACCTGGTTAGTCAGGAGAGCCGGGATCTGCGGGATGGCCGCGGAGGAGGGCGGGGGGTGGCCGGGGCCGGGAGAGTCCAGACCACGCTCTTGGGAAAGGTCAAAACCCAGCGGGAGCCTGGACCCGTGCCCAGCTCCCATGGAATGCTTAAATGGGGGAGATGAAAGGGAGAAAGAGAGGAGTTCAAAGGAAGGAATCCGTGCAGGTAATAAACCACTGGCCTCTCCTGGCCCTTTCATGGGGGAAGATTTATTCCCACCAGGAATATCCATCCCTGAAAATAATGTCCATTAAGCAGAGCCCCAGCTTTGCATCCATTTGTGGGTCTCTAAGCTCTTGGCCACGTAGAAGAGAAAATTTAATGTCTGTTTTCCGGTTGCTGGATTAATGTTTGCCCCAGGGGAATCAGAGGTTTGGGTTGGAAAGGACCTTAAAGATCACGTCATTCCAATTCTCATATTAGGAAGAAAATCTGGGATCCAAAAAGTTTAAAATAGTTAAAGGTGGGAAGAACAAATTCCTAGGAATCAGGGCAGGAGCCCAAAGTCTTTTGTAGGTGTAGATGCAAGAGGATGGTCCCTGGCCAGCAATGTGTGTGATGTCATTGAGCTTTACCCCAGAATCCGCTGATCCCAAGGGAATATTTGCCACTTTGTCAGACACAAGCAGAGCTCTAAAGTCTAAACTGCATCTCTGATGTGACCATTGACTGGCCAAGGGTTTCATGTGCGTGCTGATTTCCTTCCCCAGGGCAGTCAAGGATGTTTCAATGCTGCTTTGGGGCTGGAAGGAACCTTTCCTGTTGGGAAAGGTGGCACAGAGTGGCAGGCACGCGATCTCCTGAGAAAGGAGATCAGAGGGTTCAGGCAGGATGCATGTGCCCTTGTTGGGAGCTGGGATGAGCACCTCACTCCCACATCTCATTTTTCTGGTTCCACACTGACAATTTAAGCTCCTCATTTATTCACATCCATGCCCAGCAGATCCCTCATGGCCATGGGAGCAGACACAAATACAGGATGGATGTTTTCCTGAAGTGCAAAGAGTGGAGGAAACAAGGAACTCCTGCTCCCAACAGCCCAAAGAGCTGCTGAGCTAAACTCAGGCCCAGGATCCTGAAGACTTTCCATGGGGTGGGAGGTAACTCCTCACTTCCCAAATGCTCAAACTATCCAATAGATTGAACAAATTCTGATTTAGTTTTAAACTAAAGAGGAGAGATTTAAATGGGACATTGGGAAGAAATTCCTCCCTCTGAGGGTGGGGAAAGCCCTGGAATGGGTGTCCCAGGGAAGCTGTGGCTGCCCCTGGATCCCTGGAAGTGTCCAAGGCCAGGCTGGATGGGGCTTAGAGCAGCCTGGGAGAGTGGAAGGTATCCCTCCCATGGCAGGGGTGGGATGGGATGAGCTCTGAGGTCCCTTCAACCCAAACCATTCTGGGATCCTGTGATTCCATGGATGCTGCTGGCTGGGGTGGCTCCACACTGGGCTTCTCAGCTGACAAGGACTGAGATGCAGCTCCAAGCAATTCAAGCAAAACACAGAGCTCCAGGGAGAGCTTGGAGCCCCTTCCAGTGCCCACAGGGGCTCCAGGAGAGCTGGAGAAGGACTTGGGACAAGGGATAGGGGGACAGGACACAGGGAATGGCTTCCCACTGCTGGAGGGAGGGATAGATGGGATATTGGGAAGGAATTCCTCCTTGTGAGGATGGGGAGGCTCTGGAATGGATTCCCCTGGAAGCTGTTGCTGCCCCATCCTTGTTACTGTCCAAGGCCAGGTTGGATGGGGCTTGGAGCAGCCTGGGATAGTGGGAGGTGTCCCTGCACACGGCAGGGGGTGGGATGAGATGATTTTTCATGTCCCTTCCCACCCAAACCTTTCCGTGATTCTGAGGTCACGTTTTTTGGGCTGTCTTGGGTCTTTTCACTGATGCAGGAAGAACAGAATGAAGTAGAACTGGACAGATCTTGCTGTGGGTGTTGCCTACCTGACCTTGAAGTCCTCTGCCACATCCTGCATGGCTTTGAGCTTGGAGCTGAGCTGCAGCCTCTCCCCTCCCAGGGCCTCCAGCTGCTGCCTCGTGTTGCTGATGAACAACTCAAACATGGGCTCCATGTTATTCTACACAATTTTCTGGCCTTTCAAGAGGCTCCATTTGGTCTCCAGAACTTTGTTTTGTTGCTCCAGGAACTGCACCTGAAAGCCATCAGAACAATATAAATAATTCAGGATTCTCAACTCAAAACTTGCCTTGCTTTTCATGAAATGGAAGTTTAATATGGTGGGGGTTGTAAATGTTTTCTGTAATTTAAAGCATGATTAGATGAGCTTGTCACCAAAAGATCATTGATGAGAAGATTTGGGAGCCAGGAGAAACACTCAGCTGCAAGGAAATCTGGAGAAATAATTTGCTCCATGCTCGGGTTGTCAAAAAGACCTATATGGACAGTCTGGATATGGAACAAAATCCTGCACAATTCCTTAACTCTGCTTTAATGATTTAAAATTAAATTTCTAACATCGAGAACTTCCTGACTCCATCTCCAGGTAATGCCAGAGGTGGAGGAGGTCAATGTGCCTCGCCTTGTTGAGGAAGGAGGCAAATTAGCTGTTGAAGGATTTAATTTGGTCCTTGTCCTCCTGCTGCACCTGCTGCACGTTGGGGTCAATCTTGGTTCAGGGGCACCAAGAGGCACTGGTTGACCATTGTAGCCACATTTCTCTTCACAGAGAAAAGCAAGGCACAATTCTTCCCAAGAATATTTCTGGGTTTCACATTCTCTGAACCTCAGAGAAGGGAAAAACAATTCTTATCATTTGCTGTGCTTGTGTTTGTGCAAAAGTAGAATGCAATATGAAGATTGTTTACCCAAAGCGATGGTGTTTTGTTTCCTTGGCTGCTCAGGGCCAAGTGTGCGTGTGTGTCAGGACTGTTGGATGACAGTCATGAAATTCAGTGCAGTGTGTGCAGTTGGGTGCAGAGTTAAGTGCTTGGCAGATTCAGTTTGAGATGTATAGAATAATATAGTATAAGAAAGTAATTAAGTAGCCTTCTGATAAGATGGAATCCTCATCATTCCTCCTTCATTGGGGTTCCCAACGCAGCTATGGACCATGACCTTCTGGATCCCTCCAGGGCCACATCCAAGCCCTCCTCCTCCAGCTCTGCCTCCTGCCCTGGGGCTGTATCCCGGTCTGGCAGTCCTAGGCCCTCCCCTCATGGCCACCCTTATGCTCACCTGAGGCTGTGAGGGCTCCTCCTGCTGAAGGCTCCTCCTGCTGAAGCCTCCTCTGGCCCTTCCCGTGCCTCCAGCAGGGCCGTGGGACACGTGGGACTCGCGGAGCTGCGGCTGCTGGGCTGGACGGGCACCGTGGAGGAGCAGCACCAACTCCAAGAGACCCAACACTGAACGAGGACAATGAGGTGAGGTGGCAGAGGAGCAGGAATCTTTGGGAGCTGGGATCAGGAGTCTTCTCAGCCTTTTATGCTTTTGGAGAGCTGGGCTTGACCACAGCTCAAAGGAGTGAGCTCACGGGTTTGGTATCTGGCACCCAGTCACCCCCACCAGCTCTAATGCCACAGGCTGGCAGAGACAGCTCGTAAAACTTTCTAACCCGTATTTTCTAAGCTGTTTTTCAAAGAGGAGATTACTGGTGGGGCAAAAAAAATCCATTTCCATCCACAAGTTGCCTTTGGGCTTGGTTTTAGCTTGGTTAAAATGGTCCCTGTTTAGTTTAAAGCTGATGAGACTGAAGTTGCTGCAAGAGGGAATCCAGAGATTGGGGAAATGCCAGTTTGATGTGCTTTGCTAAAGAAAAATCCTGACTATGCCCCCAGATTTCCAGCCATTGTGGGGTAGTGACAACCTGTGCTGATCCAGGCAAGAAGTTCCGGTCTTGGTCTGCAATCCTGAGGTTTCCAGGCAGAACTTCACCTGCACTGAGGTGCTGCTGGTAAAGGTAGGGATTTCAGAGACACCAGGGCCTTTCTGGGACCCCCAAATTCTGAAATGAGAATTCTGAAAGTCCAGGGTCCCCTGAGAGAAAACAGCCTGAGGTGTGAAAGTCCTGTTCATCAGATGAGTCACAGAATGTCCTGGGCTGGAAGGCACCCACAGAGACCATCAAATCCAACCCCTGGCCCTGCACAGACAGCCCAAAATCCCACCCTATGCCGAAGGGCATTGTCTAAATGCTTCTGGAGCTCTAGCAGCCTTGGAGCTGTGACCATTTGTAGTGGTTTTGGTTCACCAATCTGAGATTTCCTGGCCAATGCACCAATTAATGTGGTGGGTCTAGCATTGGCCAGTGGACCCACTAGAATATATTCACTCATTTCCTGCTGTGAGATAGATTAGGAGGATGGCAAAGCAAGCTCATTCTTTAAAAGGGTATAAAGAAAGCTTTATTAACAGTAATTAAAAGAAACAATAATAAGAATCAGAATAAAATCTTTAGAACATTTCTCCTTCCCCCTTACAACTTTTTCTTTCCTACTAACAGTGTACAGAAACAATTTAGTCAGTTTATCACTTCTAGAACAGTCTTTCTTCAGTTCACTTAGGGAGAGAAGTTCCTCTTGTTAATGCTGTGGAGACTTCTCCACAAGGAAACAGTTCTCTCATGGCTTTTAATTTCCACAAATAGCAGCCCTCTGGGAATCTGTGATCGTGAAGTCCCTCCCATCTTTCACAGCTTTCCCACTCTGTGTTTATGGGTCATGTCAACTTATGGGGTGCTATTTTAAGGATGAGCTGTTCAAAAGCAAAGGTTCTCTTTATCTCTGAGATCATCTTCATCACTGAGAACAGAGGTCTTCTTCTTCTTTCCATGGGGCAGAGGGTCTTCATCACTCTTCCCTCTCTCTGTTCAGACTTCTCATGGAATTGCAGCTACTTCAACATCTGCTTACTTTAGCATGGAGGCCTTTGTTCATATCTACAATTTGAACACTTTATCTCATCATACTTTTTCAATCAGTTACAGGGAAAAAGAGTCTGATGTATCAATTACATATTCTCCATAGGTTTACAAAACTATTTCAGCCCCAAGATCAAGGCATCTCCTCATCCCTCCCATCTGGGACTTGACTCTTTCTTCACTGACTTTAGTGTCTTCATGTTGTTCCTCTACATGTTCTCACTCTGTTCTTTTCGCTCACCCAAGGGAGGATTGATGTCTGTAGGTCTCATCTGTGTACTGAAAGAGTTAATATCTCACCCAGGCCTGCAGATGGCTGTGTGATTTCTGCTGGATAGTAGTGGAGCTGTTTACGGTAGAGGATTTCTTTGGTGGCCATGCTGGGGGGAGGGCCAGGATCTCAGCAGCCAGGCCAGAACACAGCAGCAGCACGACTGGGGGCCGAGGGCTTCTCCTCCCGGTGCCCAGGGGTTGCAGATGAACCCCAGTGGTAGTAGAATCCTGGTTGAGCTGGCCCGGCCCAGGGCTGCTCCTGGGGCCCAGGGAACACGGCTCAGGCTGGGCTGGTGGCAGAGCAGGGCTTAGAAGCAGCCAGATGTCAGCAACCGCAGCCATGGCCTGGCCCGGCCTCAGCCTTGCGGCCTTCCCTCCCCTGCCCAGTGGTTGCAGGTGAACTTCAATGGCAGCAGAGTCTTGGCCGAGCCAGCCCAGCCCAGGGCTGCTCCTGGGGCTCAGCAGACCCCAGCTCAGCCTGGGCTGGCAGCAGGGCAGGGTTTAGTAGTGAAAGATGTTCACAACCACAGCCATGGCCCGGCCTCGGCCCTGCGGCCTCCCCTCCCTGCTCGGCCCCGTGGGCTCCCCAGGAAAGGGTCCAGCCCCACGGCAGAGCCCACTCGGCCCAGCCCACTCGAGACAAGGCTCTGGGCTGGCCTTGTTATCTGTTCTCAGGCTGGAAGAGAAAAGAGAATTCACAGTATTTTTCATTTTCAACATGTGTGTTTACAGAGGCGTGGTCAGCTTTCTAGTGGTTTAACAAAGTGTCAATATCCAGAACGACTCACTGATTGGTTTTATCAGGCACAGAGGAAGCTCTCAGCAGCTCTTCTCAAAAACCCCACTTCTGTAGTAGTTCCAATGATAAAACCAGCACACCATTCCCTGGGGAGCCTGTTCAGCGCCCCACCACCCTCTGGGGACGAACCTTTCCTGATATCCAACCTAAACCTCCACTGACACAGCTCCAGCCATTCCCTGGGTCCTGTCTCTAGTCCCCAGAGCAGAGATCGGAGCTGTCCCTGGGGATGAAGCTGCAGCCCCCAAGGAGTCTCATCTCAGTCTCCTCTTTTCCAAGGTGGACAAGCCAATGCTCAGCTGCTCCTTGTGTGGCCCCTGCAGACCCTTCCCCATCCATGTAGCTCTGGATGGAGCTTTGATGCTGGACAGTGCTTAAATAACAAACCAAACTCCAGCTCTGCTGCTGCCAGTGGGATGTGGACTGGAGAGCCTGGAGAAAAATGGGCAGGTACTGAAGAGGACAAGCCACTTCCTTTCCAGCGCCCTGAGGGTCTTTCACTGTCTCACAACCTCCTCTGGGGATACTATTCCTCCCAAAGAGGGTTACTTTGGGGGTTTAATGGGTGTTTTCCATTTCTAATTATGGTAATGGCAGTGGAGGTGTTTTATGAGTCCCTGCAGATGCGTGTGCAGATCAGATGAGCTGCAGCACTCATCTTCTTGGGAAAAACAAGATTTATGTCCCTCCGTGAGTCATGCCATTCGATTACAGAGGTTTGGGCACAACTACTGTGGCATAAAAGGATGAGATGTCATAATGTAGGAATTAAGACAGAAGAACTTTCTCTTGTGCCAAGTAGGAAGGGTACATATCTTCCCATCCTCATGGAAATAGAACATCCAAATGTTTTATTCCTGTTGGATATGAGGTCCATGGACTTGGAGAGGAAGGAGATGTCTCAACTTCCATGTGCCTTTTTTACCTTCAAAGCAGTAAAGTTACTGTGCTGCACCAGCCACCCTTTGCCACAAGGTAAGAGAAAGTAATTGGAATTGAAAAGACAACGTGACATAGTTAATTCCACATGCCTTTTATTAGACAAACACTGGGAAATGAGGAATATTGAGGGTCACAGGACAAACGGGAGCACAGCATCTTTTATATAACTAATGACACATGGGTTTGATTTGTAAATCTTTTGAAGGAGCTGGATGAGGATTGGACCCAAGAGAAGCCTCAGCGCTGGTGGCACTGGGGCCTGGAGTCAGTTCCTCAGTAATATCCCCTGGTGGAAGAGCCGGTGGAGATGGACTTGAAGCTGGAGCTGCTGCCTCCGACCATGCAAGAGCCACCTGTGCCGTATCCACTTCCAGAGATGGAGCCTATTCCCATTCCAGAGCAGACCACACCTCCAGGCCCACCACTGGAGCTCAGGCAGTTCATGCCTCCATATCCCGTTCCTGAAGTGCTTCTGGTCACAGCTGCCAGGGGAAAACAACATCATGAGAGGAATCCACAGATAGTGGATGAGTGGGATGGGCTCTGAGCAGGGGTGGGAAGAATATCTAGAAAGTGCCAAATGTCTCTAAAAGTTACTTACAGATGTTCACTGAGCCAGCACCTTCCCCAGAGAGCCTGTCAGGGAACAAAAGACAGCCAGTGAGACTTCAAAGGGAACCTGTGAGCAGGACCTGCTCACAAAGGCAGGAAAATTTCCTTTGAATATTTTTGAAAGGTGCAAAGTTTGTATGAAAGGCTGCTGTTCCCAAACAGCTCCTCTTCACAGGCACTCACTGGTCTTTAAACAGTTTCAGGTCTGAATGTGGATCTAAACCTGACCAGGGTCTTTAACTCCATTGCACCTCTGAAAACTGGGATATAAAATCTCACCCACCTGCACTCCTCACCCTCCAGCAGCTTCCTATAAGTCACGATCTCAATGTCCAGGGCCAGCTTGACATTCATGAGCTCCTGGTATTCCCGGAGCTGCCGGGCCAGGTCAGTCTTGGCTTTCTGCAGGGCTGTCTCCAGGTCCTCCAGTTTGTCCTTGGCATCCTTGATGGCCAACTCCCCACGATGTTCTGCATCATTGATGGCCGTCTGCAATCCAGTGACCTGCAGGGGAAAATCCAGATTTTCATTCCTTATCAAGAGCATAATCCAGCTCTTTGTATCCTGAGGTCCCAATCCCACGTCTGATGTTTGGGTTAACATCAGTAGGGTGTGATCTTAACCTCACTGATCCATGAATTGAATTCAATTCATTGAACTGATCCATGTTCTGAGTCAGGTCACAACCTGGATTTAACTCCACAACTCAGAATCTCCTTGTAGTGATTGATACAACACTGAGTAACTCTTGGTGATGTCAGTGCTGTCATATAAATCCAGTCATGTTCATTCCTGATCCAGCAGAACTCCCTTGGTTGATTTGATTTTTATTCCCTGGGCAACTCAGAGGTGGGGTCACAGCAAGGGTTATGTTTGATGAACTGGTGGTGCCCTTTACCTGTTTTTTCACGCTGTCAATCTCGGATCGGAGCCGCTGGATGTGGCGGTTGAGCTCCGAGATCTCCTGCTTGGTGTTCCGGAGGTCGTCCCCATGCCTGCCAGCCGTGGCCTGCAGCTCCTCGTACTGTCACAGAGAGGGACAACCAGTCAAAGGAAAATAAGCTGGATTTGGAGCCCAACAGTGTAGGTTTGGCGCTGTTTGCATGTTCAAAAATGTGTGCATGTTCTCAATCCCAAATTAACACTTCTGAATTTCATAGGTTATTTAATCTGAAGACATTCTGTGTTTCAAAATCACAGTTGGACCCACCTCCCATGGGGAATTTGGGGATGGGAGGATGGTTTTTCCCTTTGCAGAAACCTCCTGAGGTGCTTACCCTGGACTGGTACCAGGACTCAGCCTCGGCACGGCTCCGGTTGGCGATGTCCTCGTACTGTGCCTTCACCTCGGCGATGATGCCCTCCATGTCAAGGCTCCGGTTGTTGTCCATGGTCAGGATAACAGAGGTGTCAGAGATCTGGCTCTGTATCTGGGACAGCTCCTGCAAAAGCAGCAAATACAGAGTCACAACACAAATGTTGCTTGGAGGATGGAAAGCCCCAGGATTAGAGGGGAGAGCTGGGTGAACAAAAGGATTTTTCCAAGACAGCTTCATGCAGAAATGTGAAATGGAAAAACCATTGAATTATTTAGTGCAACAGAGGGGAAAATAATCAGCCCTGAGGCTCTGGAATGGGAAAGGAAGGCAAGGAGAAGGATATAAGCTCTGGTGCTCACAGCTTCGTAGAGGGCTCTGAGGAAGTCGATCTCCTCCATGAGCGAATCCAGCCTGGCCTGCAGCTCTGCCTTGTCCAGGTAGGCAGTGTCCGCCTTCTAGGAGAGGAAGCACATCACAGAATGAGGCAAGTTTCAGAGAAGCAGAGGAAAAGCTGGAGAAGGGGTTTCTTGCAGGGCTGGGAGGCCACATGGGCAGGCACCCACCTTCTTCAGGGTCACAAACTCAATCTCGACATCCGTGCGCTTGTTGAGCTCGTCTTCATATCTGTGGAATGGAGGTAGAGGGGTGGTCTAGGCTTGTTTTAAAATTATTTCATGTTTTCAGGACCAGTCTCTAATTTTTTTTTTGTACATACAGCTCTGCACCATGGTCTTTTTGCCTGTTATTTTCTGCCTGTTACTTTTCAGTCATATCTTGTATTAAACTTGGGCTTTTCTCAGAGGATTAAGTCAGCAAAAAGGCTTTTTTCCCTCGTTTTCTGCACCTGTTGCAGCCCACCCAGGCCCAGGCAGACCATGAACAGACTCACTTGTTCTTGAAGTCCTCAGCAATGGTCTGCATCTTGCTCAGCTCCCCTCTCAGGTTCTCCTTGTCTGTCGTTAGGCTGCTCAGGTGCCTCCTGAGGTTGTTCAGGTAGGTCTCAAAGAGGGGCTCAATGTTCTTTCTCACTGTTTTGTTCCCCTGTTCTTGCAGAAGGGCCCACTTGGTCTCCAGGACCTTGTTTTGTTGTTCAAGGAATCGGACCTGGGGACAGAAGGGTGTTTTAGGGTGGTTTTCCTTGGAGATGTGAGGCACATCCTGCAAGGATTTACTTGCTGGAAGGTGGGAGGTCTCAGCCCTTCAGTTGACAAATCAAACACTACTGCTCTCTTTCCCAACTCTGCTTCCTTTCATTCAGTACCACCACTTTGTCCCTGTTTTCTGGTCTCACTTCAGCATTCCTGAAACATGTAAATGGCCTCAAAGCTGGAAACCCTCAGGATTTGTTCCCAGGCTGCTGGGATTTTAGAATGCTGGCAGTACAGGAGCAGCAAAATTGTGGCTAAAGATATAATTCACCCTTGTTTGTGCTTCCCCACCAAAGAATCACCACAGCATAACCAGGAATCTCAGGTCTCACCTTGTCGATGAAGGAGGCAAATTTATTGTTGAGGGTTTGAATCTGATCCTTCTCATTCTTGCGGATACTCTGGATGTGGGGGTCAATCTGCAGGTTGAGTGGCTTCAGAAGGCTCTGGTTGACTGACACTTCATGGATGCCCCCAACTGGGACAGCAGGGAATCCAGGGCCACCACCAAACCCAAAAGGACCAGCAGCTGCCCCACCAAACGCAAAAGGACCAGCAGCTGCCCCACCAAACCCACAGGAGATCCCAGTGCCAGCACCAAAACCTGCGGGTCCGTAGGGGACACCACCTCTTCCAGCTATGGAGATCCTTTGGCATTCACCAAGGTTGTAGAGGCTCCTGCTTCCAAAGCCTCCAGTGAACCTTCCATAGGCAGTGGTGGCCCCACAGCTCCCAGCTTGGAGTGCAGGGCGCAGGCAGAGGCTGGAGCTGCTGGCATTTGGGATGAAGGCAGAAGCAGCGCTGAAGTTCCTTCTGGCCTGGCTCCTCACGGTGCACTGGCGGGACATGGCTGCCAGGAGTGATCCAAGGAATAAAGGAATGAGAGGAAGTGGCTGGAGGTGAAGCTGTGCTCCCCCAGCCTGGGACTGGCCCTTTATACCCTCCTGAGGTGGGGATGGCTCCAGAGTGATGCTTATCCCACTGATTAACCAGGCCTGGCACACCCACAATGAGTTCACCATGAGCATCTATGGAGCTTTCAAAAAAGGGCAGAGGTTGCAAGTTTTTTGTGTTGAAATATCTGAGAAAAACCTCAATAGTGGCTTCTCAGCTCCTGTTTGCAGCCACCCCTTTCCCACTCCCTCCTTCCACGGCTGCAGGAGATGGTTCCTTGTTGGGCAAATGCTTGCTCATCTCCAGTCCATGGATGAATCAACTCAGGTTGTGTAAGGTTAATTTGTTTGATTTTGGAACACTTGTTCCCTGTGGAGGGTCTGAGCTCTGAGAAGTCTCTGATCATGGGTTGTGGTTCTGAGCAAACTCCAGAGGGGCAACAGCACTTCGGTTCCCAACCTGATGGGAACTGTTCTCTTGTTCTTGTGCCTAAACAAGAATTCTTTAAAGCACAACTGGTACAGGAGAGGGAAAGAGGTGATGGAGGGAGGGCCAGGAGGGTGATAGGGGAGTCTTGGAGAACCCACCACCAAAAAACAGCTGGGGAATGGGAAGGATGTGGAGGGAATTTTATGAATGGTGTTCTCAGACCTTTTCTTTCTGTGAAAACTGTACGCGTTCCACAGAATCATCAGGGTTGGAAGAGACTTTCAGGAGGACCCAGTCCAGCTGCCAGCCCAGCATTACCATGATCACCATAAACCATGCACCCAAATGTGCCAAATCACCCTGATTTGGACTGACAATAGATGGTGACATATCAGAACCTGCTCCAGAAGGGAGTTTCCATCATCTGTGATGCCACAAACCCTGACTCGGCAATTTCTCAGGGCTTCACCTGTGCAGATTTTTGATCTGTTTCCTGACTCATGGGACGACCTTGTCTCTACATGGAGCTACCAGGCTGCCCTCCCTATGCCTGTTGTTTTTCCCCTCTTACTCACCAGGAAATTCAGTGTTTAGGACATTGCTCACAGAGGCCTCTCTTCACTCCTACCCCCTGTGGCTTCCAGGAAAGGCCAAACAGGACATTTCCCTGGTGAGGGACACAGCATCTTGGCTCTGGCACACAGGGGATTGTCCTAGAGCAGGCGAGATGCTCTCAAGAATCTGCAGCCTTGGCTGGAGGATATTGCTCCTTCCCTGGTGCCTTGTCTGGGTGCTTTTTCCAGCCCCTGGGGTTTGTCAGGGGCTCAGCTGAGCACCCACACCTTGAAGGAGGTGGCAGCCCTCCCACAGAGCATTTCTGGGAATCCATTGTGGATGTGACAGCCTGTTCAGAGAGTGAGAAAACTAAATGAGTTTCCCAGAAACAGCCGGAAAGACTTAAGGAAGTTGAAAATAAACACATGATAACTTATTATTATAAATAACCTGCAGGTTATTTTCTTACTCTCTGTTTCCTTGTTTTTCTCAAAGATTATTTATAAGAAGGGCATCTTGTTAATTAACCAACCAAGTGAAATATATTAATTAAATAACCAATCAAGTCCACCTAAATCAAAACTTATTAAAAAAGCAGTCCCAAAATAAACCACACGTTATACCAATCAGCCTTCTGTTGAGCCTGTGTCATTTCTTACTCAACAGTGACAATCCATAGCTTTCCCCAGCCATGTCCTGGCACAGGGATGTGCCACAGGTGTTTGCAGGTGCATCTTTCAGGAGCTTGTCCTGGCACATGTGGCAGCTGAACAAAAGAATCAATGTGACCAGAAGGTCTCAGAAGGGAAATGGACAGTTTCGCATAATCTCTTTTTGCCTTTCAGCCAAGCTTTTTTACTTTTATTTCTATTTTTGTCTCTGTTCTTGTAACATTTGCATTACACACCCTGGAATGACAATAACTGTCTTGGGAGTGTTTCAGCTCCTGTGTGTTACAACAAGCAGGCGTTTTTAAGAGAGAGGAGCTCCTGTGACTGAGCCTCAGGCTGTCCTAAAGAACTCTGTAAAATCCTTATGGGCACCAACCTGCAATCAGCTCCCTCCACACACTGCAAATCCAGGCCCCTGAGTGCCAGCACCATCCATGTCATTATGACTAAGGCTTTAATCTGGGCTGGGCTGGAATTACTGGGGATCATCTTCTCCTGCTGGAATACCAGCCCCAGGTCATGGCTGCAATCTGATGGGATGCAGGACGTGGCAGCCTGGAGACCAGAGCCCTGCTCTTCAGCAAGGACAGCTGTAGGTTGGTTGAGTATCCAGAAGTGTGATGCGCTGGAAGAACAAGTATTCTAGCCCTGGCATTTCCTGGGCTGGATGACAGGCTTTGTACTCTCTGTGCTGTGACCCAGGTGTGGATGCAGTGGGGAGCGCCTTCTGATGTCCCTGTTGGATGTGGGACCAAGTGTTGGTGTCACAGGTGATGGAAACTCACTCCTGGGCCAGATTCTGATATTTCCTGATCAGGGTGATTTGGCACATTTGGGTTTAGGGTGATCATGGTAGTGCTGGGCTGGCAGCTGGACTGGGTCCTCCTGAAGGACCTTCAACCTCTTCCAACCTTCATGATGCTGTGGAACATGGACAGTTTTCACAGAAAGAAAGGTCTGGGAAATTCGCCCCACATCCTTCCCACTCCCCAGCTGTTTTGTGGTGGTGGGTTCTCCAAGACTCCTGCTAATGCCCCATGCAGTGACCCCTCACAACATGAGGGGATGGAGTGTGTCCAGAGATGGGAATGGAGATGGGGCTGGAGCACCAGGGAAGAGTCTGGAGAGCTCCTGAGGGAGCTGAGAGGGCTCAGCCTGGACAAAAGGAGGCTTAGGGGGACCTTCTGGCTCTGCACAACTCCCAGACAGGAGGGGGCAGCCAGGGCAGAGTCAGGCTCTGCTCCAGGGGAACAACAGGACAAGAGGAAGCAGCCTCAGACTGTGCCAGGAGAGGTTTAGGTTGGACATCAGGGGGAATTTCTCCGTGGGCATTGGCAGGGGCTGCCCAGGGAGGTTTGGAGTCCCCATCCTGGAGGTGTCCAAGGAAAGACTGGATGTGGCACTTGGTGCTCTGGGCTGGTGACAAGGTAGGGATTGCACAGGTTGGATTCCATCATCTGGGAGGGCTTTTCCAGTCTCGGGGATTCTGGGATTATACAATCCCATATCCTCGTGGTTAGCGAGGGTGTGTTTGGGCAGCAGAAGGAGAGCCATTGGCTGACCTGGCCCAGGCTGCCGTTCTGAGGGAGGGAGGATATTGCTCCTTCCCTGCAGGCTGCTGAGAGAGGTGGTGGAGCAGGAGTGGGGACCCACAACCAAGCCTGCAAGATTTCAGGGAGGAGATTTCCTCAGGGACACACATGCAGAGTACAGGGCATCCTAGAAAATTATGGGAAACTACTGGTTCTGAAGGAAACCCTGAATCAGTCTGTCATTCCAACACTGCCAGTTCCCTTCTATTTCCCCAAATCCATGTGTATTTTCTTAGGAGGGCCCCTCTACTCATTACTTGAACCTGTTAAAATCCAGGGAGTGAGGGCTGGCATGTTTTTTCCAGTCACAACTGTTAATTCAAGTGACCTTCCAGCAGTGAGATCTGTCACTGCAGATGTTTCTCTGCTTTTACTTCTCCATTAATTTCTCCCAATTAGTCAGAACCACATCTGAAAGCCCTACACCTCCTCTGTTTTTTCTTCCACCTTCTCAAAACAAGACCTTGTCTCCAACATATCCTAAGAATCTGAAGAAACACTGGATCTTGAAGACTTTCACTTTTCAACAGTGAAATAAATCCCTGTCTTGGGTTTTTTAACAGCTACTGGATTAGTGATATTTAATGCAGTGTAGGGCCACATCTGGTTCATAATTCTTACTGACCAGAGTGTGGACCTGATCCTGCCCCTCTGTGTGGTTGGAGGGGAAGGAACATCAGCACCAGGACCCTGAGCCAGGGAGGGATCCCAGCCTGCTCAGGCAGATGTTGGCACTGCTGGCTCCCAGGCGTGGGTGACACCAGGGGTTTGGGATGGATGATTCACCTGAACAGGCCAGGGGGTTGCTCTGGCTCCCCTGGGAGTTAATTCCCTCTTGTTTGAGGTTTGTGCAAGTACATCACACACCTGGCACTGGGATCCCACCCCCAGGATCCAGGCTCTTGGATGCTCGATGGGCTGGGAGCTGGAAGTAAATGAAGCTCAGACCTTTTCCCCTATGCCTGACTCCTGCCTTGGCATGTCCTAGTGTTTGGCTTCCAGGTGTTTTCCTTGCACAGCGGAGAGGGAATGTCGAAATCAGCACCAAACCTCCCTCTGAGGTTCTGCTGGGCTGGGGTGTTCTGGCTGCTGACAGTGAAATTCAGTAAATCTGAGTGAGGAGCAAAAATCTGAGCCTTTAACTGGTCAGGGCCTGAGGGAAAGTTCTTGTTACCTGTGTTTGCATGTGCTCTTGCACCTCTTTAATTAAAAGGACTACAAAATAGAATAAATTACATGTGCATTTTTATTAGACAAACTCCAGAAAGTGAAGAGAGACGAACAGTCATGGGACACATTTTATATACAAAATCCGGCCAAAAAATTGCTGAGCTGGAGCAAGCGAGCTGCAAATTTAACCCAGTGAGACTCAGGTTCAGGGCTGAGCCCAACAGGATGTGTGCAAGACAACACAGCTGAGAGAGAGTTCCTAAAGTAAGGCTCCTGTGGGACAGGACTTGGGGTGCAGGTGGCCCTGGTTGTCCTCACCCCACCACGCTCCAGTAAAGGACCAGTTTTGGTGTTTTATGGTGCGTGGCGGTGACTGGAGGGAGAATTTTAGCTCCTGTAACTTCTTCTGGTGGAGGAGCTGGAGACAAACTTCATGCTGGAGCTGCTGCCAGCTCCGAGGGTGGTGCTGCTCACCCCGGGAACGCCCCCACAGTTGAAGCTGTTCCCCAAATTGCAGATCCCCCCTCCCATGCTGAGGTTGCTCCCTCCTCCATATCCCGTTCCCACTGTTGTTCTGGTGACAGCTGCAAAGAGGAGAAGGAAATATTTCAGTATCTCCAGGCATTGACTTCTTGGTGTGGAGACACAGGAATGTTTAAATAAGGTAATTCTTATATTTTAGAGACTTACAGATATTCACTGGGACCCCATCTCCAGCCAGCCTGTTCAGGGATGGAACACAAGGAAGAGGATTAGATGTCTGTTGATATTGGGGAGGATCAATAAGATACCTTTCCCAGAGGTCTTTGGGGTGAAAAATAAAATCACAGCATAATTCACAGATTTTTGTTATTTCCATTATTTGGGAAAATCTCCCCACTTTGTGCCCCCTGTTTAGCATTCCAGAAATGCTGAGCTTCTCCTGTGCCATCCCCAGCCCCAGGGCTGGATGTTTCCCACCCACCTGCACTCCTCGCCCTCCAGCAGCTTCCTGTAGGTCGCAATCTCGATGTCCAGGGCCAGCTTGACGTTCATGAGCTCCTGGTACTCCCGGAGCTGCCGGGCCAGGTCAGCCTTGGCCTGTTGCAGAGCATCCTCCAGCTCGGCCAGTTTGGCCCTGGCATCCTTGAGGGTCAGCTCCCCGCGTTCCTCAGCGTCGGTGATGGCAGCTTTCAGGTTTGCACACTATGGAACACAAAGCTCTGCTCAAAGTCCCCACCCCAGACCCAGGTTTTTCTTTACCTCCCATGCAATCACAAGGTTTTATCCCAGCATCATCAGCTCCACCAGTTTTAGTGACAGTTTTCTTTTTGAATGAAAAAGGGTCAAACTGAGCAGAACTGCTCAGGTTGCTCCAGCCTTTTCCTTCCTCTCCCTTGCAAGTCCAGAGGTAAATTGGTTAAAAGTGGGGTTTGCTGCCCTTTACCTGTTTTTTCACGCTGTCAATCTCAGATCGGAGCCTCTGGACGTGGCGGTTGAGCTCTGAGATCTCCTGCTTGGTGTTCCGGAGGTCGTCCCCATGCCTGCCAGCTGTGGCCTGCAGCTCCTCGTACTGTCACAGAGAGGGACAACCAGTCAAAGGAAAATCCTCCATTTTTGGAGTTACCAGGAGCCTGAGAGTCCCCCCTCCAGCCCAGATCAACAGCTGGGAAGGTTTTCTTGGAAGAGTTGGTCTTTATCTGTTCCAGACAAGATATGAAGATAAGAGCATGGAAACCCCAGATCCTTCACCTTCGTCTGGTACCAGGACTCGGCCTCGGCGCGGCTCCGGTTGGCGATGTCCTCGTACTGAGCCTTGACCTCAGAGATGATGCTGTCCAGGTCCAGGTTCCGGTTGTTGTCCATGGTGAGAACCACAGAGGTGTCAGAGATCTGGGTCTGCATCTGGGACAGCTCCTGCAAAGAGCACAGGGAATGAGGTAATCCCCTTGGGAGATGCCTTTTCACCCTTCCAGGTGAGCTGCAGACCTGGGAGAGGCTGTTACAGATCGTTATCTGAACAGCTCAGGTGTTGGTGCAACTCAAGAGAGGGGAAGGATTTAGTATCTCCCGGAGGGAGAGAAGTCTTCACTGAGGGCCGGGATGTTTTGGAGCTGGTTATACTCACTGCTTCGTAAAGTGCTCTCAGGAAATTAATTTCTTCACTCAGTGCATCTGCCCTGGCTTGGAGTTCCACCTTGTTCATGTAGGAAGCATCTACATCCTGGGGGATGAGAGATTCTTGGGTGGTTTACACCCCTATCAGTAAATCAGGAACATGCATTGTGATAACAGTCCAGGGGAGAAACCATAATAAAAGTAAAAGGGGTTGGAATTGTAATGGGTGTATTTGTGACTGAGTGGGTGATCAGAGCTCTACAGTGAGCCATTCCACAGTGCCCTAGAATTTGCTCTCACCTTCTTGAGCGTCACAAATTCATTCTCTGCAAGGGTCCTTCTGTTGATCTCATCTTCGTACCTAAAGGAGGACGACAACAGGGAGTTTTTGTTTGGGCAGGTAACAGAAAGATTTGAGTTTGCTGAAATGAATTTCCTTCAGAGCATTTTGCATACAATGCTCTTTTCCCTCAATGAGACACCAGGAGCTGAACTAGTTAAAACAAGTACATCAAAACAATTCTAACAAATCCATTATTTTTTACTTATTTCTGGCCATTAGTCATCCTCCTTCTGCTGTTTTAAGCAAATGAAATGTGCTGCTCTGAAACTTTCAGACCTACTGTGTAATTTTTCCCTCTCAGGAGGTAATTTAGTTAATAAGTCTTTGATCATGCTCCAAATTATTCCCCAAATGTTGGCGCACTCGAATCTGTTACTCCGTTACTGAGAAAATTTCTCTTTGAGAAAATGTCATTGCCCGGAATTCCAGGATCCCAGACTCTCCTGGATCCCCCAATTGGTTTAAGGATGTTGAGAGGAGAAAGGCTGCACCTGCCCAGGTGAGTAGAGCATTAGCTCAAGACTTACTTCTTCTTGAAGTCCTCGACCAGGTACTGGGTGTTGACGAGTTCTCCCTCCAGCCTCCCCTTGTCGCTCAGCAAGGAGTTCAGCTGCACCCGCAGGTTGTTGATGTAGGTCTCGAAAAGCGGCTCCAGGTTGTTCCTCACTGTTTTCATTCCCTGCTCCTGCAGCAAACTCCACTTCGTTTCCAGCACTTTGTTTTGTTGCTCAAGGAATCGGACCTGGAAGGAGAAATATCCTGAAGGGGCTTTGAAAGAACAGAGACTGGTGAGAATTTCCCTGCAAGTGGGGGGGTCTCTGAACTGGCTGAGAGGGTAAAATGCTTCTTCCAGCTGGTTTTTAGAGCCAAATTCTCATCTCTTGAGAGATTTGGCTACAGGGACCCTGTTCAGTGTTAGAAACTCTGGAACAACCCTTGATTTTCTGGCTTCTCATTCATTGTTTAAATTGAGACCAGGTACAGGGATTTTGTGTGAAAAATGTGAGGAAAATCAAATAAGGAGAAAAGCAGGGCTTGCTCTTTAATTAAAATACCATTGTTAAGGTGCTGCTTCTCCTTCCCTTCTGTAGACCTCCCCTACCCCACTAAATGTCCAAAATATTGCAGTGTTTTCCTTGCAACCACAGAGGAGCAGCCTGACCAGAGTTGGAGCTGAGCAGATGTTCTTGTGCATCAGAGAAATGTAGTGGACAGACAGATTTGGATGAGAATTTGATATTTTGAACTAAAAATCCAAACATTTTGGTGACAGATTTAAATGCCTTTGAGAGAATTCAAGCATTGACAAGCTGCTTCTCCCTTGTGCCAATTACTTTGTCATTTTAGGTGGGTTTCTGGAATTCATTTGATCATCTACAAAGCTGTTCCCAAAGCTCCTGAAATGCTCAGCCTAAAGTCTCCAGAAGGGTGGGATTCTCCTCTGGAGATTTCTTTCCCCACTGCCTGTGAGATGTGGGAGCAGCAAATGAGGAGGAACTCAAACACTGGATGATTAATTCATGGCAACCGCTATGGAACAGGTGCCATTCCCTGGAGCTTCCAGGGCAACTTCCAGTCTTATTTCTCACTTGTATTCCTCCTTGATCAGCTTTTCTCCTCATCAAGCAGAAAAGTGTCCCTGTCAAAAAAATCAGATATTTAGGAAAGCTCAGATCTCACCTTGTCAATGAAGGAGGCAAATTTGTTGTTGAGGGTTTTGATTTGTTCCTTCTCCTCTTTTCGGATCCTTTGGATGTTAGGGTCAATCTCCAAGTTGAGTGGTTTCAGAAGGCTCTGATTGATGGAGACTTCATGGATGCCCCCAGCGGGGAATCCAGGGCCACCCCCAAAGGCCCCGTATCCATAGCCAAGGTTGGCTGGAACACCAAAGCCGCCCCCATACACACTCCCGGCGCCACCACCAAACCCTGCTGAGCCATAGAAGCTGCCACCCCTTCCAGCCACAGAGATCTTCTTGCAGCCACCAACATTGTAGAGGCTTTTGCTTCCAAAGCCCCCCCCGACCCTGGCAAAGCCACTGCCAGCATTGCAGCTGCCCAGGCGGGTGACAGAGCAGGAGCTGAAGCTGGTCCGGCATGTGTTGGGGACCATGGCCGAAGCAGCGCTGAAGCCGCTTCTCCCCCTCTGAATCCTCACGGTGGACTGGCGAGACATTGCTGGGGCTTTTTGGATTGGGGTGGATGCTGCAGCTAGAATAAAGGAGCAAAGGTGCTGGCCTGGAGCAAGGAGTAGGAGGGAAAGGAGAGAGGTGAACCTGTGCTCTGCAAGGGCTGGGGAGAGCCCTTTTATGCATGTATGAGCCTGGGATGGGTTGGATGAGGTGGATCATCTTTCTGATGAATTAGGCTTGGCATGTCCAACAGCATTCTGGAGAGTGAACTCACTCTGCACACACGCCCTGCTGAAATAATACAGCCCAGGTTCTCAGCAACAGGGAATTGTTTGGGAATAACTGTCGCCGGTCTTTGTAGACAGCCAGACTCGTCCCCATTTCAAAGCTGGAAAGTGGCGATGAGTCACGCTGGGCACTGGCAGCAAAACACCGCTCAAGTGCCTGTCACTCAACACCTCTGTCATTGGAAAACTTCATCCCTCGGGATTGCTTTCGCCCCTTTTGTTCACAAGCAGGGCTTGGGAAAGTTTCAATCCTTGTGCTTTAGGAGTGGGACCGATGCCAGTTCCACAGCCAGCCCTGCGGTCAGTTGTTTTACCCTGGAGTTTTGGGATATATTTTTGATAAGATTCTTGTGAAATTTGCCCAGAGAGGTTGTGGACTCCCCATCCCTGGAAGTGTCCAAGGCTGGGTCAGATGGTATTTGGAGCAACCTGGTCTACGGAAGGTGTCCCTGTCCATAGGACTAGATGATCTTTAAGGTCATCCCATCCAAACCATCCTGTGATTCCATGGACCACGTGCAGCCACCACAGAAATTGGCAGATACAGTTTTGCTCCCATCCCTAAAAAGCTCAGGTCCCTCTGGAAATCCTGCTGGAAATCCTGCTTCTCCAGACTAATTCCACTGTCTTAAAAAATATAATTACATGAATAAAAATGGAATATTTTGACACGATCTTTTTGTTCCTGTGTGGATTTTGACAGCTGCCACTGAGCTCTGTCACAAACATGTGCTGCCACATCAGCTTTGTGGGTTTGGACTTTATTTTAGCAGAATGAAAACAAACAAGCAAACAACTCAGAAATATATACATAGGAGGAAAGATTGTGGGAATAGGAACTGCCTTGACTCCACTGGCTCTGTGGAAATGGAGCGCTCCAGGGCTGTTCCCAGTGCACACTTAATAAACACAATGTCATTTCCCAAGGATTTAATCAGCTCTTTCAGCGCATCTGGAAGTGTGATCCTGCCTGCTGAAATCCACTAGAAGGCACAGGATTCCCTCTGCCCAGGACCACTCTAGGACATCCTGAGTCTTTCCCACCACAGGTACCAGCACAGCCCTTTGCATTTAACAGGTGGTTTCAGTAAAAATAAAAGGTACAAATGTAAAAAATAATTCATTTTGAGGGACAAAAAGTGCTTGTGGTGTTTTGTGCTGTTCAGGAAAATAGGATTTGTATTTAATTTATTTATTCAGAAGGCTGAAATTGTAAATGGATACTCCTGAGCAGCTTCCCCTTGTGCTGGCTGCAGGCCAGAGCAGCTGCTGCTGCAGCACGGGAAGAATGGAATAATGAGAAATCAATGGAATAATGAGGAATCACCATGGTGGGGGCAGTTGTGCTTCCATCTGCCCCTGCCTGGCGATGTATCCAAGTGCAGGAAACTCCCAGAAATTTTTTGTGTCCCCGTTGTTTCCTAACTGTCTGAGAGGTGATGTTTGCAATGGAAGTTTTAAATTCAATGTTATTCTTAGGCAGGATTTGTCAGGTTGGTTTTGTGTTTATTGCCAGACTGAGATTTTATTGCAAGGAAGGGCTGAATCCTGCAGGTTTTGCACAGTGAGGTCACATCACTGGGTCTGACTCTGCACCCCTGGGAGCTGGAGGCAAGCAGATTGGAAGCAAAGTCTGTGTCCGAAGGGCATTTGTGAAAGGATTATTGATCAGTGTGGGGGCTTTGCCCACCAACAGACAGATATCAGGACTTGACGTCATGCAATTCATTCCCACATGATGATTTCCAGTCCCAGGCAGAAACATCTCCAACTGAAAGAGGGGAAAATTAGCGTGGATATTGGGAAGAAATTCCTCCCTGTGAGGGTGCCCAGAGAAGCTGTGGCTGCCCCATTCCTGGAAGTGTCCAAGGCCAGGCTGGAGCAGGCTGGGACCGTGGAAGGTGTCCCTGCCCATGGCAGGGGTGGGATGGGCTCTCAAGTCCCTTCCCACCCAAACCATTCAATGACCATAAGACATTCAAAAGCAGCTGGAAGTTGCCAGCCCATGGTTCCTTTGGGAATACTCTCTCAGCTCTCTCCATCTCCCCTAGCTCTGAGTACCTGAAAGGAGTTTTATTCCAATTTTTCCAGTGGAGATCAGCACCAAAGGACAGATCCTCCCTCCCCAGGGAGATACACAACGTGGGGAGTCTGGGTGTGCAGGCCAGAGCTCCCCCAGTTCTCCCAGTGGGATGTGTCAGTGCTTTCCCTTTTCCCCTCAGGCTCCCTTTGCATCTGAAACTTGTCTTTTTTTGGCTAAGGAATCCACTGAGTGCGTTGGAGCCCATGGTTAATAACAGTAGTAATAATGCAGCTCCTCCAAGCAACTGAGAAGGAATTAATTTCTTTCCATTCCATGTTCTGCCAGGGTGGAGGTGATGTGGTCGTCACTCATCTGGCAGGAATTTCAGATGTAATTACAAAAGGCAGAACAGGGAGCACAAGGAGCTGTAGCTACAGGTTTGGGGTATGGGCTGATGGAAAGGGGGGTCCCCACCCTGCTCTGTTGATGAAACAGAGTTTCCACGTAGCTCCTGGGGGTGTGTCTCCCATGCTCCTGCAGCTCCAGACATGGAATGGATTTGCTGCTCTGGTGCAGGGACCTCCTGATACAGAGGTTCCAGAGGAAGGTGCTGGAGCTTGCCCACTGCTCGGGAGCTTTTCCTCCTGACCCCACCTCAGGAGCTGTGTCTGGGCAGGTCCCTCTGGGCCAGAGTCCCTCTGGTGTGAGAGAGGCTGGGCAGGCTCTGGAGCTCCCTCCCCCTCCTTGTTTCCTTCCACCAGGATGAGCTGCAAGCCCAGAGCGAGAGGCAGGAGAACACTTTGCAGACGCTGTAAACCTGGGAGTAAAGTCTTGGCTGAATTTGCATCTGGCACCATGCTGCTGTCAAGGTAAAAACTCTCCTTTGAGATTAGGGAGTTCTGCCTCTGTCAGGGCAATAAATGCAACCCCAGCCCCTTTAGTGAGAAATCAGAGCCATTTTCCTGTGGTTTAGTGAGCAGGGATGTGTCTCCAACAGCTTTTCATCACCTCCTCTCCATCCCTCTACTCCGCTGCTCCTGTCCAGAATCCGACTCAGAGTCCTTCATCTGATGCAACTTCTCAGGCTGAAATTTTTGGATGCTCCTCTCTGTGTTTTGTTTGCAAAAATAACCATATTTGTAAAACAAGAGCGTGTCAAAGTACCTTGCATTGGTTCACCTGTGCTACCTAATCTCAGTTTAATTATCAGCAAAGTCAAGGCTGTAATTTAGGTTAATTTCTTAAATTAAAGCCTTTGGGTTAAACTTGGGCTTCCAAGCTAAATTCAAACCCGACTCATTTCAGGCGTAATTTACTATTTCATCCCACGTTAATGAAGACCAGCAAGACTGAGGTTTTTCCACAGGAGACCACTGAACTCACAGCATCCCTGTGCTGTGGGGCTGGGCCCTCTGAGACCTCCTGGGTGGGAGGTGAGTGTCCATGAGTCCCATTTCCCGAAGGGATGAATTAGGACAAGCTCCTCAGTTTTCCCATAGGTGTTTCCCTGTGCTGGGTCCTTTGAGCCTGTTCCCAGCAGTATCTGGAGGCCAGTCAGCTCCAGCTCCTGGGTGACTTTGAAGTGTAGGTGTGACCTGCTTTCCCCAGATAATTGTTTTCTGTGCCAGCACGGAGACTCTGGGTGCACTCCAGGCTTTGCGGAGAACTTCAGCTCCATCGCTGCTGCCTGGCACACGCCTGGGAGGGCTTGTTCTTCCTGGGTCGGCTGCATCTTGAAGGACCCTCAGACTTTTGGAGGGGTCTGGTACCTCCTTTATCCTGTTCTGGTGCCTGGCTAGTGGCCCCTGAAGGAACCTGGATCCTCCACATCTCCTTGTAATGCCTTTGGAGAGTCCCCTGCCCTGGGCTGGGCTGCTGGGGCTGTGACCCCACATGAAAACATGAACTCCAAAGCTGATGGTGGTCACAGGGTATTTGTCCTATCCCATCCTTTCTCCTGGCCCTGGGGCACATCTTTTCTCTCAGTAAAGAACACAGAGCCCTGGAAATGGTGTTGCTGGGGAGTCCCACAGTTTTGGCCAGCTCTGTGCACATTCCGCGTTCCTCAGCTCCATCCTGCTCCTGGCTTGGTTTTCCTTCTGAAGGTCCACAGTGCTGGCGTGGAGTTTAATTTCTCCCTGTTAAAACCAACCTGGATCAGCACAAGGAGCTGGGAAGACAAACAGGGATTGTCCATGTGTCCTGTAAAGTGGATCCAATGACAGGGCAGTGATCCCAGGAGGCCTTGTGTTTATTTACCCCTCAGCTGTCCCAAGGGATTGGTTCCATTCCTGACCTCCAACTGCTTTGGGCAGTGGGATATTGCTCCAACTGAGCAGATGGCAGCTGGGAATATTGTTCCACTCTGGATTTGTTGCACCCTGTGTTGCCTTCCCTGCAGGCATTCCATGTCTTGTTTCATTTACAGCCTGGGCAAATAAACAATTTGCAAATTAAAATAATTTTCTTTGATGGAAATTCTGCTTTTGAGTCAAAAAAGCTGCAAAGTTTCATTTTGGAATTGTTAAGGGGAGTTGGTTCAGTGTTGTGGGACAGGATCATTCCCATAGGAAACACTGAAATTAAGTGCTGGGTTTCAGAAAATGTTTCGCCTGGTGTTTTGGTGGCAGTTAAAATCACGTGTCACATTTGACGTGTGTGTGTCAAATTTTTCAGGTCTCTGCAAATCAGGAGGATGGAAGATGAATACAGCTTTTTGCATCTGCTCTGCAAATTCACTAGGAAGATGTGCCAGGATGGGCTCTTAGAACACGTCACCAGAAACAGAAAACACACAGAGCTGCTCAGGGCTTTTTTGGCTGCATCCTCACTCTCAGCGTGCAGGAGACAGACCCAGCACTGGCTCACGGAGGCTCAGGAGCTGTCCTGGTGCCATGGGGATGGGTAAGGATTTGGCAAAGATGTTTCATGGAGGGTTCATTGGTGGTGGACCCATGTGTTGACATGGCCAGTGGTCCAACGTGTTGTGCAACTTGGGTTAAAAAACAGAAACCATCAGATTTGACATTTTCAATAATAAAACCCAACAGATTGGGCTGCTCTGCCTCCAGCCACCACCTCAGCTCTGGGAGCTTGTCCCCATTCCCTGAAATCAGTCTAAGGAACAAGGCCAGATGCTTGAAAAGTGGGTAAAACTCTTCAGTTCATGGAGCCCAACCATTCGCCCACCATAGAACCTCCTCTGGTGCAAATGGGCTGTCCCCGTTTTCCCAAAACATCGTTCCATGGCCCTTCCCAGCTGCTGGAGTGGAGCCTTGGGATGTTCATCCCACCATAGGACCACTGGGCGGGACCATCCCTTTCCCTGCTCTGGGTCCCCACCTGCTGGAGATGCTCGGCTGGCTTGGCCAGGACTCTCGCACCTGCACCAGGTGATGGATGAGGGGGTCCCGTTGGTGTGGGAGCTTGGAGGCTTTTCCCTGGAAAGCTGCCCTGGAATGTTCCACAAGGAGCTTTTTCTGGCAGACCTGGCTTACTGCCCCTCTCCTCTCCACCCCTGGCTGGAGGTTGCAGGGATTGAGGGATGGGTGGATGGGCACTGACTATCTCCTTTGGTGACCAGCATTCCCAAAGGGCTGTGGGTCCTTCCTCATCTGCCCCCCTTCTGCCCTGGCTCTTTCCTTGCCCAAGGTTCTTGTCCTGCCATTGGGGCTGGATTCCCACCTTGCCTGGTGCTGCCCCATTCCTGCCAGGATCCACATCTGGCACTGGTAGGAAGTGGGATCAGGAGATGCCTGTGGAGCCACAGGAGGGAGCCTGGGATTGGTATGAGGTCTCGGCTAAAACCCCCCAACCAGGCAGGCCATGGAAACTTCACGGGCAGCTGGGTGGGAATTGGGAGACTGAAGTGCTGTGGGCACCTTGGCAGACCTTGGGTTCACTCCAAATGAACCTGAGGCCCTGAAACTGTCCTTGCAGAGGAGCAACCAGGATCTTTCATGGGATATTTGCACATCCCAGAGAAACCTCAGTGTGCAAACAGTGTGTGTGTGTGTGTGTGTGCAGATTTTGGGTGCCTTGCCCTGTGCCTGCCCCTGCAGCTGCTCTTCCCAACCAGGGCAATGCCCACCTGCTCCAAGCCCTTCCTGCTGTGTGCCAGCCTCACTGTGTCCTCACCATAGTGTTGATGCCAGAGGTGGGCTCCTCTGATGTACAATTTACTCCTGCTTGTACAAACTAATGGCTGCACCATGCGATTCATGAACCAGCCCATGAATCTCAAATAAACCCTTGGGAATCACCTTCCTTTTCCCCACTTCCCTGCACTTCCTTCCTCCTGCAGTGACAGGCAGAAAGGGCAACTTTTCAGTTAACCACTGCAGTGGGCTTCATCCAGCTTTTGGCTCTGTTCCGAGGCAGCTTTTCCTTCCTGTGCCTCAGTTCTCCATCCATGGAATCATGGAATAGTTTGGGTTGGAAGGGACCTTAAAACCCGTCCAGTTCCACCCACATGCCATGGGCACGGGCACCTTCCATAGACCAGGTTGCTCATCTCAGCCTCCTTTCTATTTGCCCCGACTTGTCCTAGAGCCCAAGTCCTAAAACTGAGTTTTGTTTCCTCAAGGAGCCAATCCTGTCTCAGGAGCTGCCCTCAGGGTGTCCCCAGTGCAGCAGGGACAGGACACAGACCAACACCCACAGCAGGAGGAGGGAAGAAAAGCCAAAACCCAGCAGAGTTTAAAAATGACAAATGCTCTTTTATTGGACCTTACAGTAGGTTAGGCAGGGAGGTGAGGAGGCTGCAGCCACGAGGACGAGTAGTTAGAAATCTTATACACACAAAGCAAAAACCTTTCCCACAAGCGCCGGAGAAAACTGAAGGGGCTGGAAGAAACCTTGAATTGCAGACAAAACCTTTGGAGGTTGTAACGTGTTGGGGAGTAGAGGCTTTTAGAGCCTCTTGGAGATGTTTTCACTGCTGAGGACCTGGGACTGTGGTTCCACAAGGCTGTGATTCACCCTTGGAATGGGATGAACGAAATGGTTGTCCCTGTTCCATAGCGCTTCCATTTCCCTTTGAATGCCTGACTTTGAGCAGAGACCAAGGGCTTGCTGGCAGAGTGGCACCACAGGGTCCATGCCAGCCAGTGACCTGTTACAACCTGTGCTTCAGCCAAAGGTGCTCCAGATTCTCACAGAGGGGTCCTGGTCCCCCCTGCTGCCCCAGAGGTGAAGGACGGAGGAAGGAGAGGCTCTAGCGCAGCTATTTACATCACGATCTGCAGGGCAGGAGGCCGGAATTGCCGACGGCCGTGTGCTTGCCAGCCTTATCTGATGGTCTTTTTGCTGGTGGTGGTCTTGGAAACGATCCTGACGCTGCCTCCCGTGCTGGAGCTGACGCCCCGGCTGCTCCCAGAGCTGAAGGAGCTGCCTCCGCCATAGCTGAGCCCCCCGCCGAAGCCTCCGCTGCCTCCGAAGCCGCCGCTGCCGCCTCCAAAGCCGCTGCTGCTCACGGTGTAGCTGCTGCTGCCGCCGCCGCCGCCCATGCCGAGCCCCCCGCCCAGGCCCAGGCAGCTCCCGCCGCCGTAGCCCATCCCGCTGGAGCTGCTAACCACGGCTGGAAGGAAGGGGGAACGCAGGAACAGCCGTGTGAGGGGACAGCTGGGCTCCCGAGGTGGGGAGATCCCCCTTGGGGAGGCGGTGGGTGGGAAGACGTGGAAGGGACACAGATACAAAGAGGTGGAAGGAGGGGGTTAGGAAGAGGTGGAACGGAGGTGATACTCACAGACGCTGACAGCTCCGACTCCTTCTCCAGCAAGCCTGTTGGGAAAGGGAAAAGTGAGCAATAATGCCAAAACCTGGTCTGTGGGACCATCTAATTAGGAGTGCATGTCCTTCAGTGGGGTGGGGTATGTCTGTGTCACAGGTGAAAGGTGACAGTGCTCATTTTTATCATTACCGGGCACCATACCATAGCTGGAGAAACAAAACTTTCCCTACAAAGGTCACAGTTTCAACCACCTGTCTGTCTGCCCTGGTGCTCCAGCCCCTTGGGAAGAACTGTTTGACCCCAAGGAGATGGTCTCTGGTCAGCATGCAGCAGGTCCACGTGTCCTCACCTGCTCTCCTCGCCCTCCAGCAGCTTCCTGTAGGTCGCAATCTCGATGTCCAGGGCCAGCTTGACGTTCATGAGCTCCTGGTATTCCCGGAGCTGCCGGGCCAGGTCAGCCTTGGCTTTCTGCAGAGCATCCTCCAGCTCGGTCAGCTTGGCCTTGGCGTCCTTGAGGGCCATCTCCCCACGCTCCTCAGCCTCAGCAATGGCTGCTTGGAGGTTGGCACACTGGGAGTGGGGAGAACAGGCAGTTGTTTCATTTGGGCTCCCCAAACCACTCTCTCTGTTGCTGAGGGGTTGTGGGCAGTGGCTGGTGGCTCCCAGGATGGCACTGAGGGCTCCTGATGGGACCTGGCTCTTCCTGCTGAGCCTGGCCACCATCACCTCCCACCCACCTCCTCCTGCTCTGCAAGACCATCCCTCTCCCACCTGTTTCTTCACGCTGTCGATCTCATTCCGCAGCCTCTGGACCATCCGGTTGATCTCTGAAATCTCAATCTTGGTGTTCCTCAGGTCATCCCCGTGTCTCCCAGCAGAGACCTGGAGCTCCTCGTACTGGTGCAGGGAAAGGACAAGAGCACTGGTGAGCACTCGGAGCTCAAGGAAGGGTGAGGGGACTTCAGGGGACAAAGTGCAGGTCTGGATGAGGATTAAGGGGACAAGATTCTTCTGAAATCTGCCCATGGAATAATGGCACTTGCCCTTAACTCTCAATATCTGCTGGGAAGGCAGTGCCTCATGGTACGGGGGACCGAGTTGTTGTCACCTACAAGAACCTGGAAGGGGAACTGTTTAAGGCCAGTTCTGCCAGTGACTCTGTGAGCCCAAAGTCAAAACTTTTGAACATCTCATCCCTGTCTCCCCTCAGCTGATAGGAAATAATTTCTGATCATTTCTGACCCCAGAAATCAGTCTGTCACCCTGGTTACCCACCTTGTTCTGGTACCAAGCCTCGGCCTCGGCACGGCTGCGGTTGGCAATGTCCTCGTATTGCGCCTTGACCTCGGCGATGATGCTGTTGAGGTCCAGGTTCCGGTTGTTGTCCATGGACAGAACCACGGAGGTGTCGGACACTTGCTGCTGCATCTGGGACAACTCCTGCAGGAGATGCAAAAAATTAATTTAATGGTCTGGTGTCCACGGTGGAAACCACAGAGATGAGGTGATTTGGGAGTCCTCCCTGCTAAGATGTTTTCTTGCATTTCCCTTGCTCTGTCTCCATTTTGTAACTTATTTCTGCATTATCATTTCCAAAAGGCTGAGACCACCTTCTCCACCCCTGGGTGTGGGACCCACGGGGCAGGAGCTGGGGGATGCTCTCCAGGAACCACTCACCGCCTCATACAGAGCTCTCAGGAAGTTGATTTCCTCTGCCAGTGCATCGGCCTTGCCCTGGAGCTCAACTTTGTTCATGTAGGCACCATCCACGTCCTAAGGAGAAGATACCAATGGTTTCTGATGAAACCAGAACACAAAGGGGCTTCAGGACACCAATGGGACCATGTCTGCTTCCAGGTCTATTATTAATGGAATCGTAGGATCATGGAATGATTTGGGTTGGAAGGGACCTGAAAGCACATCCAATTCTCACCCCTGCCATGGGCAGAGACACCTTCCACAGACCATACTGCCTTGGACACTTCCAAGCATGCGGCAGCCACAGCTTCCCTGGGCAACCTGTGCCACTTCCAGCAGTTCCTTAGGCTAATTTTTATGTCCCTGTGATCAAGGTATTTTTTTAATGTAATGTTGGACATTGACTGTGAGCCAGAACCAGGTTCTTGGGCAGAAGGCAAAGCTCTGACTCACAAGGATGTGACCAGAAACTGAGTTGAGCTGAGCCACAAGAGACCAGAAAACAGGGCAGCTCTGTTGGCATAGAGAAGGTTGTGCCCATTCTTGGTCTCGGGAGGACCCAACCCAGGATGTGCTGATCTCCCAACTTGACCCAGCCATGAGGGTACAGCACCCCAACTCCCACCAAGTCTTGCTTGAACTCTGCAAGGTGAGTTAATTCCCTTTTCTGGCCCATAATTCCCCACCCAGTCACCTTCTTGAGGACCACGAACTCGTTCTCAGCACCCGTGCGCCGGTTGATCTCATCTTCATATCTGCCGGGATAAAAGAGTGAGGTGGGTTGGATGGAATGAAGAGGTAGGAGCACCCCATTCCCAAAGCATCAGTTGTGGCTTATGGATATATTCCCTACTCCCACATGTTTATCCAGAGCAGACGCAGAGCAAATATTACTGTCTTTGAACTGTGGGACTCTGTGGTGTGAGTAGTCCCAGTTAAATTAATATATTTTAATCACTGCCCATAAAGTCAAGCTCATACATAAATGTGCAGATTCAGAGCCCGTTTTGGCAGGAAGCAGGAGCAGCCATTCCCGGTGACCTTCGCTCCAAGCAAAGTTATGCAAAAGACTTTCAACAAAGCTGCACTGCAATGCCTACAAATGTATAATAAAGCAATCATTTGGTATTTGATATTATAATAATGCTAATGGCTCTGAAGAAGCCACTGCAGCATTTAATTAAAACAAAAAACTCCATGGTTGTGCAAGAGGGGATCATTACAGCTCTGACAGTGGTTCTGTAGAACTTTATATGGCTCTGAGCAACATTCTCTCATCAGATAATCAGGGCAGGGCTTGGCTAGAAAGCAGACAAAACATGCAGGCTATTGAGGCAAAACCTGGCTTTGAAAGGCAGATTTGTGCCAGTCCTCTCACCAATATTGGCAGAGTTTTCCCTGCAGCTGGATCTCTTAGTGGACAAGGGAAGAGGTGGGAATAAGCCAGTGGACTGGGAACAAACTGTAGACTTAAACTGTGTTCTCTTTTCCAAGAGGTAGCTCTGAAATCCAGACTGTAGAATTGATCATTTGGAGCCTAACCAGTATTTCCAAAAATCCTAGAACACATTTCAAGACCTCAAAAGCACCCAAAACCACACCAGCAGCTCTGCCAGTCCCTCCTGTTGGATCTAAGTGTTGTTTTCCCAGCTCCCCTCCCAAAAAATCTGTCTCTTCCCATGCTTAACTACCTAATATTAACATATTCCAGCTCTGCAGGGTGATTCTCAAATTTGCAGCCAGGACTGGTTGAAGAAGGGACATATTGTTCTCAGCCAAATAAAAGTCAATGGCCTCACCTAAAAATCCCCCCCAGAAAATCCCCTCCGGGCAGCAGGTGCTGGCTGGTGTGTCCTGAGAATGATCCATCCCCCCTGCACTGGATACCAGCAGGGGGTTAATGCTCTCCCCAGGGAAATTTTTGGCAAAGGGCTGATCATCTTCCAGGTGATGGGAGCTGAGTGAGCCTGAGCACTCCCAGGTCACCTGGGACCTCTAGAAAGGCTGGAATTTCCTTCACAGAATGGGAAATGGGGGATTTTGGAGCTCGAAGTTTATTGGCTACATTTCATTCTCATTTTGCCTGTCTATTATCCTCACAATTTACTAATTTTTCTGTCTCCTGGTATATTATGTCTGGAGACTCCAGGGATCAGACTGTGACCTCTGTTGTGCTGCAGCACAGTTCCCCAGGAATTCTGTGCTAAACACTGACCTTGCCTGTGATAAATGTAAAGTAACACAGGGTAATTCTGGGAACACATTTTATGCTGGGAAGAGGAACCTGGATCAAACACTAAGTGTGCACCAGCAGGAATGAGCACCGGCCCAGATTTTCCTGGCTGGGACGACTCACTGTGCAGAGCGGGATCCCTTACTTGTTCTTGAAGTCTTCCACCATGTCCTGCATGCTCCGGAGCTCGGAGTCCAGCCGGCCCCTCTCTCCCACCAGGCTGTCCAGCTGCCGCCGGAGGTTGTTGATGTAGGCTTCGAAAATGGGCTCCAGGGACTTCCTGGTGACAGTGTGACCCTGCTCTTGGAGGAGGGTCCACTTGGTCTCCAGCACCTTGTTCTGCTGCTCCAAAAAGCGCACCTGGGGAGAAACAAAACCAGGGACACGTGTGGACAAACCTCACAACTGCCAGGAAAAGGTGAGATCACCAACAGAAAAGGTCCAGAGATGTTGAGACAATCAGAAGGGAATTATTAGGAGTGTCCCAGTTTAGGGCATTGGATTCTTAAAAGTATTAGAAGCTTCTGGAGATGTTTAGCAAGATTTTTTCAGGAGTTTTAATCAGGCCAAACACCTGTACTTGCAAGTTTAATGTTTCTCCCCCCAGTAGATGTTCAGCCCACCTTACTGGTTTAAACTGGTTGTATCCCATTGTAGAGGAGAAGAGTCATCCACCCCAGGATTGTTTTTACAGGGAAGAGAGAGAATTACTTTGTCAATAATATAAAGGTGCTGAAAAACTCATCCTTGCTAAGAGGAAACATAAAACAGTTCTTAGTTTCCAGCCAAGCCCATGTTGTTTGTCGGCTGGGATCGGTTCAGGCAGGTCCCTAAATCCAAATGAAGTTTCTTCCTGAAGGTTTTTTCCCCAGGCAACTGATAGCATGCGTGGCTTGATGGTTCAGACCAAACTCTCACCTTGTCAATGAAGGAGGCAAATTTGTTGTTGAGGGTCTTGATCTGCTCCCTCTCCTGTGTTCGCACCTTCTGGATTTCCGGATCGATATCCAGCTTGAGGGGTGCCAGGAGGCTCTGGTTGACAGTCACTTCATGGATGCCACCAGGTGGGCAAACAGGGAACCCAGGGCCACCTCGGCCACCAAATCCGGGCCCTCCCAGCCCAAATCCACTTCCCAGCCCATAGCCACCACCACCACCGGCTCCTCCTAAGCCAAAGCCAGCTCCTGCTCCGCCACCATAGCCAAGACTGAAGCCATATCCGCCCCCGGCTCCGCTCCGTAGACCTCCACTGACCGAGCTGTAGGAAATTCTTTTGCTTCCACCCAAGTTATAGAGACTTCTGCTGCCGAAGCCACCGCCAGCTCCAAAGCCTCCTCCACCTCCAGCTCTTCCTCCTCCAACTCTGGAGACAGAGAGAGAGCTAAAACTGCTTCTGGTCCCACCACCGCCACCTCCTACGATAGCAGAGCCTGAGCTAAAGCCCCTCATGCCCCCTCCAGTAGATGATCTGAAAGAGATACGGCTCATGGCTGGTTCAGTTGGGAAGACAAAGAGTAGGAGAGAGGAAAACAAAAAAACGCTGCGCAGCAGAAAAAGAGCAGAGGGCAATGGAGACAGAAACCCCTGTAATGGGAGAGCTTGGGAGCCTCCTCTTTTATCTGCTTGGAAAACTTGGCACGGGAATTCAGAACTTGACGTGCCTTGCAGCAACTTGCCTTGTCAAACACACCTCGGCTACGGCGAGGCGCTGAAAAATGCATTGTTTGCAGGCAGGAAAGTAACGGCGAGAGGGAGCTCCCCTCTCCACCAAAGCCGCCGCTCTGAGTCATGGAATTAGCATTGAATGGGACGAGGTCTGTGCTCAGGGCAGGATGCAACATGATTCCCGAGACCCTGGGAGCCGCTTTCCCTCAGGCGAGACAAGGACTCGCTCGCTTGAGCAAAGCGAAGATTTTGCAAGTCGCATTTTCAGGTTTAACGTGTTGCATGGGCAAGAAAAATAGGGACTTTTCCAAGATTTCCAGCTCTGCAACTGGCCATGCGTGTCCTGTTGTCGGCTTGGGAAAGTTGGGTCTGAAGGTGGTTTTAATGATCACTGCTGACATTGTGTTTTTTTAACAGTCAAGTTTGATTTTTTTTCTGGATCTAAATGGTCATGGGCTTGAAGAGATGAGCTGAATGGAAGTTGTGTCGTGACAGTATTTCCTGGGATCTTACCAAAAATCATCTCCCCTCATTCCAGGGGAGAACTGAGGAATTAGTTAACACGATTTTGAAAGACAGCTAGTAAATGCTTTTTCCAAAATCATGTCAAAATAGATTAAATAGTACTTTCCTTAATATACACCTATAAAATTCTACTAAAAATCTGCTCGAAATTATTGTGGTTCTATAGTACCTCCTTGTCAGGCTCAGCGTTCAAAAGCTCTGTCTGAAGTGGTATTTTTATCGCTTTTTCTGCCTCCCTCCACTCCCCCCCTTATATTTATCCAACAGTTTCCACGTCATTGCTGGCTCTAAAAGATGTTCTGTGGAGGGGAATTCACCCACTTTCCTCCCTAGCCCCTCCTTCACTCCGCTGAGATCACACAGTTGGAAAAACTTTCTAAAATAGCTTTTGCCTCTTGATGTTGCTTCTGGGTGAACCCTTGTGCAGGAGTTTCAACCCCCACAAATGAGTCTGGGTTGTGTAAAGGCTTGAGAGCCTTCTCTTGTGCCCATGAAGAGCTTGACATGAGATCCAGGAGAAGAAATTCCCTCATTCCCACTCAAAATACCTCCCCAAATACTTTTGTGAACTGATTCTGCCCACTGGCCAAGGCTGTCCACCTTGGCCAGGTGAAGTAATAGCAAAAGACAGAGAGATGAGATCCTGAGCAGCTCAACCAAAAAAAAATTCCCAAATTCATCTACGTGAGCAAAAAGTGCAGGAGCTCAATCCAAAAGGAGGTGTTTAAGCAGATCAGCTGCGTCTCAGAGCTTGTTTGTGTTGATGTGTTTCCAACCGCTGCTTTTTTCTGTCTGGGAACTTGAAAGAGCCTGAGCAGGAGGGGTTTGGTTGGGTTGGGTTTGCTTTGGTTGGGTTTTGTCTCCTCGCAATCAGAAAACAGCAGCGCTCCCAGCTCCCATCTCCTTGGAGCACTCCCTATTCCGATAGTGAGTCACCACGGGTGCGATTGGAGCCGATCCCTGGATGGGCTGATCCAAAAAATCCCTCCCGTGACTGGGAGGCGGCTGGGCTGTAGCAAGGGGGTGCTCTCACCCCGGGAGTGGAGATGTGGGAATATCCTGCTGGAAACGCAGCGTTTTGCTGGGAAAACTTCTCCCCTCACTCCATCCAAACCCAGCGGCTCCCAATTTCACAGCGGCAGCAACCTCAGCCCTGAGACCTCTGGGTGCTGAAAATAACACAGTGATACTGAAAATAGATAAACTCTGCTCCAAGCATGGCAGATCCATGGAGATTTGCTTTCCTATGCCTGCCCATGTGAACTGGCACGACTGTGCCAGGAGCCTGCGGATGGGGGCCAGGCATGGAACTTGCCTTTGACTCCCAAATTGCTTATGCAAAGTCACACCTGGGAACAGGAGCACAGGTTTTAATTAAAGCAGAGGGAAAGGATTCATGTGGAAGGGAATCATTACTTCCCTACAGCTCTTCTAGGAAAGCCTGTTACTGCAGACAATGGCAATTAAGTTGACTATTACAAAGGATTTGGAAGAGCAAAGCAAAGGATGGCTTAGGCACCAAAACAAGGAAAATTCTTGTGGACTCTCAGTCCCTCACACTTTCCTTTCTCGGTTTGTGTCACTCACGTGCAGTGTCCCACTGAAGGTGCGCAGGGCTGCAGGGGGGCTGTGCTGTCCTCTCAGATGGGACAGTTCCCTGTGGAGAGGCAGGACATGTCATGGGGGGTTGTCTGGGGGGTGAGGGCACTGCAGAGAAAGGGGAGGAGGAACAGGGCTCCTGTCTGCAGGAGCTCAGCTGCCTCTGAGCTCTGATTTGCTCTTTTTTTCAGAAGGGACTAGAAAAAAGATGTTAAAAACTCTCCTTGGTTAAGGTTGGGTTGTCAGAAGCTGTGTTAAATCCTCGCACCCAACCTGTGCAATTTGGCGGGGTCAGAAATCGAGGTGACTCAGAGTTTATTTTTAACTTTCACTGTTTTTTTGGCCTGTCTGCAGCATCCCCTGGACAGCAGAGACTGAGGAGTCTTGGTGGATGACAGGCAAGGATGATATGAGCCAGCAGTGCTCATGATCAGAAGGAATGGAATTCCCCACAGAATCCTGGGATGCCTCAGGAAAAGCATGGCCAGTGGGCCAGGGAGGGGATCCTGCCCCTCTGCTTGGCCCTGGTGACGCCACGTCTGGAGTTCTGTGTTCTGCTCTGGACTCTGCAGTTCCAGAAGGACCAGGAACTCCTGGAGAGGGTCCAGCAGAAGCCACAAAGGTGATGAGAGGTCTGGAGCATCTCTTTGATGAGGCGAAATGGCAGGAGCTGGGCGTGGTCAGTCTGAAGAAGAGGAGGCTGAGAGGGGATCCCAACAATCATAAGAATACCCAAATATCCATAAAAATATCTCATTTGAAAGGGTCTCTCATCAATCCATGTGAACATCTCCAAGGGGTGGAAAGAGGATGATGTCAGACTGTTCAGTGGTGCCCAGGGACAGGGCAAGGATCCCAGAATCCCTGAGGTGGGAAAAGACCTCTAGAATCATCAAATCCCATCTGTGCCCAATCCCCACCTCATCACCAGCCCAGAGCACTGCGTGCCACATCCAGTCATCCCCTGGGCACCTTTAGGGATGGCGATTCTACCACCTCCCTGGGCAGGGAGGAATCATGGCCATAAACCAGAATACAAGAAATTCAACCCCAACATGAGGAAGAAGTTCTTTCCACGGAGGTGGCAGAGTCCTGGAAGAGCTGCCCTGGGAGGGCATGGGTTGTCCCTTTCTGGAGACATTCCAAGCCCACCTGGACGCCCTCCAGTGTCACCTGCTCCAGGTCTCTGTGCCTTGGCAGGGGGTTGGACTGTATGAGCTCCAGAGGGCCCTTCCAACCCCAACTATTCTGGGGTTCTGGGACTCTGAGTCTGGTTTTGTCCCTGGATTTAATCTTTCACTGAGGCTCCTTTGATTTCCTGGGCAAAGGGGATGAGATGTTGCTGTGTTTTGGTGCATCTGGATTTGAGCAAGGTTTTGCTGAAGCATCTCCTTTGAACTTGCCAGGACATGCTGGCATGTCTGCTCCTGCTCCTGCTCCTTTCCCTGCTCCTGCTCCTTCCCAAGTTCTGCCCGGAGTTATGCAGGGCCAGGATGTTGCAAGGTCAGAGCAGAGCAAAGCATCTGAACCTTTGTAATTCAGTAAGGGCTTTGCAATAATGTTTGGCTGAGGGTTTTTTCTCCACTTTCTGTTTGTTTTATTTTTGCAATGACTGACTGAAATATCTGCATCAGAGGTGGTGTTGTGCTCCAGCACCCATCCCCAACCCAGATCTTCCAGATAAGGCCTCCCCAAGAGCCCCGCAGACACTTGGGCTTGCCCTGGCTTTTTAAGAAAGCAAAAACTGAATCCTGAGGTTTTGCCTGGATGCCCCAAACCCTCCCTCCCATGGAAGAAAATATTTTGAATTAACCCAAATAAGTTAATAAATGAATGATGATTAATTATCTTGTCACTTATGGATAAAACTCCACTCTCTTTCTCTTCCTCCTCTTCCTCCTCCAGTTTTTTCCAATTCTTGAATTTATTTTGGGACAACCAATTTCAAGATTTTCATTATAACTTAATCATAATTTCAAAGCTTTTCCCTGGAAGTAAAGAAAATATGCCTCCAGCTCATTCTGATGAAGGTTGGAAATATTTTCTATTGCTGGTTCTGGTTTAGAATAAAAAGATAAATAAAAAGTACAAATAAATTACAATCTGGTTTTATTGGACACGTTCCAAACAGAGAGAGGAAGGGAAACACGGAGTCTCATCACTATTACGGAAGTATAAAAAGCTGCAATTTTCTTTTTTAATGGTGCTTTCCAAAAATAAAAAGACACAGTGGAAGGCTAGAGGGGTACATTCCACCAGAAAAGGGGAAAACAGATTTGGGATGCTGGAGTTCCTTTGGGATCCTGCTCTCGACTGCCTTGTTTCCCACACACTGGGCTGAAACCGGCTGCACTTCTCGGTTTCCCAAAGGTCTTTCTTGTGGCAGAAGAACCCACACAGGGAAGAGATGCTGGAATTCCCCCAGGAGCTGTGGACATGGCCCTTCAGGCAGCTTTTCCAGCGTGATTTTCGCAATCTCAGACTTTCCCCACCTGCTGTGACCAAGGCCACGGGGAAAGACACCAAGACTTGGATGCTGGAGGATCTGGGAATTTTTGAAGACATTCCAGCAACACCTTGCATGGGACAGAGCAGAAACTCCATTTAACAGCAAGCACTGATCTTGCTTTAGAAGAATTCATTGTGTCAGACATTATTTAGAATTTTAAAATCCTATAATTTAGAAAACAAGCCCTTTTTCATAGGTTCTGGATCAATCACTGGTGAATCCTCTGACAAAAGCCACCCTCGAAGTTACATGTAAGGGCCACTGTGAGCAAACTCGTTTAAGAAGAGAAAGGACAGGAAGGGGAGAGTGATTTGGGAAAAGCTTTTTGATAAGCTCGTGGCACACTGAATTCTCATCTGTGGGTGGAGGGATCTCAGGTTGCTACTCCAACATTAGTGCTCCGAATCCCTGGTCAGGCTCAAGTGCCTGAGCTGACTCAGCGGCAAAACTTGACAATATCTGGAAGAATCATATCTTTCAAAACTTGTCTGTGAATGGAGGAAAGAGGGATTTTCCATCTCACCAGAGTGACTCAGAATGAAGAAAATTTTAAGAGGGACATTACAAGCCACTGCCTGGGATCTCTGAGTAGCCTCCAGGGGTATTTCTAGACAGCAGAAAAATAACCCAGACCTCTGATGCAGACAAGCTTGTCTTGTGAAGGAGTGAGTTGGGCTCATTCCAGCAGTGAAGGCAAAGCAGGGTGAGCTAAACACACATTCCCAGCCCATCCCTGGGCTTCTGGGATGAAGAAGCCAGAACTGAGCTAAAACTTTCCCTGCTATTTGCTGTTTCATCTGATGGCTGTGGGTGGCCACAATCACAAATTGTTTGGCCTTATTAAACACAAATGGAAAACCAAACCAATTCCCCATTCAGAACAATCACTTAGGCCCGTGTTTTCCTTTAACTCCTGTTCCAGGGGCTTGGAGAGCTCTGATTTCTGTGTGTTCCACTGCTTTTCTTGACCCGAGATCCAAATGCGTGAGAACTACAGAGCAGGAGCAGGGCAGGGGCAGCTGGAAGGGTGGAGGTGGGGGAGAACAGTGGGCAGGAGGAACAGAGGAGGGTCTGGGCTTGGCTTTACTCAGGCTCTGTGGCATTCTTCAGGCTTTGGCTTTTTATGCTCTTTTTGCTGGAAGAGGTTTTGGAGACAATTTTCACACCTGGGTTGGTGCCTTTTGCACTTCCAGAGCTGAAATTCCCTCCACTGGTGCTCAGAGCGCTGCTGCCACCCCCGGCATGGCTGTAGCTGCCAGCAGTGCCCAGACCACTCCCTCCTCCAAATCCACCTCCAAGACCACCTCCAGCCCCAAGTCCGAGTCCTCCTCCACTTCCAAAACTGTAGCTTCCTCCTCCTCCTCCACCGCCAGCTCCAAGACCAAAACTGCTCCCGCCGCCTCCTCCAAGGCCAAAACCATTTCCAACACCTCCTCCAAGGCCAAAGCTGCTTCCACCACCTCCTCCAAGGCCAAAACCACTTCCGCCGCCTCCTCCACTCAGGCTCAGTCCACCAAATCCTCCTCCTAAGCCAGCTCCACCAGCAATGCCGGAGCTGGAGCTGATGACTGCTGCAAGGAAAAGGAATCAGAGGGTTGGACATCTGCTTGGCAGCCATGGAATCATGGGATGGGCTGGGCTGGAAGGGGCCATAAAAGTCATCCCATCCCTGCCCCTGCCATGGGCAGGGACTCCTTCCATTATCCCAGGCTGCTCCCCGGCCCCCCTCCAACCTGGCCTTGGGCACTTCCAGGGAAGGGGCAGTTACAGTTTCTCTGGGAAGGCACCCAGTTCCAGGAAGCATCATCATCAGGACCTTGACCCACAGGACCTGAGCCCAACTTCCATCCCCTGCACAAGCCCATAATGACAGGGGAAGGCTCCAAAAGTCTTATGTGGGGCAAAAATTCCCTTTCCCCATGGTTTCTCCCAGGCGTTGCTCCCAAAGCCAGACTTTGGGATCCAGAACTGTGATACTTACAGTAGCTGATGGGGTTCAGTCCCTCCCCACTGAGCCTGTTGGGGGATTAGAGAAGATTAGAGCAAAATTATGGATACAGGGAGAGGAACCAATCTCTGATGGGAAAAGCGACAGTCACTATTATCCCCACAAGGATTTTGCTCCCACCTGCTCTCCTCGCCCTCCAGCAGCTTCCTGTAGGTTGCGATCTCAATGTCCAGGGCCAGCTTGATGTTCATGAGCTCCTGGTACTCCCGGAGCTGCCGGGCCATGTCAGCCTTGGCTTTCTGCAGGGCGTCTTCCAGGTCAATCATCTTTGCCTTGGCGTCCTTGAGGGCCATCTCCCCGCGCTCCTCTGAGTCTCCGATGGCTGTCTGCAGGGTGGCACACTGCAAGGGATGGGGGGGCTTGGAAAGTTGCTCTTCGCTTTGGGTGAGAGTCACCCAAGGAAGAAACCCATTCTGGCTGTGATGTTCATGGAAAATGTTCCAGCTGAGCTGACACGGCTGGAGCTGAAATGCCAGGCTGGCAAGAACAACTTAATAGTTAAATTTTACAGAGTGAAGCCCTTTCCATGTGGGAATTCAACACCTTTAACAAGGCTGGAAAAGTCCCTGATCAGCAAATTGAGCTGTGGTGTTGAGGGACAACAGAATGGGGCTCTGTTGGCTCCTTTTGCCATTCCTACCTGGTTCCTCGTGTTCTCTATCTCGGAGCGGATCCTCTGGATGAGCCGGTTGAGCTCTGAGATTTCACCCTTCGTGTTGCGCAGGTCATCACCGTGTTTCCCAGCCGTGGCCTGCAGCTCCTCAAACTGAGGTGAGAAGGAAGATGTAACCTGAACCATCTGAGGTGTCTGGCTGGAGGAGACATGACTCAAACAGCCCATCTTAGGGGCAGCAGGGATTTCATGTGGCAATGATGGGTCAGCTCACCTTGGTTTGGTACCAAGCCTCGGCCTCGGCGCGGCTGCGGTTGGCGATGTCCTCGTACTGAGCTTTGACTTCGGCAATGATGCTGCTCAGGTCCAGGTCCCGGTTGTTGTCCATGGACAGGATGACAGCGGTGTCAGACACTTGGGTGCTGAGCTGGGCCAGCTCCTGTGGGAAGCACACGGGAGCTGCACTTACCTTTCCCAACCCTCAGAGTGGTGGCATTCCTAGCCAAGGACAATGGCAGGGCAGGAATCGGGGATTTGTCTGTACCGCCTCATAGAGAGCTCGAAGGAAGTTGAGTTCATCACTCAGGGCATCCACCTTGGCCTCCAGCTCCACCTTGTTCATGTAAGCAGCATCCACGTCCTGGAAAAGAGCAGCTGTGGGGACACCTGTGGCACCTGGATTCTCTTCTCAGCCAGGAAGAAATTCCTAGCCACAGCCAAGAAACAGCCAAGCATGGAGACAAGGCTTCCCCTTTCCCTGATGCCTGGTAGAGAAGCTGTGCTTGGCACATCCTGCTGGAAGAGCACCAAGATGGCATCTCTTGCCCCAGAAAAGTGCTGTGTGTAATTTGGAAGTGGATAAAGAGGGAGGTCCTGGCTCTTTGGCCTTGGTACCTGGGATTCCCAAGCATAACTGACCCCCTTTGTCTCCACCTGGTCTGTTTTGCACCTCTGTGTGTTGTGGAAACCAGAGTGGGAGGAGATTTTGCTTCCTTCCTACAAGCCATTCCATTCCTTTCCCGCAATACCATGAACAAATGGTGATTTAAAACCCTTCTAAAGGATGAGGATGCAGCTCCATGAGATCTCCCATCCCTCAGGCTATTCCCAGTCTGCGCAATGGTTGGGATTGGCTCAGCATCTGCAGCACCTCCTGTCTCACCCACCTTCTTGAGCACCACAAATTCGTTCTCTGCTGCCGTGCGCCGGTTGATTTCCTCTTCATATCTACAGAGATAAGGGGAAAGAGGTGCTGGATCAGACCTCGAGAAGCAGAACAGGTGTCCAGGTGGGACTGCAAAGTGATCTGGACTGGGGGTGGCATCTCCAAATCAGCCTCCTGGGAACTGTCCAGCTCCAATGTGTGAGATTCCCCTTTCTCAGAAGGCTGAAAGGACATTTTTGACTTAATGCAGATGGAACAAGGAAGGTAAAGCTGGTTTAGAGAATTTTTCTTTGCAAGAGCCATCACAAGGTGCTGTGTCCTGGCTGAATCTCTATTTTTTGATGGGAAAAATGTCAATGGACCCTTTTTGGTGCAGTTGAGGAAAATGGGTCCCGCAGGGAGAGATAGGGGGTATTGGAGGTGATTAGAAATGTTCTATGTTACGTGTTGGAGCACAAACTGGAGACACTTTTTCCCCTTTCCTAGAGAAATTTCCATTAATACTTCAGTCTGGATGTTTGACTTTCAGAAATTGAAATTTTTGACATGAATCATAGAATCATGGAATTACAGCATCATAGAATGATAGAATCAGCTGAGTTGGAAGGCACCCATGAGGATCCTTGAGTCCAACTCCTAGCCCTGCGCAGGACACCCCACCAACCCCACCCTGTGCCTGAGAGCATTGTCCAAACACTCCTGGTGCTCTGGTAGCCATGGGACCGTGACCATTCCCTGGGGAGCCTGTTCAGTGCCTGACCACCCTCTGAGTGAAAACTCCTGCTGCTCAATGCTCAGCTGAACCATTTACAGCCCATTTCACACTCACTTGTTTTTGAAGTCCTCCACGAGGTCCTGCATGTTCTTCAGCTCCCCATCCATGCGTCCCCGCTCATTGAGCAGGTTGGCCAGCTGCCGCCGCAGGTTGTTGATGTAGGCCTCGAACAGCGGGTCCAGGTTGCTCTTGCCAGAATTGTTTTTTTGGCCCTGCTCCTGCAGAAGGGTCCATTTGGTCTCCAGCACCTTGTTCTGCTGCTCCAGGAAGCGAACCTGAGCGTTGGGAAGCAGAAGAGGCTTAGGCAGCAGATACCTGTGAGCTGACAGCAGATATTCAACATTGGCAGTTATGCATGGCAGGAGCCAAGGGATTCCCAAACTAAGAGTTTCCAAACTGAGAATATCCTCTAGATTACCCAGGGCTATGTTAGCCTAACCTGTGGCTGAGCAAATCCACCCTTAGTGGACAGTTCTCTTCAGAGGCAATTTGGTTTAGGAAGCCAACAAGCAATGGTAAGAAAACTTGGGTTCAGGTCTTTCTTCATCAGACAGTGAAGTTCTTCTTTCACACCCTCTGGGGTTTCTTTCTTTGTAAGACACATATCTTTCTTCATTAAAGCCAAGGTCTGAGTACTAATGCTAAAATTGCTTAATTGCCCTTCCTTTTGCTCACACATACAACATATTTATCCAATTAAAAGCTGAGGAAGGACTTGAGTGGTTGAGTCAATTGAGTCAATATAAAAAGGATTTTATCTTGCAGGCAATAAACAACAAAGAGCAAGACATCTGCTGTGATTGCCCAGAGAGTGAGTTGGGTTGAGCCACTAGACCTGGACCCAAAAGTGACTTATACCATTTCAACTAACCTGTGTTGTTTCTCGGGCACAAAACCTGGATCTAATCCCATTACTACAATTTTCTTCTCTTGTTTTCTGCCCTGTCAATGTTCAGAAGGACATTATTGTTTGAGAGACTTAACGAAGGCATGCAGGGAGAAAATGTGTGAAAGACTAGAGATCTCTAAAGTCATATTTTGGTGCCTACTAGATCCTCACTCCCCCACTACCACAGATCCACAGCACCCAACAGTCTCACCTTGTCAATGAAAGAAGCAAATTTGTTGTTGAGGGTCTTGATCTGCTCCTTCTCATCTTTCCGCACCTGTTGGATGTTTGGATCTATCTCCAGGTTCAGCGGTGCCAGGAGGCTCTGGTTTACAGTCACTTCTTGGATTGTACCCACTCCAGGAGGGCCCCCAGAAAATCCCATGGGGTTCCTGCCACCTCCCAGCCCTGCAGGGAATCCTCCCAGTCCACCAAAGCCAAACCCTCCACCACCTCCGTGACCACCACCATAGCCAAGCCCACCAGCACCTCCACCAAAGCCAAGTCCACCACCTCCACCACCAAGCCCCAGCCCAAGGCCACCACCAGCTCCACCACCACCAAACCCACCTCCTCCACCACCAAGCCCCAGCCCAAGGCCACCACCAGCTCCACCACTTCCAAGCCCAAAGCCACCCCCCAGGCCAGAGCCACCAGCAGCTCCACTTCCAAAAGCAGCTCGGAAGCTGCTTCCAACCCCGATGGAAATCCTCTTGCTACCACCAAGGTTGTAGAGGCTCCTGCTGCCAAAACCTCCACCACCACCAGAACTGCCGCTACCACCGCCTCCTCCAATGAGCCTCCCAAAGCCTCCTCCTCCTCCTCCTCGTGCCACAGACACAGAGCTAAAGCCAGCCCTGTTGCTGCTTGGAATTATGGCCGAGGCAGCGCTGTAGGATCGGCCTCCCCCTCCCGCCCTCATGCTGAGTGCCCGGTTCATCGCGGCGGCAGAGAAGGGCCCCGCACAGCCAGAGAGACTCTGCAGCTCTCTGAGGAAAGGGAATGCGGGTGCCCCTTTTATCCCCCAGGGATCTGGGCTTGGCTGCATGGAAGTCCAGTGATCAATTTAGTGCCTTCATGGTTTTGACGTGCCAGGAGGCAGCTGTCTCCCTGAGACTTGTTAAACCCTGATTGCACCCAAACACGCCTCCTGGGGCTGGATCTGCTCAGCTGGAAGAGTTATCTAACACCCAGATTGGCAGGGAGAACTCAGCCTGGTGCAAAACCTCTGTCTCCTCACAGAGATGGGTTATTTCATTTTGTATTATTTTGCTTAACCCTGGAGGTGTCCAAGGCCAGGTTGTGAGGGCTTGGAGCAACCTGGGTTAATGCAAGGTGCCGCTGTCTGGGGGGGGGAAGGAATGAGATGGTCTTTGGGATTCCTTCCAACCCAAACCATTCTGGGATTCCATGATTCTCTAATTTCCTTACTGTGAAAAAAAAATATTAAAATGTTATAAAGCCAGAAATAATGTCTTTGATTCCCAATTCTGCTTAAAGGATGCAGCACATCAACACAGAGATCAGTGGAGAGTCCTCTGGACTAACTCAAGTGAAAGACAGTGAGAACAAAATGGTTAAATCTGAACAAAAATAATTCATGGGGTTTCTTCACCTGAAGGCAGAAGTCGGCTTGATGTTCATGAAACCTGACATCCCTTTTTGGGCTCTAATTTATCCAGTTTGCTGTTTCTACTCCCTGGGCAGGGACTTTCTCTTTGGGATGACTTGACAAAGAGGTCCTGATCAGTTTTTCCTCTTTCTCCTTTCCAGATGTAAATACCACCTCAAATTTTGCCCATTTATATTCATTATTAAGCCTATGGCAGGCTTTCTAGGCTATTCCTCTGGATATTTGTATTTCCAGAGGACAACTCCATTCCACACAGAGGCTGTGTTGTGATTTCTCCAGCTAGCTGATGATGTGATTGATGCATTTTCAGCTTGACTAAAAACCATTTCAAAAAAAAGAGGCAGATTTTCTGAAAAACTCTCTGCCCATCTCTGTGGAACGATGTCATTTGCCCACTTTAGGATATAGTCAGTCCTGAGTTTCTGGCTCTCTCTAGCTGATTTCTTCTAAAGACCTTTGAACTTTCCATCCAAAATGCTACCGAAAGCAGATTTAACCAGCATGAAAAATACTCCCACAAATTCTCCTTATTTTACTTCCTGGAGTCCTTGGGAAAAAAAAAAAAAAGATAAATTCAACAGGGTGTGGTGACATTTTCTGGTATCTCAGACTTTGTGGAACTGCAGTGTTGAGAGTATTTTATCCCTCGCATGTCAGAGCTCAGCTGTTTTTTGTCATGGGGCTGCCCTGGTGGCTTTACCTGAATTCTGCAGGACTGGAGCTTAAATATATTTTCAGGACAGGACTCCACTTGCCTTTCAAAACACATCCCTGTGCCCCAGAGCTACAAAACCATTAAGGAACTAAAATCCCACTGGCATCTTTGGAAGAACACTTAAACAGGTGCTACTGAATACAGAAGACCACATATCTGATTATCCCTGGAGAAATGCTGCTGGGCAGGCTCAGATGGAGAGCTGGGGCACTGAAAGAGAATTTCCCTTTGCAGTGAGAAATTATTCCAAGATGGTGCAGGTCAGCTTGTTTCTTTTTGGAAAAAGTGGGTCTGAACCTGGAATGTCACTTGAAATTCATGAGCATCCATTGCCTCCATGATTTGCATAAAATTCAAAGCCAGGGTGCGATGGGAAAATGAGATTTTGTCTTCATGGTTCCTTGACCCCAGTAAAGGCAGCTTGTCCTGAAGCTGAAGAACGGGTTCAGATCAGATGTTAGAGCTGAATGAATGTAATGGGATTAAAGGTGGGGCTGCCAAGAAGAAAGAGGGAATTGTCACTTCAGGCTCCCACACTCTTCTCCCCTCGGCTCGTTATCCACAGGGTATGTGAGAGATGCAAAGGCCACCTGAAAAATGCTCCTTTCCCTCCTGGGGTGCTTGATGGAGTGGAGGAGCCGAGGGCTGGGGCTCCAAACCCAGAGGCAGATGTGGCATTTTCATGTCTGTTTGCATCAACTCTGCCAGGCTCTGGGCTCAAGCTGAAAGAGGGAAAGTCAAAGTTAAATATAGGGAAGAAATTCCTCCCTGTGTGGGTGGGGAGGCCCTGCAGTGGATTTCCCAGAGAAGCTGTGGTTGCCCCATCCCTCAAAGGGTCCAAGGCTAGGCTGAATGGGGCTTGGAGCAACCTGGGATAGTGGAAGTTGTCCCTGGCCATGGCAGGGGGTGGAATAAGACAGTTTATAAAATCCTTCTAACCCAACCATTTCGTGAATCCATAGTTTTGGACTCTATCAATTTACAAAAGGGTCTGTCCAGATTTACACTGTGCAGGATTTGACCTCCATCCACCCCAAACCCACATTCCCAGCTTCTTTCTCTCCAAAATACCCTGATCTACATGAACATCTTCAAGCAGGCAGCAGCAAACATGGCTTTTGCAATAGTTGGGAGTTGAGGACAGGGATGATTAAAGGTTTTTTCCCAGAAATGCAAGAGCTGCCAGACTGCTTTTGCCCCCTGGGGAGCTGGCTGGTGTTTGGTGTTCAGGTATTGCTTTGCAGGGAGATGATCAACATAAATTATGAGCTGCTGGGGCACTGGAAGCTTCTTGTTTTGGGTGTTTCTGCTTGGTATTTACATAGAAATGAGATGGAGCCTGAGTCGTGTTCATGGAGCAGAAAAGACGAAGACAACATTTCCAAAAACATCTTTAGCAGAGTAAGTTTTGCTTTCTCACCAAGGGCTGACCCACTTGGCTTTCACCACCCCCCAGCCAACTGTGGCATTTATTAAAACAGAATTAGTGCTCTGCTCCGTGTTGATCACATCCAATATACCACGAGGGGAGCCAGAATGCCCCATGCTGGGAGAGCAGCAGAGGCCAGAGCTCATCCCACACTGGGTTCATCTCCATCCCACCTGTGAGGACAGAGTCTGGGATGGGGGCTGGGCTCATCCTCCAGCCCTGGAGAGGTCGAGGGAAAGATGCTGTGAGTCAGCAGGGAGGTCTTGGAAGCAGAGTGGGACATGGGGGAATAAATTCCAGCCCCTGTTTCTTGGTGAGCCTTCCATGGGCACATGAACCTGCCCACACCCTGTGCTACTCCAGGCTGGACGCAGGGATTTCTCCAAGGGTGATGCAGAGCTGGCTCAGGGGCCTTTGCTCTACCATGGGGAGCTGTGGGAAGGGAGGAGCTGCAGGGCTGGTTTGTTTTCCTGTGATTCCAGCTGTCCATCCAGCTGGGCTGAGTTGTCACCATGGCAAGATCCTCCCAGCCAAGTTATAGAGACCCATGAGGGGGTCACTGTCCAGGGGAACTGGGCACGTTGCAGAAGTCCAGGAGCATTGGGACAATACTCAAGCATCTGGTGGGACTTTTGGGGTGTCCTGTGCAGGGCCAGGACTGGGATTTGATGATCCTTGTGGGTCCCTTCCCAGCCAGGATATTCCATGATTCTATGAACCTCACAGAGAAAAGGGAGAGGATGATGTGATTTCTCCTGAATCCATTTCCTGAAATTGTGAGAGAGGGTTTTCCCTCCCTGGAAGGGATGATGGAGGAGCATATCTAGCCACATCTCCAGACCCTCCTCTTTGTGTGAGTTCACATATTTTAAGGAAGGTGGCGGTTGAGGAAGAAGCCCTTGGTGCTGCATTTTGGGAAACTGCACTTTGCTCTTACTTTCTTCTAAAATCAACCCAGTCTTGTGAGAGCGTTTCACAGGTGTGGTGTGGGATTTTTTTTCCTGTTCCTCCCTGAGCTGGTTCTCACTGATTTCCTTAAAGAAGGGCCTGGCTGCCTTTTTGTTCCATCTCCAGACATCCCAGACACTGTGAGAGATCTGAAGCAAACTACATACCCATGGATGGTAAATAGCCTCCTTTCCAGACTTCCTTGTGGCCACACTAATCAGTGGATGGAAAAAAGGTATGCAAAGGTGCTTCAGGAAAGAGAGCAGACAAAACCTTCTTGAAGCTCCAAACTCCACCCATTTGGAGACTCAGGTTTGAGGAAATTTCTATGATTTGCAATATGAGGGAGGAAAATAAAGCCCAGGCAGTGCAGCATGAATTATGCATGGAGTTTATTGAAGGTACAGCTGAAAGTCTGGAGTAAGCAAAGGGTAATAACTCTGTTCACTTACACATGAAAAGCTTTAACTCCGTCTATTGCACACAGGAAAAACAACACATGCACTTAACTACAGAAATATAAGGTGCTCATTGGGGTGTAATTAAAATCTGCTCTACCAAACGCAGTGTAGCAACCTGGACCAATTTGCATAAGCATTCCAAACCCTCTTGTAAACAGGAAAAATTGGATTTTCTGCTGTCATTAAAGAAGTAAATTACAGCTGCAGCTTTGTCTTGGACAATTAAATTGTGGCTTCTCTGAAGTTGGGATGACCAAATTTTTCATCCTTTTGCAATAGCTGCATTAAAAGTCTCTGCTGGAAAGGGGTCAAGCAGGGCAGGGTGACCGAAAAGCCAAGATGATGAGTGGAGACAGGGATGGTCTCTGAAATTAAAATCTCACCTGGCTGGGAAGTGGGGGGGGGGGGGGGGGGGGGGGGGGGGGGGGAGTGTCCCCCAAGACCCCCAAGAAAGACGTCGGGGAGAGGGTGGGTTTTGTCAGGCTAAGGGTTTAGGCAGAGCGATGTCCTAGCGCATGGTTGTGTGATCCCTGTGGCTGTCAGAGGGAGGGGGAATACTGTTTTATTGCAGAAATGCTGGTTATTATAAAATCTGCCGTCTCGGGCCCCGCCGCTCTCTACCGGGTCGTCCTGACGACGCGCACGGCTGTGCTGAACCTGTTCCCGCAGACCCCCGGGGCGCCGGGGATCAGCACGGCCCCGGGCCCGCACTGCTCCACCCCCGCGCACACCACGCTGCCCAGGTTGCCCAGATTGCCCAGGTTGCCCATCCCGGCGGCGCACTGGACCCCGTCCACGCCGGTGAGCACCTCCCTCCCCACGCAGGTGACCGCGCTCCTGGCCCCGAATCCCGCCCCGACCTTGGGAACGCAATCCACGCTCCGGGTGCTGAACCCGGCGTTGCCGAAGGACGAGACCATGCCCAGCCCCGCGCCGGCCCCTCCGCTCTTCACGGTGCATTTGCCTCCGATTCCAGACAGGGATCGGCACTCCCCGACCGTGCCCCCGCCGCTGACCACGGCTGTGGAGAGAAGCAGGCTCGGTCACGCCCGGAGCAGCCAAAACCCGGCTTAAAAGGAGCGTTGCAAACTTAAAAAGCTTGTAAGGAAATCAAGACGGGGTTCATTAACTCACCTACGCTCACAGGGTTGCCGGTGCATATCCTGTCAAGGAAAGAAACGTGTCAGAGATGTATTTAGGGACACATTCCTCAAATTCACAGGTAAATAGAGCCCAGCCACTGCCTCCTTAGAAACCTGACATGTCCTTCGGCTCGTTAGGGGTACCCTGCTGAGAGATGCTTGCCCACCAAAGCACTGCAGGGTTGTGTCTCTAATTCCATGGTCATACTAATATCCCATCCTCTTTTTGGATAGGAGTGTGATCCCCTCTGCACCCAGCGGGAGGGAAAAGGGACCCTCCTCCCCTCTGCAGCCCTGGGTGCAGCATTTCTTTCTCCTCCTGTTGTCTTTCCTGATCATCCTTACAAAGCGCATCCAGGGCTGCTCTTACCTGCTCTCTTCTCCCTCCAGCAGCGTCCTGTATGTGGCAATCTCAATGTCCAGGGCCAGCTTGACGTTGAGCAGCTCCTGGTAGTCCCTGAGCAGACAGGCCATCTTGTCCTTGGCCTGCTGCAGAGCTGTCTGCAGGTCAACCAGCTTCTGCCGGGCGTCCTTGAGGGCGCAGTCTCCTCGTTGCTCGGCATCACAGATGGCTGTCTGCAGGGCTGAGATCTGGGGACAGCCACAGGAGGACATTCCCACAAAGCTTCAGTCAAGCAAGGTAAAGCCCATCCAGTCCCATCTCCTGCCATGGGCAGGGACACCTTCTACTAGCCTGGGCTGCTCCAAACCACATCCAGCCTGGCCTTGGACACTTCCAGGCACAATTCCTCTGGGCAAGAGGGCAGCCAAGGGTGATATTGAGGGGTATCTCCACAGTGTTGCTCATATATTCCTCAGTGAGGAAATTCCCGAGAGACAAGATTTAGGCTGGATTTGTGGTGGCCAAGCTATTTGGGATGAAGGGAATGGGATCTGTTGGCTGCAGCCTCGTGGGAGCTCACAGCAAACAATTATTCTGGTACCGCCAAACCCATGAACTTCTTATTTGCAAAGTGAGAAATAAATCTGCTTTTTTGTGTGCATGAGCAGCAGATGAGAAGTTAAAATAGACATAATCTGGGGCAGGGGGTTCTTTGCAGCCCCACAGGATGGGAGCTGGTAGGACAATGCCCTTTGATGGAGGAGCTGTACTCCCAGGTGGATCCATCCCTTGGTCCTACCTGTTTCTTCACATTGTCCGACTCACACTGCAGCTTCTGGATCATCCTGTTGAGCTCGGCAATCTCACTCTGGTTGTTCTTCAGGTCATCACAGAACTTGCCCCGGCTGCTGTGGAGTTCCTCCAGCTGTTGCACGGGAAGGGGATGATGTCAATGCACCCAAATCCCCTTCCCAGGCCCCCCACCTCCCCCGGGAAGTTGGAAATCTCTCAAGCTGCACCAGGGTCAGTGCTCCCTGGGCACCACCCAGGCATGGCCTCAGCCTGGATAAGGTGAGAGTCTCCCCTGAGTCCTGGACTTGCTGATCTTGGAGGTCTTTTCCAGCCTTAGGGTTCTATGGTTTGCCCTTTGGGAGGTAATGATGCTCCTCGGAGTGCATGAAGGGGACATCTCTAAACATTTTGATCTCCTCTGCGTGTACCAAAATGTCTCAAACCACACTTTTAAGGTTGGTTTGTGTTTGGGGTTTTTTTGGTACAACTTTCTTAAGCAAACTGAAGCTAATACACAGTGTGAGGCGGGTTAAAGTTGCATCCTGGAGGATGGGAATGGTCTCAGGAATGGTCTCAGAAATGGTCTGTCACAGAAATTTGTGAAATACTCACCCTGGTTTGGTAGAAAGCCTCCACCTCAGCCTTGCTCTTCTGGGCAATCTCCTCATAGCAGCACTCCACGCTTTTGATGATGCCCTCCATGTCCAGGTCCCGGCTGTTGTCCATTTGCACGATGACAGAGGTGTCACACAGCTGACAGTCCAGCTGAGCCCTCTCCTGCAGGACCAGAGCATCAGTTCCATTCCCTCAACCAGCCCCAGCCAGGCCAGCAGCAACCCCAGCAAGGAGGGTCTGGTTGGAGGAGTTCTCTCCTGAACTCCCAGCATGGGGTTTTCCAGTTGGGCAACTTCTGTCCAGCAAGACCTGGCAGCTGGGACCTGTTTTGGTGGCACAACATGGGATAGCTGTGTGCAGTTCCCTAAGGGAGGGTGGGGAGTCCTGGTTTTCACCACAAGCCACTTCTGCATTCCTGGCTGTGCCAGTGCTTTCCTGGATTGGGAATCCTCACGTTCTTTGAGCCCCACTGACCCCTGCTGAGGGAGTTTAGCTCAAAAAGGTGTCTATGCAAAGTGTCCCCTGTGTGTTTTGTTAAAAATTTTGGAATTTTAAACAGAAGTGTTATTTTCATAAAAATATTTTGACTACTGTAAAAAAAAAGTGCTAGAAACATTTGGCCAGCACAGGGATGGTTTGGATTAGAATTTGAGAGGTTTTCAGGCAAAAGATCCCTCCCCTTGTGGGCAGCAATGTAGCAACCAAGACTAATGCCTTCTCAAAGCAGGTGTGACAGCGTTGTTGTCAAATACATCTAAAAGACATAGAGGTTTGGGCTGCAATTCCAGGATTTTCAGAAAAGACACTTTTCCCTGCACTCTTGGTGTAAGACTCGAGTGGGGAGAGCAGGAGATGATGCCTCAGCCCAGGGAGCAGATTGGGCCAGGAGCTCTTACCTCAGCATAGATGCACTTCAGGAACTCCAGCTGCTGTCTCAGGAGACCCACCCTCACCTCCAGCTCCTCCTTGGTCAGGTAGAGACAATCCACATCCTGGAGAGATACCAGGAATTTGGTGAAAGACGTGAAGGAACAACTGTAGCAAATCCCAGGTTTTCTTTAGATTAGGAGAAAACTCCACTATTTCCAGCCCTTAGCACTATGTGGGTTTGGGCTTCACGTGCTGAAAACCTCAGGGACGCCCTCCAGATTCCTTGGGTTGCCTCACTTTTGGGGCATCATGCTGTGCCATGGTGCCAGGATCCCCCACTTCTCCCACTGACCCCACACCCAGGGTTTGCCCACCCTTATCTGGCCCTGGCTCACCTTCTTGAGCACCACGAACTCGTTCTCCGCTGCCGTGCGCTTGTTGATCTCATCTTCGTACCTGCAGGAAAGCAGAGCAGGGGGATGCTGAGCCCTGGGGGTCCCATCGCCATCACCCAACCATCCACTGCAGACCATGGGAAATGGGATTTCACTTTGCACCTCATTTTTTCTTTTTTTTTTTTTTTGCTTCATTGCTGTTTCTTACCCCCTCACTGGGTTTTACTCAGCAGTCTTAGCCATGCCAGTGCTTTGGGTGGCTGGAGTCAGAGGACAGAAAATCCAGCCAAACCACCAGAAATGCAAGGCTAGAGGCTTGGGTTGCTGCTTCCAGCCCTTCTGCTTTGTGAGATGTTTTTCCAGAGCATCCAGGACTGTGCTCAGAGTGTTTATGGAGAAACTGGCCAAAATGCCCCAGGGGAAGTTCAGGAACTTAAGCAACCTGTGAAACTCCAGGGTGCAGTGGGGAGCACAGTCAGGGCATAATGAATCAGAAATTGGGACCTGCAAGAACTTTCACAAGATGCTGATTCTGTGAGTTGGACCTGCTGGGTAGTGGCTCAGCAAGAAAAAACACCTGAGATGGTGAACTCTGGGGAAAGTTGATCCAGTGACTTCATTTGTGGCTTAGCAGAGCACACAGGGAGATATTAAGGAGTATCTACAGCTTAGATTAAAAAAAAAAGAAATTCCCACATTCCCTCTGGGAAGAGAGAATGAATCCCAGCATGATGTGAGTAAAAGAGTGGGGTGGAGAAAATTGGCTGAGGGTTTTGTTTGTTTTGTGGGAAGGGATGGCACTGGAGAAAACACAGGAACAGGTGGTGGGGGAGATTTGATATGGCAAACCACAGGGGTTTGCAGGAGGCAGAGGAAGAGTGGTTTCCAGTCCGGCTCCCTAAGGAAACTGGGCTTGAAAACGTCTCCCAGTCCATCTCCAGTGCAGCACTGGACGCCCAGTGCAGGAAATTCACCCAGTACTGCAGTGCCTTGCCCTGTGCCCCAGTTTGTTGATCCATCCAGTGCAATTTCCTTAGATGCATACTCAGGGACACCACCCAGGCCAGGAACATCCTCCTCTGCAGCTTCCCTGTGTGTGACTTACTTGCACTTGAACTCCTGAACCAGGTCCCGCAGGCACCGCTCCTCATTTTCCAGCCGCTCTCGCTCCCCCATCACACACTCCAGCTGCTTCCTCAGGTTGCAGATGAAGTTCTCAAACACAGGCTCCAAGTTTCTCCGGGATGCTGGGAGCACATACTGCTGCAGCAGCTCCCACTTGGTGGTCAGCACCTTGTTCTGCTGCTCCAGCAGCCGCACCTGGGCAGGGAAGAGATGGGAGGGTCAGGCTCTCCTGTCCCAGGGTTTCTGTACTTCCCAAGAGGAAAAGTGAAAATCAAATCAGAATTGCAAATGCTCGGGTGCTGCTGTCTCAGGGGGTTGAGTGGGACCAGCATCTTCTCTGAGCTAAACTGGTCCCACCCAGGACTCGAATCTCAGGCTGAGCAACATCAGTGCCTTCACTCTGTGTGGAGGCCAAGCCTGGGTTCAGCCAACGCTTGCTCAGCCAGACACCTCCACACCTCCCCCAGAACTGGATCCTCAGCCTCCCCATGGGCCCAGGGCAGTAACAAGTCTTTCTCAGCACTAAAAGCTCCATCCAGGACCTCATTTGGATGCATCTGATTTAAACTCCAATCGTGGATAGTTATCATGCCTTTACACTTCTAGATTAAAGGGCTGTCTAGGAGCTTGACGGGTCATGAATAAGTCATTTTACAAATGGGAAGAAGCAGGAGTTGCTGCTCCTGGGTGGATTCAGTTTTTCCGGTTGCAGAACAACTCTCCAGGAAAATCAAGATCAGATCAGCCAGAGCAGATTTTCTTTGCTGTTTGAAAAATTCTTTCCCATAACAGCCCTCTAAACAGTTGTGAAAACTCTTAAATGTAGCCAAGAAAACAATGATAAATTACATCTTTTTAGGAAATCACTAAATAAGTTTGTTCACAGAGTGGAGTGATAAAGAAATTAAAATAGTTCCTCCCATTTTAACTAAATTCATCCTTCCACATCACTGTCATGAAACACAAACTATTTTAAGAATGCAGAAGTCCTTTGGAGTTTATAGATTTGTGAGAGCAACATCAGATTATACACTTGAAATAAAATTTCCTATCCTTCAGTGCTTCATCTCATCACTCACAGGTTTGGATTTACTATATCCCTGGAGCTGGTCCTGACCCTTTTAGCAGGTTGGTGACCATCCAAAGGTACAACACTGATGGTGTTGCCTTGGTGAAAGGCTAAAATCCAGAGGGTGTCCAGGCCAGAACCACCATGGCTCATAAGAAACGTTAAATACCAGGGCACCAGGAGAAATAGCTCCCCATGTTGTCTGTGGGGACATGCACCCTTCGGAGCCGAGGGACACGGGGTGGGGAAAGCGGGGTCTCACCTTGTCTATGAAACAGGCAAACTGGTTGTTGAGGTTCTTGATCTGCTCCTTCTCGTGGGTCCGCACTTGGCACTCCTCGGGGTCCACGCCCACACACAGGGGCTTGAGGAGCTCTGGGTGGATGCTGACGCCGCGAATCCCCTCGGACCTCCCTCCGCCGAGGCCAATGCCGATGCCGCCGCCGTAGCTCCCCATGGCCACGCCATCGCCCAGGCCTCTGTAGCTGCCCAGGCCCCCGAAGCTCGCACAGTTCCCAAAGCCCACGACGGTGCCAAAGCGGCCCCCGCCGTACGCGACGCCGCAGCGCCCGACACCAGCACCGCCGTAGACGCCGCTGCGGCAGCTGCCACCGAAGGAAATCCTCTGCCCTCTGCCCAGGTCACAGACGCTGCGGCTGCTGAAGCCACCGATCCCACACCTCCGTCCCACGGGCTGGCAGACGGAGGCCGAGCTGCTGTTGGCCCTGCCCAGGCCGCAGACGGCAGATGCCGAGGAAAAGCCTCGTCTTCCCAGGATGGAGCCGGAGGTGTAGCACTGTCGGCTCATGGTGGCTGGGGTGGGTGGGCAGTGACGGCGACGCGGAGGAGCAAGAGAGGAGCAGGGCCTGGAAGAAGGAGATCTCCTTTAGCTCCTCTGAGGCAGAGCCCTTCTCCTTATATACATTTCAGGAGGTGCCTCAGATGCAAAAATTTAATTTATCCACTGGGTTTGGTCTGCCTGGCAGCAAGGAATGGCTTCCAACATTTTAAACCCACAGCAAACACTTCTATCTCATATGAAATAATGTGGAAATTAAAATAAACTGCTTTGCTTGCAAGCTTCAGTTTCAGGACTTATATTTTACTTAATTAATCTGCTTCCTTATTGTGTAATTATAGTTTAGCAAAATAATTCAAGGGGGTTTTATTCATGGCTTGTTTACGGTTTGGTTTCACCACAGCGTTTAATTACATTTCAGGACCTCCTGCAAAATGTCGTGGGGATGCCGCCCCTTTCAGGGTCCGCAGCCAGCTCCGGGCGGGCTCTTGAGCAATGACCGCTGCTGACAGGGAGAGGGAAGGCGGATCCAGCCCGGCTCAGCACTGACGTTGTTGGGAGCGCTCTCGTAAGCATTTATTCCTTCCTCTTGTGGGGATGGCTGTGGCTCTTGGAGGGAATTCGGGTGCTGACCATCAGGATGGGGTTGGTGGTTTCCATACGGATGGAGCAGGAGCCGTATGAGGCGGTGCTGAGGATGAGTTTGGTCGTGGGGAGGATGCTCTGGGAAACTGGGGGTTCACAGAATCATGGAGTTATGGAATGATTTGGCTCGGGAGGGACCTTAAACCTCATTTCATTCCACCCTCTGCCCTGAGCAGGGACACCTTCCACTGCCCCAGCTTGTTCCAAGCCTCATCCAACTTGGCCTTGGTCACTTCCAGGGAAGGGGCAGCTGCAGCTTCTCTGGACAACCTTTGCCACAGCCCAATGGGGCTTCCACTGCCCCTTAGCAGTACCTGAAATTGAAGATAAGGCATTTCTGGGAAATGAGAGTGATTTATTACTGAGGTATGTGCCCAGGGAAAGTGCTAAATTTCGAACATGGGACCGGGCCACACAGCAGATTCACTGGAACAGGAGAAGTAACAAGGAAGGGAAGTGTTACAAGCAGGTTGAGAAATGTCAGGTGGAGTGAAGGTTTTGCCCGGTCATCCCTTGACACACCTTTTTGACTTTAAATCCATCCAGTAGTATCTGGTAATGAGAAGGCACTGTCCTATCTTAATTAGAATTCTTCAAAAGATTTTTGAATTTGCTTGGAAACAAAGTTCCTTTTTTGCCTTAAAAAGGGGGTCTAATAGCAGAAACAAAAGGAATTGCAGAGCTTGCCCTGAGAAATCTTTACATCTTTGCTGGGGCAAAATTAACTGGTTCTGAGAGGATTCGGTGCTATTGTCAATGTGAAATGCATAGGAAGACAAGAAGAAGAATCAGGATATTTAGAATATTTTTGAAGTATTTCCTGGAAAGATCTTCCCTTTTTTTTTTTTTTTTTAACAGATCTCATAATGAGTTGAAATGAAAAAAAATATTATATTTAATTATTATCACGTAGTGGTTCCATTATAGCTATGTTGGTCTGAGTATACACAGATGCACATCTTGCAATGAGATGTACTTTCATGAGTCATGGAATCATGGAATGGTTTGGGTTGGAAGGGACCATAAAACTCATCTCATTCCAACTCCCTGTTGTGGCCAGAAAGACCCTTCACTATCCCAGACTACTCTCATTCACAAGGACCTGGAGAAATCAATTGAGCTTTTGGACACCACATCCTTCATGTTCTTCGAGGTAACCCAGGCACTGGGACCTCTTGCATGCAAGTGAAAAGAGAAGAAATATTTTGGAGATGAGTTTTATTTTGAGCCAAAGCATTGATGCAATCCCTGGAGGAGACTCTGGGTGTGTGAAGCCAAACATGGAGCACTGCCTGGGGACAGGGCGTTCACGGGTAGGACAAAGCATCACTGAGCCCTTAGGGAGGTCCAGACATGACCTTCATGAACTTTTTTAGGCTGCCACAACCACGGGCAAGCTGAAAAGAGGGAGAAGCCAGGCTCCAGTCCTGTTTTCCATGTGGCTCAGCCCTGCACAGCTGCAGGATCTGAAGCAGCTCCTGCTCTGAGCTCTGCTGCCCAGCGGAACCACAGAGAGACTGCATCTCCTCTTCATGGCCAGAAAGACGTGGCCCTTTTCCCTTGAGGACAACAACTTTCCAGTTTTTCCAGCTGTGAGAAATCTGCATCTGGCTGGGGTCAGGTCCCAGTTATCCCCCATATCCCTGCTCAGCCACCGTGGATTGCCTTGTACCACATGAGTGACACACATTTCAGGGCTCTAGACCCTCCAAACCCCAGGTTTTGTTGGAAAACAGAGAAAATGCTGCTCATGGGACAATCACCCTCCACCAGCTGCAAGCCCTGAGATCCCTTCTTGTGTATGAAGAATTGTTGGGCTGTTCCTCCACAACAAACCTGATCTTCAGCCTCTGGCTCCTGCTCCTGCCCCTAAGAAGTGGCTCTTCCAGGTGCCCAGCCTTGCACATCAGAGGAAGTCAGTCCAGGGCAGCACCTGTGGTTTGCAGCTGCTGAGCTTTCACAAAGCCATTTCAGAGTCACATGGTGGAGGTTCCACCAACTTCAAAGCAGGAAGGACTCCAATGGGATTTGGGCTTCCCAAGAGAAGGTTTGCAATGGTTTTCATGCACAGGTCATCTTCCTTGAGACCTTTTCATGTGTCCTCGCTTTGTCCTGGCTGGTTGTGGGTGAGATGGTGTTGGCAGAGAGGGACCCAATCCTCTAAGGAGGACATGAAACCGCTTCTCTCAGGGATTCATCTTTGATTTAAACCCACAGCTTCCACCCAGGTTTACAGGGGAAACCCCTGAGCTGCTTGGCCCTAAACATTCCTTGAGCTGTGGTGGCTTTCATGAGACTTTAGAACCTTTGAGATTTACATGTGCCCAGATAAATTCATTCCGCTTAAGCACCTACTAAACTGGGACCTGCTAAGCCACCCCTGCAGACAGGGAGAGCCTGGGGACATTTCCAACCTATTGTTGGGATTCTGGATGAAAAAAACATCCAACAGCCTCCTGAGTCTGCTTTGTGCCAGTGAGAAAAGTTCTTTTTAAGACCCTCTCCTTGAAAAACAGGGCTGTCAGGGCTGGTGCTGGTGGTGTGCTCCTCCCTCCCTCCCTGCAGGCTCAGCAGTTTTTGTGGCTCCCTGCAGAAGGGACACAAAGTCACCATCAAAAGGGTTAATGAGGCTCCCAGGACACCTCCCACTGGTTTTGCTGGTCCTGCTCTCCAAAGGTGGATGTTCCATCTCTTAAGTGCAGCTTGATTCGGCTCCCACATCAAAGCAGACAGGGATTAGTGGGGACAGGGGTAGAGATGATGGTCTGAAACTGGGAACCAGTAACCTTGCTCCACAGCCACTCCTCACCCTCAGCCTGGGTCATCTCCGTCCATTTATGCTGCTTTGGGCAAAGAGATGGAAAAGAATTCCTGAGGTTCCTTCCAGGCTGTTCCATGATTCCTGCCCATATGTACCACTTGCATTTGAGGTGTTTCCAGGCACAACCTTCCCAGAACTTCACCCTTCCTTCTGCTGGACTGTGGGTCCCCTGTGGTCCCATCGCCAGTGTTGGGGTGTTGTGACAGTCTGCTCAGAGAGCAAACTGAGGGAACAGGATGCACCTGTGTGCCCTGGCAGCCAGGAGGGACACCACCTCCTGGTGGCACCAGGCCCAGCCTAGCCAGGCCAGGGAGGAGGATTGTCCTGCTTTCCTCTGGGCTGAGGCAGCCTCACCTCCATTTGGGGGGCAGATTTGGGTGCCACAATATAAGGAAGACCTAAAGATGTTGGAGAGGGTCCAAAGGAGGGACATGGGGGTCGGGAAGGGTCTGGAGGGGCCACACGGAGTCAGCCTGGAGGAGACTGAGGGAAGACTTGTCAGGGGCTGCATCTTCATCTCAAGGGGCAACTCTAATCTCTGCTCTCTGTGAGCAAGGACAGGACCCAGGGAACAGCTGGAGCTGTGTCAGGAGGGTCAGGCTGGATATTGGGAAAAGGTTCTGCCTGCAGAGGGTGGTCAGGCACTCAACAAGTTCCCTAGGGAATGGTCATGGGCACAAGTCTGCCAGAGCTCCAGGAGCCTTTGGACAGCGCTCTCAGGCACATGATTTTTGGGATTTTTGGCATGTCTTGTACAGGGTCAGGAGCTGGACTGATGATTTGGGTGTGTGCTTTCCAACTCAGGATATTCCATGGTTCTATAAACTGTCCCCCTCAAGGTGGTGTCTCACACGAGGAACACATGGAGCCACCTTTTGGAAGAGACGAGGAGGTTTCATACCAACCACCACAAGCATCCACACCTTTCTTTGTACCATTCCTCCTTTGCACAGGAATTTGTGAGGCATTTTGACGTCATTCAGACAACTTTGTGCCAGTCCTCGGGGCTGTGGGACCACAAGGGCTCTAAGTAATGGGATGGGATCAGAGTGGTGGTCTCAGGATAAAAGAAAAACAGCCAGAAAGGAGCACTGGAGAGAAGGAGCCCCCCGAAGGCACAAGGTGTCCACTGGAAGAGTTTTTTGGGGAAAGGTTGGCAAAAAAATCTCCCATGGGGAGTGCATCAATGTGGAAGTGGGAAATAAGGCTGTGCTGTTTCACAGGGTAGCTGTCTTGTCTCTTCTATGGTACAGACGGTTTTAATCAGAAAAGGTGTTCCTTCATGCACAGAGCCAACTGGGGATTTTGGAGGTGCCTTCCAGCAGCTGAGTGAAAGGGGAGAGTGTGGGAGGAGGGAAATTCAGCCTCAGAATTTCAACTAGTTCCCATCGATATGTGTGGAAATCTGTGTGTCACACCAGTATCTGCAGTACCACAGGGAGGAGCTGCTCAGAGCTTGAGGTAACAGACTTAATTTTGCAAACTTTTGTTTTAGAGTTTTCTTTAAAGCAAAAGTAAAGTGGAGACGATGCACAAACATTTCATGCTGTTTGCTGGCAGCAGAGCAGAGAATGCTGAGAATTTATCAGCAAAATTATCGCTGTGCTGAATTTAAAAGTTAAGAAGAACAAGGAGAGGTATTGGTTAGAGAACAAAGCCTCTCACAGGCCATACAAAAACAACTCCACAAGTAAGATCACCAATAAATAAAAACAATCCCAGCATGGGAGTCCTTTACCTGAATTCAGATGACTAAAAAACAGGCACCGAGTTGAAGAGAGACACTGTGAATAGCCGATGAGAGAGCTTGGGATCATCAAGGAAAAGATTGTTTTCTAAAGCCACCATTGCAGGAGAACCTGGAGACAGGAGTCAGCAGGGCCCATGGAGGGTGATCCCAGAGCAGAAATTCTTATCTTCCACAGCTGCCTCAGCAAAATAAAGGAACAAATTCGAAGCAGGAGAAATAACAATGGTGTGGTGAGCACCTATTCATTGAACTTCCCAGATGGACACTCAGATTAAGGAGATGACAGAAAGCTGAGCTTCTGGAGGATGTACGTATTACCTTAATGAATGGTTGGAGTCACTTTTGTGATTCATTTTGTCACCAACTCGAAGAAAACCTCAGCGTGTCACCCTAGCAGTGGCAGCTCAGTGTGTGTGCTGTGTGTGATGCTTTCTCCACTGATATAAGTGGAGATAAAGGCAGGATTTGTCCTGGAGGAATTGGCAACCACCTCCACTGCAGCCCTAATACTCAGGCACGCCTGCTCCAACGTTCCCTAAAGCCCCAGTGCCCTGGAGCAGCCAGATGGAGCTTTGGGCTCTGCACTCTTTTATTTCCCTGGCTCAGCAAAGCCTGTAGGGTTGGAACCTTCATTGCCAGAGATTAACACCCTGAATTGCCACAAAACCACACGTTCCTGGAGATGCAGCAAAGCAACAGTCACAGCACCTCTGGAGTGATGATCCCTCCCCCCAGTGTGCAAGGTCATGGAATCACAGAACCACAGGATGGTTTGGCTGGAAGAGACCTCAAAGCTCATCTCGTTCTGCCCCCTGCCATAGGCAGGGACACCTTCCACTATCCCAGGTTCCTCCAAGCCTCACCCAGCCTGACCTTGGACATTTCCAGGGAAGGGACAGCCACAGCTTCCTTTGGAGGTGCAAAGGCACACCTTGATTTCATTGCTTCTGATGGAGATTCCTTCGCTGCTTGACCTAATCTCCTGTTTTGGGAAACAGGAAGAAACTCTTCCTTTCATGGCTCACGCTTTGAAATCCAGCTGGGCCCCATCTGTTGGCACCAGGCTTGGGAACCTGGGCTGCAGGAAAACCCAGCCCAGTGGGTGGGTGGAAAAGAAAGCCAAGACACAGCACAGAGCAATGGGAATGGAAAATCCTCCTGTGCATCTGGTCCTGGGCTGAGACCCCATCGTGGGCAGTAGGAAGGGGAGCGGTTCTGCCACTGTGCCCTGCTCAGGTGAGACCCCACCTGCAGAGCTCCCCCAGCCCTGGGAGCCTCACAGGCAGGACATGGAGCTGCTGGAGAGAGGCCACGGAGATGATTAAAGGGATGGAGCAGCCGCTGTGAGGAAAGGCTGAGAGAATTGGGCTTGTTCAGCCTGGAGAAGAGAAGGCTCTGGGGTGACCTAATTGTGGCCTTCCAGTGCCTGAAGGAGTCAACAAGGAACATACAGAGAGACTATGTGGAGTGCCAGGACAAGGGGGAATGGCTTCCCACTGAAAGAAAGTGGAGATTAGGTATCAGGAAAAAATTCTTCCTTGTGAAGGTGGGGAGGCCCTGGCCAAGTTGCCCAGAGAAATTGTGGCTGCCCCTGGATCCCTGGCAGTGTCCAAGGCCAGGTTGGACAGGGCTTGGAGCAGCCTGGGAGAGTGGGAGGTGTCCCTGCCCATGTGGGGGTGGCACTGGGTGCATGTGTGGGTCAGACTGGAGAAGGATCCAGGGAGATCTTGGAGCCCCTTCCAGTACCTAAACGAGCTCCAAGAGAGCAGGAGATGGACTTTGGACAAGGGCCTGGAATGCCAGGACAGGGAGGAATGGCTTCCCACTGGCAGAGGGCAAGGTTTGGGAAGAAATTTCTCCTTGTGAGGGTCCAAGGCCAGGTTGGACAGAGTATGGAGCAGCCTGGCAGAGTGGAAGGTGTCCCTGCCTATGGCAGGGGTAGCATTAGGTGATCTTTCAGGTTCCTTCCAACCCAAACCATTCCATGAATTCCTGCCAACAAGACTCTCTGGCCATGCTCTGTTGGAGGATCAAAGAAAGCACTTTAGGTAAACCTACACTTTTCTGGGTAAACTCTGCTGAGTGGGATCTTAGAAATTCACATTTTCATTTCCAGCTCAGCACCTGGGTGATCCCAAGCTCCGTCTTCCCCCTCGGCTTGGCAGGATAGACACACTGGGGACATTCACTGGGGGAACTCCAGGGCAATTTCTCAGAGCAGCAAACACACATCAATGTTTGGCCTTGTTATTCCCTTTGTTCTTGTTATTATGTGGTTGATTTTTCTCCCTTAATATCCCGTGGGGAAATCCACCTGCTGGGCACTGCGTGTGATCCCAGGGAGGGTGAAGCACCTGTGTCTCTTGTTCCCCATGCAGAGTGGTTTGCATGTGGAAATCTCAATGATCCAGTGCCAGCTTGGTGTTCAAGGCATCCCAATAATTGCACCCCTGGTATTCCAAGCTCCTCCTTGGCTTCACCTGGAAATCATTCCATGTTTTTTTTCCTCCCAGGCATTTTTGCAATGCTGTCACTGCTCAGCTCAGCCTTTCTGATCCTGTCTGCAGCCAGGCTGCTCCCAAAGCACAGACAGGAGGCTTTACTTTCCCTTTAATTACTGAGCATGACAGCTGTGGCTTCCTCAGCCTCATTTCATTAAGGGCTGACAAACACCTTGGGCTGTCCCCAAAACATCACTGCCCCTTTGAGCAGCTCCTTTCAAGTCACTCCAAGAGTTCATGATAAAGGGGACTCGTTACTTCTGAGATTGCTACTGGGTTTGGCATAAGTGCCCGTCCCCCTGCGGGGTTTAGCACCTCCTTCCCACCCAAAGCCTTGTCACTGTCACACACAGAGCTCTGCAGGGCAGCCTGTTGGCCACCACTCTGAATCCAGAGGTCTTGGATGCACAGTTCACTCCTTTACCCTCAATCCTCATTCTGTGACCCCAAAACTGAACAGGAACCTTGAAATCTGAGAGGTTTTTATCCTTTCCCTTCTTTCCCCTTACTTTATTCACATAGCAATTGCCAAATTAATTTTTGTCGTACAAAACAACCCATTCAAGGCAGCTGGCAGAGGTCCTGTTTAATTCCTTAACCCAGATCAACATCTGGGCTCCTCCAGAACTGGAAGTGCTCTTGTGCAATAATATTCAGTAGCTGATTCCTCCTTCCTTTACGGTTCCAAGTCTCAAAGCCTGCTCTGGGCTGTGCCTTGTGATTTCTGACAGGACCTGTATCCCAGAAATTGTCCATTTTCACTGCAATGGAGGCATCACAAACCTTGTGCCTAAAGGTTGTAGAAAAGCTGCTGTCCAGAGTGAATCCCCCTCATTTGCATCACTTTTGGGGAAATGCAGAACTAATTATCTAATGGGAGTCTCCCTCCTGCAGCTACAGCCTGGATTGAGATGATTCAGTGCAGAAGAAACCACCAAAGCCTCCTTTAATCCCAGAAATTAATAAATCCCCCTACTGTGATGGGCCATGGCCCGTGAGCGCTGGGTGGAGACAGAGGATTCCCCATCGGAACCCTGAAGAATATTGGTGGTATTTTTGCTCCCATATAGAACCAGACCATAAACCTTGGTGGGTAACACAGCCCAGCTCTGTCATCACCAAACCAGGCTGTGCTGAACACAAGGATGTTTCAAGAAAAAAAAGCAAATCCAACCTGCATTTCCCTATGGACAGAAAGGGAAGGGATTTCTGCTCTTCAAACCCATCTCAGAAACCCCAGCTCCTGCCTCCCCCAGCCCACCCTGCCCCAGGGCACCCTGCAGCTCCCAGAGCCAGGGCAGGACCGGTGCCACTGGTTCACGCTTGGCTGCTTTGCATGGCTGACGGGGGCATGGGTTCCTCTCCTTTCTTCTGAGCAGATTTGTGCAGGGTGTAGTCTGTGGTCAGGAGCTTCCTCGAGCCACCTCAATGACACAGACCTGGAAAAAGCAGAGAGGAGGAATCACAGAATATTCTCAGTTGGAAGGGACTCAAAAGGATCACCAAGTCCCAACTCTTACAGAGATAAATCTGCTTGTCTGTGCTCTGGGAAGAGCAAATTTCCTGAGAAGGTTTCATAGTTGTAGAAAAAAACCCCCTGAATCCCTTAAAATTAGGTCAGAATTTACCCAGATGTTCGGTTTGCCCACTAAAGAAATAAGACCAATGTTCCCCATGTTCCAGGGCTGAAGAATCAAAAAAAAATTGGGATTTCCACTGAAACCACCTTAAAGGGAAGCCATGTTAAGCAGAGGAGGAAAAAACCCTGCATGATCCCACTTTGCTTTATCCAAGGAGGTGGAGAATCCTCCCCACATGCTAAGCCCAAACCACAGGCCTGGAATGTCTTTGTCCTGCCCTGATCCACACCTTCACAACTCAGATCTCTGACCAAACCTTCCCCCTCCCTCCCGTTAGTAACACTGACCACATCACAGGGAACAACTTGCTTTGGAATAAAGCGTGGATTGTGGAGCCATCTGACTGCAAGGGATGAGTGTTGGCAGTAGGAACTAATTAGGGACTAATTTCTTACCTATCTATCCACAATCTGCTGTTTCAGGTTCTCTGGGTCTTGTTTGTTCCCACCTCCCTGGGGCTGCAGGGCTGAAAATCCAACCTTGGATTTGCCATCAGTGCAGCTACAATTTCCCCAGTTGGCTCTAGCAAAAGTGGAGTAACGGGTGTAGTAAATGGTGTGTTTGGTAATTAATAGAAAGCAATGTCTCAGGAGAATAGACATCTCATTTGGGGTCAGAAAGGGGAAACAAAACCACTGGACTTCCCAGGAGCTGGAAACTGATAATTGGCTAGCCAAAAACAAAGAAGCCCAGAGTATTCCTGATAATCATTCCCTGGGTAAAAGATGCCATAAATCTGCATCCACTCCACAGAATCCAGAATCACTGAGGCTGGAAAAACCTTCCAGGATCACTGAGTCCGACCTATGACTGATCCCCACCTTGTCACCCACACCAGAGCTATGAATGCCATGTCCAGTCATTCCATGGACACCTCCAGGAATGGGAACTCACCAGTCACCTTCTGTCCTCCAGGAACAACTTCTGAGACATTTAAACTTTTTTGTTAACACCTAAAATCAAAAGCTGAAATGGCACAAGTTGATTTGGTTTAAAGTGAGATTATTGCAAACCAAATCATTGTGGTGTGACTGGGAACTTCCCAGTTTGACTTTGTAAGGAATCCACCATGAAGTGGAGTAAAGCAAAAATCCCACTCCTACATTGTCAGCAAAGGAGGCAGATTTGCTCCTGAGATTTCTGTATCTTTCTCACAGTCCCAGCTGATTCATCCCAGAATCTCTGCTCGTGCTCCAACTGTTTAATTTTTTTGCAGAGTGGGAGCAACTGGGATCACCATGACCAGGACTCGTCCTCCAACCTCTCTGCTGCCAGAACACCAAATCTCTGCACTCCACAGGTTCTGAGATTGTTAAAGCCAAGCCTAAGGCACAAACGTCCTCTCCTCATGTCCTCTTGCCTCCTCCTGATGTGCTCCATCACCACCATCTCCACAGAGGCCAAAGAGGGTTCTTGTTCCTGTAAATCTGATCTAATTTTTGCTGTTGCTGTTGATTCAAAGGCTGGATGAGTTTGGTTTTCCCTTTTCTGCTGCTTCTGAGCTAAAAGGCTTGAAAAACTCCTCATTCAATGCTAAAGTGCAGAGGTTCAGCATCTTTATCTTATTCCAGGTCAGGAGAGAAGGAGGGACAGAAAGGCCAGGGAAAGAGCATGTCTAGTGACAGACTTAAGAAAATGTTCTTTATCTTGGATTCCTTTTCCAGGCTGGATGGAAGAAATGTCTCTTGAACCTGCCCTGTTTTGTTTGGCTTGTGATGGTTGGTGTCAGTTTTTGACGTAAAAAAAAACATTTTGGTGACTCTTACACACAGGGAATAATGAGCAAGTGGAAAAGCTTAAATGACAGCCTTGGCTCAGAGAATATTTCCTTGTTCCATTCATTCTGCTGGGGTTAATTACCAGCTCAACTATTTACTGGGATGGGCGTTCTTCCTGCTGTGGCTGCAGTTGTGCTGCTGTTCCTGCCTTGTGCTGCAGGGACGCGCTGTGGCCAGGACTTCTGAGAGATGATTTTCTGGGAGATGATTTTCTGAGAGATGATTTTCTGGGAGATGACTTTTGTTCCTGTCAGAGTCCCACCTCTTCCTCCTCTTTCTGCATCCAGTCTTGGTGCAATCAGTGCAGAGAGATGATGTGGGCGAAGAGGAATCCCACTGAAGGATCTTAAAGGCCATCCCACTGCAGTTGCTCCAAGCCTTATCCAGCCTGGCTTTGGAACTTCCAGGGATGGGGCAGCCACAGCTTCTCTCAGCAACCTGTGCCAGGCCCAACCCTCACCTTTCTAGTCTATAAATTAAGCTCAGGTTGTGGGGGTTGTGCCATGAATCACTCTTGTTTTAAAAATGAATTTATGGCAGAATTTTCCCACCCTGCTCAGGATGGTTGAACTGGAAGATGCTTGTTAGGAAGGGTGGGGAGGGGTCTGATGCAGGAGGAGAGTCTCCCTTCTCCTCACGCTGGTCTTCTGGCAGCACACGTTTGTTTTTTGGAGGGGGAACCCTCTGACTGGTCCATGTGTCCCCTGGGTGATGAAAGAGACCTGGACCACGCACTCAGCCTGGATGGATATGCTTCTGCCCTTTGCCCTTCTTCATCTCCTCAACCCTGGTAGGCTTTGGTTTGATGTCCTGGGTTTGGTTGGGATGACATTAATTTAATTAAATTAGTCAACCAAACCCAAGACATTTAATAGAATAAAATTCCTGGAATGGTATTTCTAAATTTTTTTTCTTGCTAGAAGAACTTCATGAAGACATTGCTCCAGTATCAACATGTTTTCTTTGATAATTTTTAATTGAAATTCCAGTTCCCCAAGTTATAACGAGTGTTTGAACTTGTTGCTATTGAAAAGGAAGGGAAAAATAGTCAAAACACTCCTTAAGACTAAAAAGGAAATAAAAATAATGAAGTCAAAACAATCCCCAAGATTAAAACACAAGATAAATATTGGGATGACAGGTAGCAATGCCTTGCCAGGAGAGAATTTTGAGCTTGTTGTACAGCTTTAATGAATGGTTTGAAAATCATTTGAGATGAACCTTTTCCCTTTGCTCCTGATATAAAATTTTTAAGAGCTGTAGCCAGAGAGAGAAAAATAAATGCAGCCTTCATTTCCCTCTTTGGTTTGCTAATATAGCTCAGAATATTTGGGTGTTGGCTACAGGAGGAGGAGGAGGAAAGGAGCTGCCCTTGTTTTGGATGAGGCAGGATCACCTCCCTTTCTTCTCTCTATTATTCAGGCTAGTAAAAGTTAATTATTCCTCTGAAATTAGGCAGTCACCTCCCGCTTTCTCAGTCAAGAATGGGAAGAGGCACCCTTGGTAATGCTCGGAATATTTCAGGCTTCTGTCTGAGCTCAGCCCAAGGCCCCGCAGGGACAGCCCAGGCTCGAGTCCTCTCTCACCTGGGGCTGCCTCGGTGTCTGACTTTAATGGTCGGGGGGAAAACTCTGGAAATGCTGGGGCGTGCCAGGCCCCCGCCCCTCTGAGCTGGGAATGCCTTGCAAAGCCAGTTCCTGTTTGTCCAGGCCATAAAGGCAGAGAAGGTAGGGGAAGAGCAATGGGTCAGGTCAGCCAGGTGAGGACCAAAGCCTGGCTCCAAAGCAGGGCTTCCTCCCTCTCCTCTTCTTCAAGAAGCCATCTTTTTAGTGAACCCAACAGAAAGGGACCTTGGCACAAAGCCAAGACAAATCATGCTGGCTATGGATTGTGAAGGGATGGCCAGGCCTCCTCACAGACACAAGACCCAGATTTGGAGCTTCAGAGTTTCCTGAACACTTGGCCGAGGCTGAGTGACATCTTGACACTGCACCATGAATCCATGATATTCACACAATTAATGGAAGCTGCCTGATGGGAGGGTCTCCTATTTCCAAATTCCGTTTGCAAATGGCGAATGAAGCAAGCTCAAGTGCAGAATTCCCCACTGAGATGAGCTCCATCCCATCTACTTGGAGCCAATTAAAATTGAAACTGCTGAACTGGGATTCCTCGTTGGAGAGAGGGCACAGTTGGAGGACAAGCATCCAGCTCACCATACCAGGGTTTGACACGCAGCTGGTCAGAGCTGGATGAAGCATTTTCCACTCTCAGCACAGAAATTACATCCCCTGCCATTCGCCAAAGGTGCTGATCTTATTCCCCACCTCTCCCTTTAATTGTCCCCTTTTTTCAGGTTGCAATTAGAATGTTGCCCTGTGAGAGTGGAGAGATTACTGGGGCTGCGTGGCCTGTAATTCTTCCTGGGCTGGAGACAGGAAGAAATTCCCTGTGATAATAACGTCTGCAAGTCAGGCGGGAGAGGCAGGGAGGATTCCTGGGAATTTGCAGGCGCCTGGCATGGGACACCCATGTTTGGGTTGATCCCCCTGCCTGGGGCTGCCTCCAGAGCCAGGACGGATCCCATTGGTGCAGACAGCCTCAAGCTCCATGCATTTCATGCTAAATTATGCACCTGTGTTTGGCTGGATGAATCACCCCGTGGAAATGTCGTTTTTTCCAAGAAATTAATCCCCAGCAACCCTACTGAGTTCAACATGGGAAACTCCAAAACCAGGGCAAAGTCAATCCCACCTCACTATGGCCAAGAGATCTCAGTGCTTTTTATGTCACACAGTTCAAATAACACTTTGTCATCACCAAAGCCACTAAAACCAAGTTTTTGTGTCTGAAACATGTCTCTGGTCTCACAGCCTTGATCACCAGACCTATGAGCCCAGAAGGGCACTGATGAATTCATCTTCATTCAACTGCTCTGACTTGAAAGGATCAAACAAATACATTGTTTGGAGGTTGCAATAGGTTGGAAAACGCTACCATGTGGTGCTTAGGATTATTTTGGAGGTTTCTAAAAATCTTTGACATCAATTGTTAATTGGTCTATAAAATATCTTACGTGATATGCTATGAGGAGATAAATAAACCACAGTTACCCCCAGTGACACCTGAGCCCCACGGTGTCCCAAACTGCCCACAGAGAATCCAAAGGTCTCTTCGGTTCCTTTTATCCCCAGAGTATTTTTTCACCTATCTTGTAGTTTCTTTAAATACCATCTATGGAAAAATTGAGAGACAAAAGATGTCCTTTCAAAGCAGTTTATTGAGGACACAGTGAGAAGCTGAGAAGTTTGAGCAGTCAATGGGACAAATGACTCCATTTGTCAACATGTCAACATGGACAATTTATGCACCAATAACTTCCCTTGGCATTCTGGAGGGATGGAAAAACAAAGGGAGTAATCTCTTCTAAAAATTAGCACTCCTTGAGCCAGCCACCCTAACATGCAGAAGCAAACAAAAGTACTATGTGTTCATCCATGAGCAAATTTCACACACACACAAAAAAAAGCTGATGGCTGTGAAGTAACCAGCAGGTGCTTTGAAAATTGCTTTGTTTCAGATTTAAGCATAAATTTGCAGTGCAGGGTTTTCTTGGACCAAAAAAGACAGGATAAAAATAGAGGGAGTCTGCTCTTTGCAGCATCTCCTGGGAAAGTTTAAGCAGTTAAATCCTCACTCTCTTTTCTGAAATGCTTTGGGAGGAGCTGGAAGAAAAAAAGAGGGCTCTTGGAGGGGGGAATATTGAAAATTAATCTGCTTGTTATGGGAAAAGACAGAGGGGGAAGCAGCACAACAAACAAACCCTTGAAGCTGTGATAACCTAAAGTAAGGATTCAGAAATCACACTGTGCAGAGCACCTGCAGGAGAAGTTTCTAGCGGGATCTTTAGGCTTGGGGATTCTGAAAACACAGCTTGGGAGCATAAATCTGGGGCTAATAAATGTGGGAATGGGTTTGGTGACAAATGTTGCTACTAAGGGGCAGAGAAATCACCCTGCATCGTGTTGGCACGGGGCTGGCACATCTGAGCGCCGCTGTCCTATGGGACCACACAGGGGTCTCTGACAACCCCAAAATTCCCCACCACGCCGTTGTTGCACCCCACGACCTCAGGGCCACTGGACACAACGACGGGGGGCCCTGCCAGCTGCCGGATGACGCAGCCCTGGTTCCCAAAGCTGAGCACTTGTCCAGCCTGGCAGGGCCCCATCCTGGCATTCAGGCCGGCGCTCCCAGCGCTGACCACGGTGCGGGCTGGGTACCCCCCGCTGCGGGAGCTGAACCCCCCGGCTTTGCAGCTGACCCCTCCAGCCTGGCAAAACACCTCTGGGACACACTGCTTGGCCACGGAGCTGAGGACTCTCTTGGGGTGGATGCCGGCACTGCGGGAGCTGAATCCGCCGGTCTGGGAGCTGTGGCGCCCGGCCCGCCTGCCCAGGGAGCCGTAGCCACACACGGCCCCGTTGGCCATCATCCCACTGTCATCAGGGATGTTGTAGCCACTGCTGACCACAGCTGCAACAGAGGCCATGGGAGTCAGTTAGGGAAGAAAACTGGACGACTTCCACAAGGCACGTTGTTTCTCGATTAACAGACCCAACCAAACCTGATTTCCTCTGGATTGTCCAATGAGTCTGAGCCCCTGCTCCTTCCTATTCCTCCCCCATGTCCCAACACATCCCCTCATTAATCCTCCCCCTTCCCATGTTGCTGGTGCCTCCCAGGTTCAGTACATATCCCATGGTCCCCAGGACATCTCCCTGTTGCCTCCAAGGGTAGAAAAGGATCTTGAGTTTGACCTTCTCCCCTCACTCCAAAAGCTGGATTTTTTTAAATTCTAAGGTATTTGAGATTTCTGGGTCTAAACTTTCCAGAACTGGAAAAGGGAGGCAGAGGGACCTGGGGCAGACAGATAATGTTGCTCCCAAAGGTATCTGTCCTAAAACAAGAAATCTTCATGGCTGAAAATGCACAGTTACTTACACACACTCACAGGGTTCCCCACACATATCCTGTGGGGAGAAAAGAGAAACACACATTACTCACAACTTCCCGCCACAACCCAGACCACTTAGTCCCTTGTTGCAACACGCCTCACTATCCCTAGGACAGGAACTGTTTTTGCTGGCACCCATGTGGCCTTCATGGCCTCCAGGCACCTCTCCAGGTCCAGTTTCTGTGAGCCTGGGGAGACCTTGGAGGTGGAATTCACTTGGGAGCAGGAACTGCCATAGCCTCAGATACACAGGAGGGAAAAGTGTCACCAACCTGCTCTCTTCACCCTCCAGCAGAGTCTTGTAGGTGGCAATCTCGATGTCCAGGGCCAGCTTGACATTGAGCAGCTCCTGATAGTCCCGCAGCATGCAGGCCAGCTCGTCCTTGGCCTTCTGTAGAGCATTCTGCAGCTCAATGTGCTTTTCTCGAGCATCTTTGAGGGCACAATCCCCACGCTGCTCAACATCACAAATGGAGGTTTGCAGGCAGGAGACCTGTCAGGGGAGGATAGCAGTGTAGGTGTCTGCAAAACTTCTTATCCTGGTTTTTGGACACTCTGGGTTTGGATAAATCTGCTCTTCCAATTGCAAACAGGGGAAAACCACCAGCATCCCATCCCTCTCCACCCACTTTGCGCTTTCCAGCCAGGGCCTAGAGCAGATGTCAAGTCTTCTAAAGATCAATGCATCACCTTGCCCTGTCTCTGATCTGTCCTACTTCTCTGGAAACATCTCCTACCTGCTTCTTGACGCTCTCCAGCTCACACTGCAGCTTCTGGATCATCCGTGTCAGCTCTGAAATCTCACACTTGTTGCTCTGCAGGTCATGGCAGAATTTCCCTCTCTTATCCTGCAGCTCCTGAAACTGGAACCAAGAAATAGGACAATCGTCACTTTTGGCCTGTGACATTGCCAGGCACAGACCCAGCTGGCCTTTTACTCACCCTGTTCTGGTAGAAAGCATCGACTTCTTCTTTGCTCTTCTGGGCAATCTCCTGGTACCAGCACTCGACGTTCTTGATGATGCTTTCCATGTCCAGGTCTCGGTTGTTGTCCATCTTGACGATGACAGAGGTGTCGCAGAGCTGGCGATCAACCTGGGCCCTTTCCTGCGGGGTGGGAAGGGCTTTGTCAGCTCTTCTCACCTCTCAGGCTTTGCAAGGAGGGAAGGGCTGGGACATGGAATGGCTGAGGGATAGAACAAGTCAAGAAATGTCCCTCGGGATGGCTCAGCAGAAAATCCTGCGGCAGGATGAGTTGCCACCTGTGACTGCTGACCTACGTGCTGACCTGCAGCAATTCTGTCCACATCAAGGGCAAGAAATTGGAGTGACTTAACCCTTGGTATCCTCTCATCTCCTGCTGCCTGAGTGATTTAATGACAGGACTGAGCTGGGAGTTGCTTCAGCTCTAATCAGGCAGCTGCAATCCGGAGGAACGAGATGGACTCATCTTTTCTCCAGGGTAGAGTTAGGACACAGCCAATTCCTACCTGGAGCTGCATGAAGGAAGGGGGAACCACCCTATCTCCAGCATAATCATGTTAATTTTTTATCAACCTTGTACTTCCATGCTTTTAGTTATTCAGGGCTTTGTATGAGACACATCCCAGAGGAGTTTCAAGCAGTAGAAATTTGGAGCACCTGAAGGATAAGACAGGACCACCAAAGTCCCAGGGTGTACCAGAGGAACTCACCTCCTCAAACACACATTTCAGCAGCTCCAGCTGCCTCCTTAACAGATCCACCTTCACCTCCAGCTCTTCCTTGTTTAAGAAGATGCAGTCTGCATCCTGCAAGAGGAGAGACACACACATTCCAGCCCAAACCTAGCTGTAAATGTTGGAGAAACACACAGAGGCAACACCAACCAGACAGAAATGTGTCTCAACAAGATTTCAAGAGAAAAAAGGTGTGAGAGGGTGAGTCAGGATATCCTGGTGCCTCCTGAAGGAAAACAAAACCATTCCAACATGACTTACAGGAATTAGTTGATTTATCACTTAGGACGCAGCTACAAACCCACAACTGTCTAATGAGTATTTAAACACCATTTTTAATATTCTTCAAATGATTCCTGCTTTTCTGATGTCCAAGAATAAAGGATGTGGAGAGACAGACAGAAATAACCTGGTGTTCTGGTGTGACCTGTCCTTCTCTGTCCCCCTCCCACACTTCAGGAATATTTTTGAGGCAACAAAACTGGTGCTGTAGTGCTGATGATGTAAACTTTGGGGAGACATTATTTTTACATTCTACTTACCTCTTTTCCCAACCCTGTGCCTCTTTCTAAGTCTTCCTCCATCTCATTATAACACTTTTTTTGTTTTTTGTTAATAATTAACTATTTCAGCCAAGTTTTGCCCCAAAAAACCTACTACAGGTAAAACTATTCACGCTGTTTGAGCTTCTCACCTTTTTGAGCGCCACAAATTCATTCTCCACAGTTGTGCGCCTGTTGATTTCCTCTTCATACCTGTTGGAAAAGGAGGAAAAAAGGGCTGAGGAACAAAAAATGCTCACTCAGACATCAACCATCAGGTATAAATGATAATGACTTCAGGTATAAATTACAATAACCACCAGGTAAAAATGACAACTCTCTCTTGCTGGGACTGCCACCAGGCACTGCCAGATCAGTGTCTGGAGACCAACATTAAACCATCTCAAGATCAGAAGCTTCTTCATGAGCAACAACATTACCAATGCAAAGAGCTTGCCAGTGAGACAGAAGAATGTGGCAGTCCCAGAGGGGACATGCCACAAGTCTAGGAGAAGTTGCCCAAGATGAACCAGAAAAGCAAAACGCCACCAGCTAGAGGAGCTCAGAAGGTCCTTACTTGCACTTGAACTCCTCCACCAGCTGGCTTGTGGCACATTCTTCACTGCCCAATTTCTGCTTTTCACACAGCAAACAGTCCAGGCGCTTTCTCAGGTCACAGATGTAATTCTCAAAGTACAGTTCCAGGTTTTTCCCTTTTTTTGGCAGCACATATTGCTGCAGGAGGCCCCACTTGGTCTCCAGCACTTTGTTCTGCTGTTCTAGGAATCGAACCTGAAGGCAAAAGATAGCAATTCTTCAAGTAAAGAGGTGAAGGCAGGGACTCAACACCTGTTTAACTCTCTGCCCTTAACCACAGGTGGAGGAATGGGATTTTCAGGAAGTGAGAGATGATACGGCACCATGATCTGAAAGTTATCTGCCCTTATTAAGCGATCTTTATGCCACAAATCTGAATTATTTCAAAATCTAGAATTCAGACATGTAAATTATTTAGAAATCTAAATGTCACGTCTGTATTATTTAGAAATCAAAGACTCCCATGTCTACATTATTTAGAAATCCAGGAGCCTGGTGTCCTAAATCTGAATTTCTTAACAAGTATTAGGAACAAAACTCCAGGTGGTGCCTCTGATGTATTTTAGGATAAAATCGAGTCCCCAGATAGTGAAACTGCTTTGTCTGTTTTTTCTACAAAGGGATCCTTGGGTGACAGATCAGATTTCATCTCTAACCTTCACATGTCTGGATCAAGATTAACCACCTTTGCCTTTGAGAAAGTTTTTGGAACTGTCACTATATTTAAAGTCAAAGAGAGGAGGGAATTATTTGAATTATTTAACACAGGACAGAAAGATGAACCAGTCAGGGCTGTAACTTCCACTTAAGCTGCAGCAAGAAATCTGATTTGAACTGAGACTGTCCAAGAGGTAACGCCTGCAAGAAAGTCCAGTGCAACCATGGCCATGATTCAAAGGCCATGGAATGCCAGAGCAGGCACAGAGCTGAAATGAACCCCATTAAAAAGATCTGAATCTGGATCAACATGCTCTTAAAATTACTATTAGTTATTAAAAATTGTTAGAATTATCTTAAAATTTTCTGTGGAAAGCTGGACCCCTGCATGGATCCAGCTCAGGGATTCATGGCAGAGCTGGACTGGGGCTTTGGAGGAGGTTGATGGACTTGTGGCACAAGATGGGTTTGGGAGGGGTTCGGTCAGGTTTCGTTTTCCTCGAGGGAGAGCAATTCTGGAGCAGGACTGCACTCACCTTGTCGATGAAACAGGCAAACTGCGTGTTGAGGGTCTTGATCTGCTCCTTCTCCTGGCAGCGTATCTCGTGTTCCAGCGGGTCCACCCCAACGCAGAGGGGCTTCAGCAGCCGCTCGTCAATGCAGATCCCCTGGATGCCGTCGGCCTTGCGCTCGGGGTACCCCCGCACGATGCTGTATCCACGGGGGCCGCACAGGCCAACCCTGCCTCCTGCAGCATTCCCGTAGCCCATGCCTCCGAACCCCATCTCCCCAAAGCAGGCGGTGCCGCAGCCCCCGTTGACATAGGAGATCCTCCTGCTGCCGCCCAGGTTGCAAACGCTCCTGCTGCTGTAGGCGCCGCAGCGCACCGGCTGGCTGGTGGCCGCGGCGTAGCTGCGGCCGCAGATCTCCGAGGCTGAACTGAAGCCTCTTCGTCCCAGGACAGATCTCACCGTTGGTGCCTGCCTGCTCATTGTGGCTTATTTGAAGGTAGAATAGCAAAGTTATGGGGCTGCTCTGGTGCAGGATAGGAACAGGGATCCCACTGGAGAGACGCGGGGATGCTGTCCCTTATATATATTTTGGGAAGCTGGCCTTGATAGGATCAGGACGGTAATTTAAGTACTTAAGGGTTTGGTTTGCCTGGCAGCAATAAATGCTCCTCAAAATGCAAACCAGCCCAGCAAATAGTAACTACTGAGGAAATAAAAAGGAATCTAAAAGTGCTCTGTTTGCAAGTTGCCTTCGAATACATTATGGTTTGAAGTGCTCCCCTAACTTAGTGCTAATTATAGTTTAGGAACATTTTTGAAGAACTCTTTGTGATTTGTTTGCAGTGTGTCGTTTGGGGTTTTGTGTCTCATAGGGCTGTGTGTGATGGGATGTTTTGCGGACTTGCATTTTGTGGGGGTAATTTCACAATTTTGGGTGCGGAAAAGTAACTCAAAGGAAAAATAAAAGAAGAAAGTCAATTGTAGAAGAACAAACACTGTGGAAGTTGTGTCATAATGGATGATTTCTGTATCTGAAACACCAGTAAATTCACTGAGCTTAAGGTCTGGATTTGTATGCAAGGACTCAAAATATCTCCCAGTTACATGTACAGAATCACAGAATTGTGGGAATTCGGAAAATGTGCAGAAGCCTGGGAATGTGCAGCATTTCATGATGACCTTCCCTGAAACACCAATGAAGCAGATCAGGTTTCATCCAAGATCTGTGACATATTTCTGTTTGCTCACAGATGTGAGCAAACAGAATGATGTTCTGTGACATCAGTGACCATTTTTTCTAGAATTATGCTGGAAGTTTTTATTTGTGACTGTTAATTCTTTGGCTTTCACTACTCTTTGGCTTTCACTATTCTGGAGCTTCTTCCAAGGCTGGGTGTCAGAGCCCTTTCAGACTTGCCTCCTGGAAGTCTCTACGGGGAACAAAAAAGGAACAATAGTCTGTTCCAGCTTGGCAAGATCCGCCCCATTCACCAAGTGACGGCTGAATTTGGGTGACTTTGCCAGACATGTCCTTGAGACTTGGGGAGACCGCTCCAAGGCAAGGAGTCCCTGGGGCCGTGCTCAGGGGAATGGGGGCAATTTGCTCTCCGCAGGGGCTGGGCTTTCTGCACCAACAGAGGAAGTCTTAATGAGTAGATTAGGCTGGACAACAAGGAAGGCTCTGACTCACACTGGGGAGATGAGTCCCTCTCTCTCCTAATCACCAGCCCAAGGAGATGAGGCAGGAAACCTCTCCAGGCCTTCTCCAAACTGGCAGTTGGAAAGTCAAAACAAAAGGGCTCTTTCAGCTCTTTGCAGAAGAAGTGTTTGGGAGAAAAAAAGGACACTATAGTTCAAACAACTGAACACCCTCAGTCCTTCCTCTCGAATGGAGCAATGCTTGGAGGAATCTCCATGTTATATAATGGGGTGGCAGCTGGAGACCCAGGTTCTATGTTCCCTCATCCTCATTAACCTCCTCCAAAAACATTTTCCAAGAGTCAGGATGACAAAAATTATGCCAAACCTCATCCAAACACACAACTTTCTAATATCAAGTGGTTGAAAAGAACATGCACATGGAAACTGTGGGATGTGACGGCAGCTCCAGGATCCCCAAAGCCATTAATTGAACCTGTAATTGCAACTTCTGTGAGTTTGAGGGGCTGGTGGTATAAATTAGTTGTGTAAACTGCTACTTTTGCTGTATCCAAAAGGGATAATTCCAGATATTTACAACATTCAGATGACACCCTTGTTTGTAGTAGTTCAGGCTTACAGTGTAAACTCGGCTGCCAGCACAGTTGGAAATATCAGATTAAACAAATATGAGAGGCTTCAAATGCTGCAGTTTGGAACTTCCACAGTCCTTGAAGTTCTAAACAGACTTATCAGAAGCAAAATGCAGATTTGACTCCAAAGAAGAGCAGATGTTCGGAACCCTGTGGAGGAAACCAGCCTCATCATCAGACTGAAGATATGCCCCATTCCCATTCTGCACCCCATTATCCCAGTCGGATGTGTGGGAGACACTTGGAATGCAGCATAGGCTGCAATTAAACATCTGTGAAACAGCTGTGCTGCAGCAACCCCAGTTCCCAAACTCGTGAGAGCCATTGGGTTCCTGAGAGGGAAAAAGATTTTGGGTAAAGTTGCTCAACATTGGGTAAAATGTGAGTGTTGGCCAAATTCCTGTTGTTTCTTCTGGATCCCAGTGGGAAGGCAGTTTCATTTAATGTCTTTTAGGTCTTTCCAAGGAATAATAAGTGGTGCATAAGACCTCAAGAATAACCAATTTGTTTTTGTGAACATGGATGTGGGAAAGGGGAGAGCACTCCGAAGAAAAACCTGCAGGTTTTTGACTCAAAAGAAAAAAAGACAAAAAAAAATTAAAAAAAAAAAACAACAGAGGGGAATAAGTGAGGAAATCAAAAAGGAAAATATTTTGATGAGGGATTGGATGAGTCATTTTGACAACTTGCAATCACTTCCTTTGTCAGCATTTCACTCCCTGAATGCGCTGCCGAAAAGGGAATTCATTAGAGGAACAGTGGCGTTCACTAATTTGTTTGTTGCCTCTGGAAATGAATCTGGATGAGCTCTCAGAAGGTGTTTTATGCGATAGTCTCAAAGGGCTCTGTTATTATCCTTAGCCATTGAGAGCTCCTTACAGTCAGGCTGGACAATGGCAGGAATCTGCCTGTGCCACAGCCATTTGATCCATGTAAGACTGGGTCAGAACATGGACTTTTACAGTTTCTCGGACTGGGCAGATTCTTGTCCAAGTTATTAATGACATGTTGGAGGATTGATTTGATTAGTGCAGTGTCTTGTATCCTAAAGCCAAAATTATCCAAGGCAATTCAGTCTAGTCATATGTTTTTGCCTCTCATTAACAATCCACGTGAGGAGTCAAAGCTGGGATTTTTCAAGGGATATTCCTCATAGAACTCATCAAACACTGGGCCTGGGTGCACTTTCCTCCTTCCTTCAGCCATCAACCTGGCCATGGATTCTAATTTCCTCTTTGAGACTCCGTCTCTGTCTCATGGAAAGAGATCTGGCATCTCCAGACAGTGATTCATCACCTCCCAAAATAGGCAGTGGAAGCAGGTGGGAGGAATCCACCTCTGCAGCTCCTTCCCTCTGTTCTTCCTGGAGACCAGAGGCCGTCTAGACAACCAGACACCGGCCCCGGCGCCTGCTTGGGGAGGTTGAGGGAGGTGAAATGAGTCCCACCCTTTGGGCACTAAATTTCTTCAGCACCTTTGAAGTCCTAATGAGAGCCCCAACATCCCACGCCCCTGGATCCACTCGTCTCGCGGTGCCACATCGCCCAATCCTGTGATTGGAGGCATCAGTGCTCAGGCTCCCAACAAAGCAAAGGCTTGGTTTGATCTTCCTCCTATTGTGATCTTCCTGCTGTTGTTTTCTTCCTCCTGCAGTGGAAATGAATGTGGGATGTATGGGAATCCTGGGTCAGGATGCTGTCCCACTGCCTGGCACAGCAAAAGCCTTAGAAAAGGTGAGAAAAGTACCTCAGTTGTTAAAAGGTTACAGAAATGTCCCTATAAATCCACAAGATTGCTGATCCCTTCCAGCTGAAGGGGTTTTCCAGTTGAAGAGATTCCCTGAGCCATCCTAGGAAGGAACTGCTTGTGGAAAGTGGGAAGCATATTCAGCCAGGAGAAAAGCTCTTCCTATGCCAAAAGTCCAGTGCCCAAATAAAGGATTGGATTAGATTGGATTGGATTGATTGATTGGATTGGTGCAGCTTTGGGAGGTGCTGCAGAATGTCTGATGTTCAGAGAGGCCAGGTTTAAATTCAACACTTGCCAAGCTAGCTTATCACATCTTGAAATTGTGATAGGGGAGTATGGAGGCAAAGAAATTACCCTAATTCCATATCATTGCACTGATTTATTCTCCTCTTGTATAAAAAGTGAGAGGATGGTCTGTTTCTAGTGGGAAACCTTTGGCAATCAGAGCCCTCCTAATGAGTATTTATACCTGTTTGATTGCTCTTTTCTTGTCAAATCTTTCTTGCGGTTTCCTTCATTAATGATTAAGCCTGATGTATTTTGTGCTTTGTGATTGGGAAATAACTTCTTATCACATGAGAGTGTGGGGGGAGAGGAAGCTTTTGCAGTTCTGAGTCCTGATAATTTTGGTGAGGAAAGACCTTTATTCTCAATTTTGCCTTCGGTAAAATATATCTGCCCAACCTCAGGTTCATTCCTTTGTTGTGCTCTTTCATCAGTCTAATCACAAAACACATTAATACTTTTTTTTTATTATTGATTTTATGTTGATTTATGGTAGTCATTTCTGGTTTCTCTTTTAATCTGCTCAACTGTACAATGAAACAAAAAGATCCCCATTTGATCTTTTTGAAAACCTGAATCATATTCAAAGGACCTCGAAAACAATGTTGAAAAACCAACCAAGCACATTACAAGGCTTTTCCCCCCATAATAACCTCTTCCAGCAGATTTTGAAGAGCTATAAAAAAATGTGTTTTGTCATCACATGTCTGCGACAGACACGACATAAAAACACAAAGGCTGACATGACTTCATTCTGAATTTTAGAACACCCATTTGAATCCAGGTAGGAGTCAAATTTGGTGCAAATCATCTTAAAAGACCTTAAATTTACACCAACCAAAGACTGGATCTACATGATTGGACCCCCATTGCCACAGCCCTGGAAGTCTCCAAGGCCAGGCTGGAAGGGGCTTGGAGCCACCTGGTCCAGTGGCAGTTGTCCCTTCCCATGGCAGGGTGTGGAACTGGATGGGCTTTAAGGTTCCTCCCATCCCAAACCGTTCCATGATTCCATGACTCTCTCCACACTGCTCTGCCTCCTCTGTTTAATTAAGACTTCTAATCATTAGATATGTCTTGTGCAATATAAGGAATGGCCATTTCTGTACTTTTGGTAAACACCTAAAAGCAAACGGTAACATGTTGGCTCTCCATTAATTTTACTGCAAAAGGAGCAAAAGATTTAAAGCCACCCAGGAGAAGTGAGGGTGGTGTAATTTATGTGTGTCCAAGGAGCACCAGTGGAGTAAGTAATCTTTGTTGACTCCAGCAGGTGGAATTCTGAATTAAGATTTTCTTTATAGCTTCCCTGCCTGCACATGCATGACCAGTCATTCCCAGGACATCACTAAAATCCTTCCTTCCTCTCCGTGACTCTGTGTGTCCCACCACAAAACTCCACTAAGTCTCCTAAAGCTACATCGGAGAGATTTTGATGAGCTCCTTTTCCAGAAACACCTCCCAGAACACTTTAGGGAAAAGATTCTGGATTAAATCACACTGTTTGGCACAGAGATAGCAAAGGTTTAATGAGGAAAAATAAAAGGGAAACTGGATTTGAGTGATAAGTGCCCCTATCACTCAAAACCACACAACCAACTGCCTTTTAAAGAAAGACTGGAAATCAAAAAGATTTGGGAGATTTTAATGTTCCAAGTGTCCCTTTTTGATGTGATCCCAGTGGAGGAGCTTTTCTGATGTGGTTTCCTGATGCTCCACTGTTCTCACACCCAGTCTGCCTCTCCCTCTTGATGCGGTGGAGTTGAGGTAACTTTTAGGACTAAAAGTGGAGTGGGACTTTCATTTTTCTGCTTTAGCCCTTAAATCCTGCTTGTCACCATCCTCACAGCTGAAGTTCAGATCTGTCTGTTCCTGGGACAAGGAGGTCCAGTTGAAATCCTCACCCCTGGTCCACACATCCCTCATGGCTGAGCAGAGCTACCCATGCTCTTGGCAGCCCTGCAGCTCTTCCCACACCTCCCAAGTGCCCCAGTGTCTGGAAAGGCTGAGCCCCCAGCTCTAGCCCTAAATTCCTCTCTCTTGGGGATGCACCCAGGAGCACCAGGGATAAGTTTCCTCACTTTGGAGCCAGCCACACCTCTGGAGGTGAATCCTCCATGAGGGGCACAAATGTCATGGGGTGGGGATGCAGCACTGCAGGAGGACTTGAATCTTCTGGGCTGTCCAGGCCCACATCTGTGAGAGTCTGTCCGAAATCCTGCATTTTTCTGCCTCACGATTGCCAAAAAGACCACCAAAAAAACCTGCTGAGCCAGTGCAGGGTGGGGAAGTTGCGTGCCTCTTAGCTACCTGTCTCCATAGGTAGTTACCTGTCGACTTCATGGGACATTCTGCCCCCTGATTCCAAACAATGGATCTGGACTCCCCTCCTCTCGGCCTGGCTGGCTTTGTACTGTGCAAATGGCCCCTTTCCAACAAGGAGACCCCCCCCTGGCCTGCCTTCAACCATCGTGACAAATAAACAGAGATGCGGGCTTCTTCATCGAGGATCAAGACAAGAAGACCCTGTACCATCAGACCCCCATGTACCTTCTTCTAAAGACTGGGACTGAACTACAAACTTGCCCCCAGCTCCGGTGGTGGGGAGGGAGATGTGCTGTTGGGAGGGGGGAAAATGCCCAGAACCGATGGGGCACTGAGACACAAAACAATGGTTTCTGTTAGTCATCTGGACTCCAATCACTGTACCCCAGTTCTGTGTTCCTTCCCCACTTTTCGTGATTTTCGGTTATGAACCGTTTTTTTCCCACCAAGGACAGTATAATTAGGATCCCTGAACAGCCTTTTGGGATTCCCCAAGACCTGGTACCCTGCTGAACTTCTGATGTGGCCGGAGGATCAAGACCACGGTTTTGGTAGCTATACCCATATCCTTCCCTTTCCTCCCTCTCTTTCCTTGTCTTTTCTCTCTTACCAACGCCATTCTGCTGTATTTTCATAAACTGTATTGATTGGTTGTGTTTTTTGCACCCAAAAAATTGTACCCTGGGTCGGAAAAAAAGGGTTTTTTTCGGACAACATCCCAGATCAGTCCCAGAGCTTATGGAAATCACTGTTGTGGGGAAACATAACGGGAGTCACTCATGGGGAGGTCTTTGTTCTCCTCCTCCTCCTTCTTCTCCTCTCCCTCCAAGCCTCAGTGAGATGATTTAATTTTGTAAGGAAATTTGAAAACCTTTATCTTACTTATGTAGTCCAACAGGGTTCCCAAGGCAGATCCCAGAGGAGAAGGAGGTCACAAGGTTATCCATGATGCAACGAGCATTTCTAGCACTTTTCACCCTCCTGGGGCTCTGGAGGAGGAGCCCCAGGACTGAGCACTGCCCACACACGGCTGTGGTGGAACCCACCTGCTCTCCTCACCCTCCAGCAGAGTCTTGTAGGTTGTAATCTCAATATCCAGGGCCATCTTGGCATTCCACAGCTCCTGGGAATCCTGTAGCATGCATGCCAGCTCATCCTTGGCCTTCTGGAGCTCATCTTGCAGCTCACTGAGCCTCCCCCAGGCACCTCTGACAGCATGACCCCCATGCTGCTCAATGTCACCACGTGATGTTTGCAAAAATGACACCTTCTGGGGGGACGAGACATCCTGCCTTTTTGTGTCTTCTTTCTCATCGTTCCCACCTTTAAAAGAAAATATCCTACTTATTTTGAGAGTCTCAAACTGAGGGGGTATTGGGGCTTTTTTTCCGAAAAGCAAAACATTTCCAAAATCAATAATCAATTATAAAATACTCCAGGAAGCCTGAACATGTCCCTGCACTGCCAGACGGTTTTGAGTTTTGTTTGGTGGATACCAATACTCTGCCCTAACTGGAACTAATAATTAAGGTTTCCCATTGCTTCCCGTTATAAACTATATAATGAATTAGATGGTCTGGAAATTATACCAGTTTCTACAGGTGCTGAATTACTGGTGAGTCATAATTCTACCCATTTGCTGAATGCTTTGAATCCATGTCAGAAGCCAGAATTCCTGCTGAAGCAATTTCAGCAATTTTCTGAGAGCTGTAGCTAATCCCATGATCTAATTTGGTGCAATTAGCTCTTTGCAATAATCAAAAGGATCCAGGAGAAAATAGGCTGGGAGATAATCCTTCTTCCCTGCTTAGCTCTGGGAAGAGCTTCCTTAGACCAATGGAGCCAGTATGAGGCAACTCACTTTGATAAAGATGAAAGAAATTGTGGGATCATGGAATTGTTTGGGTGGGAAAGGGCAGTAAAGCTCATGCAGTCCCACCCCTGCCATGGGCAGGGACACCTCCCACTATCCCAGGCTGCTCCAAGCCCCATCCTACCTGGCCTTGGACACTTCCAGGGGTGGGGCATCCACAGCTGCTCTGGCATATCCATTCCAAGACCTCATCACCCTCACAGGAAAGAATTTCTTCCTCAAGTCTAATCTAAATCCACCCTTCTCCAGTTTAAAACTATCACCCCTTGTCCTCTTGCCACAGGCCCTGCTAAGAAATTTGTCCCCATTTTTTTATAGATACCACAAAGGTGTAGAAAACACAACTTGCGATGTGACACATAGGATTCAGACAGTAAATCCCATCCTTCCCACCTGATCCTTCATGTTTTCCAGGTCACACTGCCTCCTCTAGATCACAAAGCTCAGCTTTTTCATCTCTCACTGGTGGGACTTCAGCTTCTTGAAGTGCCTCCACTTTTCCTCCTCAAGCTCTTGGAACTGTTAGTAAGGAAGGAGAGAGCTGGGAGTTGATACTTGTGGCTTACATAGGAGCCTTGAGTCTCTTTCCAGAGTGAATTAAACTCAGTTTGGAGAATAATATTTGTGGATCCTGAAAGTGCTAGCAGAAAATGGTCAATTCTCCTACAACTCCCCATTCCCAGCACATGCCCTCACCACTGTTCCAGGGGTATTCTCCCAGATTTGAGACTCACAGAATTTATCAGAAGGGGAAATTAGATCCAGAAATCACTTATTGAAGACAGGAACCAAATCCCACCCCTTTTGCACTGTTATTTCTGACAGCTAGAGACTTAAGAAGCTGTCACCAGACCTACCCTGGCTCAGTACAATGCTTCCAACTGGGATTTGCTTTTCCAAGCTATACCCTCACGCCAGTGCTCCGTGCCCCTGAGGATGCCCCCATGTCCAGGGCTCAGCTGTTGTCCATTTTCACAGTGACAGAGGCATCACAGGGACTTCTCTCCAGCTCACTTTTCCTAGAAGCCGTGCTAGGCAGCCCTAAATCACCAGAGCATCCCTGTCCCTGGATTTCTTATCTCACATCCCAGTGGAAGTAGTGCCACAATGTAGAATCTGACCTGAGCCACAGCCCAGGAGTTGAAACTGGGTTTGGTTTGTTTTTTTCAGATCTCAAAATCTTCCTGACTGGGATTCCCAAAAAGAGCCTGATTGGTTAATCTGGCCTAAATTCATATAGACAATGAGTGGATGGGAGGAAGAGCTGCCATGAGGAACATTTGGGACAGGAGCATCCCTACCTGAGCAGAAATACATTTCAGGAACTCCATCTCCTGTTTTAAGGTTTCCATCTTTGCTTCCAGCTCTGCCTTGGTCAGATGGACACACTCCACATCCTGAAAGTGTTTCCAGACATTTAGGAGTCAAAATTATGCCTACACAAGGATCTAAGGCAATTCCATTATATTTTTGGAGTAAGAAATTTTGTTTGAGAAACTCAGTTATCTCGTGACCAGCAACACCTAAGGTGTTCCCATGAATATATCCAGCATTGAAGAGTTCTTGCTGAAAACCCATCATCATTCAAGCATGAGGAGCAAAAAACTACCAGTTTAAAATGAAGTATTCTCTCGGTGGCATGTTTTTCCACACTCCACACCTGTCCAAGGACTTCTAAGATTCTCTAGACCTGCCCCTTGCCTTGCAAGGAGTGGATCAGAGGAAACCCCTTGGATCTCTGCACCCAAACCTTCAATTGATTCCAATTCCTTACGTTCTTCAGGAACACCCAGCTGCTCTCAGCAGTAGCGCATCTGTGCACTTCCTGCTCATATCTGGTGGGGAAGAGAGAAGACCAGTGAAGGGGTCATTCCAAGAATGGAGACCTCGTTTGAGTGGATATTGAGGGGACAGAGTGCTTTGGATCTCATCCTTTTGGATCTCAACCTTTTGATCTCAAATTTTTGGATCTCAGGCTCTTGGGTCTCAACATTCCAGGTGTCAGATTTTTGGATCTCAGGTTTTTGGGTGTCATCTTTTGGATCTCAGCCTTTTGGATCCCAGATTTTTGCACATCACCGTTTTGGATTTCAGCTGTTTGAGTCTTAGCCCTTTGAATCGCAGCCTTTGTTATCTCAGTTTTTTGGAAGTCTATTGGTACAGCCCAAGCCAAGAGTCCCCTTTGTGCAGCTGTAGATCTCCTGCCCCAAGGGTAGTTTCTCCTTACTCACTGGCACCTGAACTCCTGCACGAACTTCTCAGAGTGGCTCAGCTTGGGCTCCATCTGGTCCTGTTCCCACTGCAGTGAGTCCAGCCACTGCCACCAGCAGCAGGCAATGCTGCCCAAGACATCCTTGATGTCCCTCTTGGCTGGCAGCACCTTCTTCCACAGTACGTCCCATCAGGCAGCCAACGCCCTGTTCTGCTGCTCTGGAAGCTTCCCCTTCACTCAGAGAGCAAAGCCGGTTCAGGTAGGCGTGTTGGGACGACTCCCACTGGGACCACAGGAGTGGAGGGCACACAAGAAATCTGCTCTTCTGGGTCAGAGTCCCCAGGCTCATTGAGCAGGATGAGAGGAAAAAGGGGGTCAATGTGAGCTTCCTAAGCCTACAATCAAGTGGGAGGTGTCCCTGCCATGGAAAGGGATTGGAACTGGATGATCCTTGGGGTCCATCTCAACCCAAGCCATATATGGTGGGATTGTTGGGGTGTGCTGCATGGGGCCAGGAGCTGGACTCAATGATCCTCATGGGTTGAGCCTTCCAACTTAGCATATTCTGTAGTTCCATGATTCCATGAATCCTAGAGCAAGGGGAGCCTGCTGCTCATCCCTTCTCCAAGGAAGTCCTGGACAGCACAGCCTTTGTGGCAGCTAACAAAACACCGAACTTTTAAATAAATCTGCATCAATGGGCTGAAAGTGGAGACCCTCATTCATGGATAGGAGACCATGGAAGAAAGAAGCCAACAGTGCCAAAGCCCCACTGGACACTTTGAAGGAACAGCCCCCTCCCACTATTAATAATAAAACCAGATGCAGTTCATCAAAGTATTTAAAAGTATAAATCAGATTAAAAAAAACATAACGTGCTCGACCTGCGGTCATGGCACCAGGGTCACACATACCAAAACCAGCTCAAGGGTTGTGAACTGCAGTGGAGAGGAAGAGATACCAAAGTCTGGAATGGCAAAGTCTTCTCTCAACTCTCACTTTGTCAATCAGAGGCAAATTGGCTGTGGAGGCCCTTCAGCTGCTCCCTCTCCTGCTTTCAGATCCACTGGATTTCAGGGTTGGCCTTCACATCCAGGGGCTGCAGGAGGTCCCTGTTGACCTGCACGAGGTGAGCACCTCCACATTTGCTGACCAACCCACCAGTGCCCCAGCACCCCTGACCTCCCCAGAGCCCAGAACAAACCCATTTCCATCCCTTTTTTATTTTGGAGTCTCTGGCCATGGCTCCTGGTTCCATAGCCTCTCCCAAACAATGCCAGGAGGCAGAAGTGCTGCTTCAGCCAAGGGTCAACCCACTAGAAGCAGAGGATGGTGAGAAGAGCTTCTCCCGTGGGAAGCTCACCCAGCTGGTGGCTGCTGGCTCATGCTGGAAGGATGTCCTCACCATGGAGGAGAGGACACAACCCAGAAGGATCCCTTTGCCCAGACAAGTCTGTGCTCCTCCTTTACACTCATATCAGGAGTGGAGCTTGCTTGATGAAAAGGAATAATTTGGGCTTTTCCTGGGGTTTGCAGTACCTGGTAGAAATTAGGAAGTTTCAATATACAATACAAGGGAACATTTATGAAATCCAGTGGAATTTCTCTAGGTGTAAATGCAGTCAGCTCGGATTCTTTTTTTGAGTTAATTTGTTCTCCTTCCTTACAGTCAATACAGGTTAGGAAATGGCCTAGAGAGTGTTTCTTTCTTCCAAGGACAGTTTCCTCTGCCATGAAGACAAGGTGGGAGAGCTGAGGATGTTAGCCTGGAGAACAGAAGGCCCCAGGGAGGCTCTGGAGCCCCTTCCAGTGCCTAAAGGAGCTCCAGGAGAGCTGGAGAGGGTCTGGGGACAAGGGATGGAGGGACAGGACACAGGGAATGGCTTCTCACTGCCAGGGGGCAGGGATAGGTGGGATATTGGGAAGGAATTCCTCTCTGTGCAGGTGGGGAGGCCCCAGAATTGATTTCCCAGAGCAGCTGTGGCTGCCCCATTCCTGGAAGTGTCCCTGGCCAAATTGGATGGGGCTTAGAGCACCCTGGAAGTAAAAGGTGTCCCTGCCCATGGCAGAGGTGGAACTGGACAAGTTTTAAGTTCCCTTCCAACCCAATCCATGATTCTGTGATTCTTGTTAAGTCTTTGGCTTTGATTGTGTAGAACACCTGGAGAACAAGACTCACATGGAGAAGACGATAAAAAGCTTTGAAACTAGGAGGCTCTCTCCCAGGTCTGTTAATTGGACGCTGGTTAATTATTTAACTGAGAGCAGTGTTAAGCTGGTTGTGGTGGGCAGAGCATAAAGCAGCCTGTATCCTGCAAAATTCCTTATTAATCCATCTGCTACTCCTTGTCACTATCCTTTATATGGGAGCTTGTAATTAAAACCCTCGGTATAGCTCAAGGCAAATAAAAAGGGATTTATTGGAGTGTCTTGACAAGTGGAGAAGAAAAGGCTGAGGAGTTTCACAGAGTTACTGAGAGCCCGAGAGGTGGAGCCAAGATTCCATCTCTCTGCTCGTGGCTTCCTGCCAAAGCTCTTTCAAAACAAAAAGTGGTGAAGGTTTCATTTCAGATCACCCAGAAGAAATCACTTTCCTCTGCTACTTCCCCAGATCAATCCTGAACTTTTTCAATAGGCTCACACTTTGGTTAGTATTTTTGTGGCCATTAAGCATTTAAGCATTTCAAATCACCAAGAAATGGGATAATATTTCCCCTGCTAATTTTTCTCCTTGGTTTTTCTGGAATTTTAAAATTTTTTAATTATTTTTTCAGTTCCTGGGCTTGTCAAAGAGGTTTTCACAAGAAAGCTGATGAAAAACCAATCTGGTTACCAGGAACCTTGCTGGAATTCTGTTTCCAAGAGCAGCTGATGCCGAAGGTTTCCTGTACCTCATTATTTGCAAATGTTCTGTTCTGGAACACTTTGCCCTCAGACCAGCAAGGGAGATAATTGATAGGATGAGGCAGCTGGAAAGACAAGCAGCTTAATTAGGGGTTTTTGACAGTGCTATCAATTACACCCACACAGGGCAGCAATTGAAGTCTGGATGTTTCATTTAAACAGAGGCAGCGTCCATGGCATTCCCAGCTGGAAGAGCAGGATTGGAGCCCAGGGGAGGACTTTTGGCCTGGAGCTGCTCTGATTCAGCTTCATTTTGTGCCTCCAGCTTGTCTCTCCTTGGGCTCTGCTGAATCCCCCTCCTGGTACTCCTGAGGGACCCCAAGGGCCCTGAGCAGGGTTCTCACAGCACCTGCCTTGAAAATTTGGAGCTTTTCAAACAAAGAAAGAGTTCACATAGAGTCTTTATTTCCTTCCTGTGGCCAGAGCCAGCAGGTTCATGGCTGGGTCCAGGGGGTCCTCCCAGAATAAATTGCAAAAGGTCATGGATGGTTTAATTGAGTTTTCTTCTACTTTTCTAAGCCAAACTTTTGAATTTGGGTTTTCCCAGCCCACATGAATGTCACAAAAGATTCATCCATTGGATCACCCTCTCTTCTGGCTCCCAGCCCACTTGACCCTTAACGACCCCGAGTCCCCAAAAGGTACCTGGGGCCACCTGATGCCACCCTTGGGCTGTAGCTTACAGGGCCACAACATCAGCTCTGCCTCCCTTTCCCAGTTCTACCCCATCCCACACAAATTGCTGTAGAAGACAAAATATTTATGCCTCATTTGACAGCCAAAGGTCCCCAAATTTGAAGCACACCAGGCCTTATCCTCTTCTCCCACCCAGCTGGTGGAACTCGGTGTATCGGTGCCAGAGCAGTCACATTTCTGCAGCTCCCTCCCAGGACAGGGAGGGTTGGATGTGGCCTGTGTGCCACGGTAATCACAGCTCACCAGCACTCTTCTAATCACCGGGAATTTTGAAAAGAGGCCCAGCAATGAGCCCCGCAATTTTGATGGTGCTACAATACAGCCATGACTAATTTCATGGCTTTTTGCCAAAGTAAATCAGGAGGGAACGTCTTGTTCTGGTCACATCTGCACAGCAAAGATGTAAAAAACTCCACCAGTCAGACTGGGAGAACAGGGGCAAAGACCAGCTCCATCCTAGCACAGCACAACCTTTTCCTCCCACTAGATGGTGGTATCTCCTGCATTTGGGCCCCTGCTTGTGTCCCTGAGGGTGCCAGGAGCATCCTGGAGAATCCTGGAGCACCCAAAGGAGTGCTGTGAGGTTGGGGAAGGGTCTGGGGAGGCCACACAAGGAGCAGCTGAGGGTTGGTTTGTCTGGCTGGAGGAGTCTGGGGGGAGACTCACTGGTGGCTGCAGCTTCATCCCGAGGGACAACTCCAATCTCTGCTCTGGGGACCAGGGAAAGGACACAGGGAATGGCTGGACCTGTGCCAGGGGAGCTTTAAATTGGATATCAGGAAAAGGTTCTTCCCCAGGGAATGGTTGAGCACTGCCCAGACTCCCCAGGGAATGGACATGGCCCAGAGGCTACCAGAGCTCCAGGAACATTTGGACAATGCTCTCAGGAGGTGAGATTTTGTAATTAGTGTGACTTTTGGGATGTCAGTGCAGGGCCAGGAGTTGGACTCAAAGGTCCTTGTGGGTCCCTTCCAGCTCAGGATATTCCATAGTTCTGTGATTCTACGGGATGAGCCAGTTCCCTGGAAACACTCACGAACCTCCCAGGACGCCACAAGCAAGAGGTTGCTACAGCAGTGGGGGATAATATTTAGGACAGCACTTGGACAATGAAGTCCTCAATCCATGGAAGCTGACATTCCCCATGGACTCATGCTCCGAGGCTGACTCAGCCTGGGATGTTCTGTACAACACATGTGAGCCTCTGGCATAAAACCAGCAACGAGACAGAGTCACCACCACCTCCAAAGAGAACTGACCTTCCTCCAGCTCCTCCCTTCTCCCTGTCCTCCCCCCATTCCCGAGATCCTGCTCATCCAACAGCACTCCCAGAGGCTCCTGCTCTGCCTGGGCACAGGGTGTCAGCAAACTCCTTCTCTCGGCATTGACAGCTCCATGGTGATGGAAAACACACACCAAGACATCAGCCGGGGCCCCCTCTTCTTCTCATGGCTTCAGCTCAGCCCCTGAACACCAAAACTCGAGATGTCTGCAGCCTTATGGAGTAAATCTCGTGACATTTTCACGTCTGATCTCAAATTGGCATTTGAAACAGAGGCTGGACTTGGATGATCCTTGTGGGTCCCACCCAGCTCAGGATATATTCTGTTGTTCTGTGAACTTCGGGATGAACCAATGAGGAGCCAGCAGTTGAAAACATCAACGTTGCATCTTTTTTTTATGCCTTCCACACTTTTTCAATATGCTTTGTCACCGGAAAGAAAATAATCTATCTGCTTGATTATTTTCAGCTCAAATCTGAATGGTCCAAAGAACTGAATCTCAGCCTTCGTCTTAAATTTCTGTGGTCCATAGACCTAAATGTTGGTGTTGGTCTTAAATTTGTGTGGTCTGAAAACCTGGAATTTGTGCTTGGCCGTAGATCTCTGTGGTCCAAACCCCTGGGATTTAGCCTTGGTCTTAAATTTTTGTGGTCCAAACACCTTAAATTTGACCTTGATCGCAAACTTGCATGGTCTGAAGACCTGAATATTGGTGTTGGTCTTAAGTTTTTGTGGTCCCAAGACCTAAAACTTGATCTTGAATTTAAACTTGTGTCTAAACCCCAGAAATTTGGTCTTATTCTTAAATTCATGTGGTCCAAAGACCTAACATTCTGTGTTGGTCTTAAATCCGTGTAGTCCAAAGTCCTAAAGTCGGCCAGACGCTCTCCTTGAAGAAGCAGCAGGAGGCGGATCAAAAGCTCACGGAGGAAAGGAACCACCATAAATATTAAAAAATGTGGTATTTTTAGGCAACTCAAATGCCAGATGATATTTTGCCCTCCTACTCCAACAGGTATAATTGGATATGGAAGAAGGTGCTGGAACACGTCTCTAGAAACTAGGCAGCCCTTGGATATTCCCTCCCAAGCCTCCCCTGCGGTACCTGGGACACTCCCAGTGTGTAAACAGCACTGAACCCCCTCGGGGGTTCCCAGCTGCTGCTCTCAGCTCTCCTTGGAACCTCAAAAGTCTGGCGGCACCTGGAGCAGAGGCTGTGTCTGATCCCCAGCAGGTGACTCATCCCCTCCAAGGGAAAGGCATGAATGGGATGCTGCAATTCCTCCAGAAGTGCCCATTTTCTTCCTTTTTGTCCTTTTACACTAAAAAAGGGATCAGTAAAAAACACTCAGGCCTGACCACAGCGCTCATATTTTTACTATTAATAAAATATTTTTACTATTAATCAGATATTTCTATCATAATTCAAATTTTTTTTTGCTAAGCAGATTTTTTGTTGGCAATCCAATATTCTAATTATTAATCTGATACATTTATTATTAGTCTAATATTAATCAAATATTTAATCCATAATCTAATATTTACATTATTAATCAGATAATTATATTAGTGATAGGATAATTATATTAGTCCAATATTTTTATATTCAATACGTTTATTATGTATTATATTATATTATTTTATAGTCAATATTTTTATTATCATACATCTTTATTATCAATAATTTTTTTCAATACTCATTTTCATTGTCAATATAATATTGTGTTATTAATCAGATAATTTTAAATTAAGTATATACTTGTATCATCAATCCTTTTTATTAATAATCAGATATTTTTACTATTTATGAAATTTCATTTCTTCTGATTAGAGATGAGAAACACCCTGGCTGCCCAATTAATTTATCCATAAAACCAAAGCCCTGTGACCATCCAGACTGTGCAGAATTACTTCACTTTTGATCCTAAAAGATGAAGTTTTGCCTGAATTAAAGCCTAATCCCTTGGATTGAAAACAGAATTGTGATGACACAGAGTGGCTTTCATTTAGATCCTGAGGTTTCACCTGGATCATGAAACCTCTTGAGAGCCATGAAGGTGAGACCAGGTGAGAGCCAGGTGAGACCCAGTTTTGAACATCTGGGACTCCCTCCATGCAGATTCCAAAGTGCCTCCAGACTTTGCTGCGAGTTTGGTTTAGGCCTTTGTGTCTCCACATGGAATCATGGAATGCATTGGTGTTGGGGGTTGGGTTTTTTCTTGTTCTTTCCTTACTACCTGGGGAATTTCTTCCCATTAAGCTGCTAAGAAGCACCAATGACTGGGCTCTTGAGACAGGGAGAAGGAACTCCTCTGCTTTTTGGGAGTTTGTCGGGGGGGAAGGGAGCAGAGATACCATGAGAATGAGGGCAGGTAAAAAGAGACGGGGTTGGGGCAGCCACTCTCTCGCTGCTGGGCTTCGTGGGAGGATGGTTGGACCTGCAGCTTGGGGAAGGGAGTTCACTTCCACCACCATAACCCAGCAGGGAACCTTTCTTCTGCTGCTGGGCCCCTGTGGCATTCACAATCTCTGAACGTGATTCCTTTGCCCAGGGTTTTTTCTCCTGGCAAGCTAAAATGCAGCGAGTGGCCTCAGAGAAAACAAAACCAATTCTTATCTCATTTGCTTCTCCTGTGTTGTGCTCATGTGTTTGGAGATTGTTTACCCAAGGTGATTGCTTGATTGGATGCCGGTGTGAGTTGTTTTGACTCATTGGTCAATCGGGTCCAAGCTGTGTCGAGACTCTGGAAAGAGTCGCGAATTTTCATTATTATCTTTTTAGCATTCAGTAAGTATTTTTTCGGTATTCTCTAGTATAGTATAGTATTCTTTAGTATAGTATAGTGTTCTTCAACATAATATAGTATTATAAAGTAATAAATTAGCCTTCTGATATATGGAGTCCTCCTCATCATTCCTTCCTTCGTCAGTTGAAATAAACAGGGCAGGAGATCTTTCTCCTTTTTAATGCCTTTATTAAAAATCAGCTTGGGAGGGGAGAACCAACAGGTCGCGCTCACGCTGCTGCTGCTCCCAGGAATGGCACGGAGGAGGAGGAAGAGTGCAGCTGTGTCCGCTAGTCTGCAGGCAGAGCTGGGGCTTCCGTCCTCACGAGAGCACCAGAAGATTCCCGGTTTTTCAGTTTAACATTCGAGGTCCTCTTTCTGGCCGACATCTTTTTAGGTTAGGGTGAGGGGTAAAAAGGGTCTTAGCGGACACGTTCTTCACGTCTAGACATCACTTTGATCTCTTAATTCCGTGGTGGCTCATTGTTTTTAGGGGTTTTTCCTGCTAGATTTGGTGAGGGGTTTCCTCATTTGCATGCCAACCCCGATGTCACCTCCTCCTCACAGTCCCGGGTGCCATCTTCCAGAAAGCAGCAGGGTGATACTCAACAAAGGGGGATTTCTAACCATCAAGAACAGGTAATTAAAGGAAAACTATTAACAACAGGGGATTACAACATGCAATTATTAACAACAAATAGTTAGAACTTCAACTTGGCAGCAATTGGTTTAACTTGTGAACTCTGCAACCTTTAAAAAATTGACAACTTTTCTACTCATAACATCAGTGGCCCTGCATTTACAACAGGCCCTGCATCACCCTGCCCTGCCAGGGCATCCCGCAGGTTCCAGCTATTATTGTGGAGTTTTGATACATCTCATCCACTGCCCTGGGATTTCTGCTCATCTGATTTCTGTTGCATCCTGCTGCTCCCGAGAATCCTGCTGGGGCACGGGGATCGGCTGCCCCGGGGTTTGTGGAGCAAAGCCTCCCCTCCATCGCTCCCCATCTGGGCCCAGCCACCATTGCTGTGTGCTCCCCGCGCCGCTCCACAGCGCCCCCTGCAGCCACAGAGGGATCCCTGCCCCTGCCCTGCCCGCCGGGAGCCAGCAGCGCCCCTGCTGGCTGTGCCCAGAACTGCACCAAATGGAAAGTGCCTCTCCTGGTTTAGGGCAAATTTGGGAGAAAACCTCCAAAAGGGGGCCCCTCCAGTAAGCAAACCCACACGGCCCCTCCCCCCAACCGGGTTGGGAAGGATTCCTTGGAGACAAGTGGAAAGAACCTGTTTATTTAACAGACACAGCACCCCCAGCACACAAAAGGAACAATACCAAATAACGCCACTCTTTCACTGCTCTGAGAAAGATGACAACTTCAGAAAGTCTCTCTTGGGGGTGGTAGCTCTCTTATCAGTCCCTCTGGTGCTGGGGCAGCTGCTGCAAGCCACAGGGTGCAAATTTTCAGTGTTTCCCAGGTCCCAATCCGGAGCAGGTTTGAGTAGGTCCAAAAAAGGGAAAGGAGAAACAGTCCAGGGAAAATTTGGACTGCCTAGCTAAACTAACTAATGAGCAGAAGCAAAAAGCAAAAGTAGCACTCTGTACTGCCCCATCTCTGTGTCCCACCAGCCGTGGGGGAGCAGGTTAATAAGAAACCAAAACAAAACTTTCACTCTTCAGAGCCAGTCTTGAAGGCACAGAACATTATATCCAGCATAAACAGAGCACAGGAATGGGGATACAAGCATCATAGCGTCACGCTAGGACAGTGCTGCAGCCCAAAGGCTGGGACTGGGTTCGGGTTCTGTTTGGTTGGTGCCGTAGTGGTTGTTGTTTGTTTGCTTTATTAGACACACCAGTAAAGAACTGTAGCATCCCATGAGCTCTCTCCTTTTGGTCAATGCCCAGGCATTCAGCCCTGGAAACATTAACTACTTACCATAGAATTAGCCCTCCCAAAGGGAAAAACAGACTCTCCCATGGAGTTGGTGTGGCAACTTCCTCTGGTTTCTCCCTCCTCTGTCACTGGCTTGGCATCCCTGGTGGCCACCCCCCTTCCCCTGGCGGCTAGTCCCCCCTGCCCAGCCCTTAGCTCTGCCCCCTATCCCTTCCGCTTTATAAGCTGACTGCTCCACATGGTTCCTCCCCTTTCCCTGGGTTTGTCCTTCAGCGACTGTGTTACCCTGCTGGAATAAAACCTTGCAAAAGAGCCTTTCTTGCCTCTATCGCCGAGACAGCTGCAGTGAGTGTTGAGTGGAGGTTTGACTATGTTGCCTGAATGTTCACTCAGCTTGCTTTTTGACAGGAGAGGCTTGCTGGGGACAGGGAATAGGCAGCAGCACCTATCAGTCTAACACCCGCATTTTTAAAGAATTATTATTCCTACTCTCTTATCTCTGCCTGAGAGCCCCCTAATTTCAAAATTATAATAATTGGGAGGGAGGAGGTTTGCATTCTCCATTCCAAGGGAGGCTTTTCTGCCTTCCCTTGCAGACACCTGTCTTGTAAATCAAGACAATTGGGATGGGAGGGACCTTAAAGCTCATCCTGTTCCACTCCCTGCCATGGGCAAGGACATCTTCCACTATCCCAGGCTGCTCCAAGCCCCATCCAACCTGGCTCTGGACACTTCCAAGGATGGGGGATCCTTTAGGAAATCCATTCCAGGGCCTCACCACCCTCACAGGGAAGAACTTCTTCCCAATGTCCCACCTAATCCTCCCCTCTTCTGTCCTCTAACCCACCCCTTGTCCCATCACTTCTTTCCAAGTCCCTCTCCAGCTCTCTTGGAGCCCCCAATGAAGGAAAATGACACTTAAAGATCACTTCCTATCAAAATAGTTCCATAATTCCATTGCATGCTGTGGTTGTTTTTGTGGCTCTACAGCCCTTTGCAAAAGGGTCTCCACAATGTATTTCCCAGAAATCTGGGTCTCTCCCCGTCACTCTCCTGCCCCTCCCAGGACTCTTCACAGTTGGAATTCTCTCCAAAAGAGGATCCTCCTTCCCTCCAGCTGGGGAAAGGACATGAAGCATTCCCAATGGGATTGGGACACTCCAGTCGTCTTAGTGCAGTGTTGCTAAACAAGGGTGACATTATTAAATTTAACTTCTTGAACAAACTTTTGACATAAAATAAGCTGCTCTGTGCTTTGTTAGAACTTTTGATTGATTGGACTTTAAGGAGGTTCTGGGAGAAATTTAGGGAATATCTTGCTTCCTGTTATAAAAATCACCACTGAGTAAGATCACATATCCTGAGTTGGAAGTGGCATACAACAATCATCAAGTCCCACTCAAGATCCTGCACAGGACAACCCCAAAATCAGATGCTGGCCAAGAAATGTTTCCTCAGGTACACCCCATCTCACCTTAACTCGGGACTCCAGGGGAAAACTGAACCAAAAGTGAGATGAGACTTTGTTATTCCCAGACGTTCTGCTCTTTTCTTCATCTGCAGCTGCAGTGACAAAAAAAAAGCTATACAGGGGATCTGCCCCCAGGTTATTTAATGAGTGACTCCTGGTGGGAATGATGGATCTGAAGTGTAGCCATGAGTCCTGTCTGACTGGCCAGACCAGACAAAAAGGACTTGGCCCTAAACCCTATTTTTACAGCAGACAATCTGCATTTGTCATTCTTTTCCAGCCACTTTCTTCCACTTTTCAACTTTTTCCAGAAGCTTTTTTCTGTGGTTGAATCAGAGTTCCATTAATTCATTTATATAGAAAGTTGTATCAAATGTCTCATAAGAGACATCACAGTCCTGCCCTCCCCAGGACCAAAACAAACACATCAGACAGGGTTTCAAGCTTTTAGTTGACAAAGATAAAAGTTCCACACAGCCTGAGATTAAAAGCTCTGAGAAAGCCCACGGAAGGGACACCATCACAATATCAGCATCCAGCAGAGGAGCGGGATCCCTAGAAAGTTCAGGAATGGTTGTGCAGGGAGAGCTCAGGATGATGCACAGCACGTCCAGACCAGTGGTGACAGCAGGAAAGTCCCACTGCCCCCAACAATGAGGGGGAACAACTTCATCCTGTTCCACTGGTGAGATTTTGCATTCAAGTTTTACTTGTGGGCAGCATCTCCCGGGGAACCTGAGCTGCTTCCATAGCCAGACCAGTAACCTGGGCTTGGAGAAGACCACTCTGCTCCTGACTGGCATTCCTCAGTCTCATCTCTGCAGCTGGGTGTCCCGTATTCACAGGTCCCTCCACCATAACAACTGTCCCCTCCAGAGCAATCCCAACCTCCTTCCCCTCCTCTGCCAGGGCTGCAAGTGCCAGCAGAGCTTGATCCCCAAACTCCAGAGGAGCTTCCTCCTCCTCCTCCAGAGACTGATCCTCTCCTGCCTGAGCTTCCTCCTCCATACCCTGAACCTCCACCATACCCAGAGACTCCCCCATATCCTGACCCTCCTCCATACCCTGAGCCCCCTTCTCCCCCACCAGTGCAGCCACCACTGCCATAACTGGATCCACCATGGCCTGAGCTTCCTCCTCCTTCCCCACCTCCAGAGATGGAGCCTCTCCTGCCAGAACTGCTCCAACCTCTAGAGCTCATCCCCCCACTGTGGGGGCTGCAGCTGCCAGAGCCTGATCCATATCCACCAGAGCTGTGACCACCTCCAGAGATGGAGCCTCTCCTACCAGAGCCACCTCCATATCCTGAGCTCCCTCCATACCCCGAACCTCCTTCTCCTCCACCAATGCACCCAGAGCTTGATCCTCCACTGCCTGAGCTTCCTCCATACCCAGAGCTGATTCCTCCTCCAGAACTGCTCCCACCACTGCCAGAGCCTGATCCCAGCCCTCCAGAGCTGTGACCACCTCCAGAGATGGAGCCTCTCCTACCAGAGCCACCTCCATATCCTGAGCTCCCTCCGTACCCCGAACCTCCTTCTCCTCCACCAATACAGCCACCGCTGCCATAGCTGGATTCTCCATGACCTGAGCTTCCTCCACCTCCAGAGATGGAGCCTCTCCTGCCAGAACTGCTCCACCCTCCAGAGCTCATCCCCCCACTGTGGGGGCTGCAGCTGCCAGAGCCTGATCCATATCCACCAGAGCTGTGACCACCTCCAGAGATGGAGCCTCTCCTACCAGAGCCACCTCCATACCCTGAGCTGCTTCCATACCCCGAACCTCCTTCTCCCCCACAGATGGACCCACCACTGCCATAGCTGGATCCTCCATGACCTGAACTTCCTCCTCCTCCAGAGATGGAGCCTCTCCTGCCAGAACTGCTCCAACCTCCAGAGCTCATCCCTCCACTGTGGGGGCTGCAGCTGCCAGAGCCTGATCCATATCCACCAGGGCTGTGACCACCTCCAGAGATGGAGCCTCTCCTGCCTGAGCTTCCTCCATACCCTGAGCCCCCTTCTCCCCCACCAGTGCAGCCGCCACTGCCATAACTGGATCCACCATGGCCTGAGCTTCCTCCTCCTTCCCCACCTCCAGAGATGGAGCCTCTCCTGACAGAGCTTCCTCCTCCATACCCTGAGCCTCCTTCTCCCCCACAGATGGACCCACCACTGCCATAGCTGGATCCTCCATGACCTGAGCTTCCTCCACCTCCAGAGATGGAGCCTCTCCTGCCAGAACTGCTCCCACCTCCAGAGCTCATCCCCCCACTGTGGGGGCTGCAGCTGCCAGAGCCTGAACCATATCCACCAGAGCTGTGACCACCTCCAGAGATGGAGCCTCTCCTACCAGAGCCACCTCCATATCCTGAGCTCCCTCCATACCCTGAACCTCCTTCTCCTCCACCAATGCACCCAGAGCTTGATGCTCCATGACCTGAGCTTCCTCCATACCCAGAGCTGATTCCTCCTCCAGAACTGCTCCCACCACTGCCAGAGCCTGATCCCAGCCCTCCAGAGCTGTGACCACCTCCAGAGATGGAGCCTCTCCTACCAGAGCCACCTCCATATCCTGAGCTCCCTCCATACCCCTGAACCTCCTTCTCCTCCACCAATACAGCCACCGCTGCCATAGCTGGATCCTCCATGACCTGAGCTTCCTCCACCTCCAGACATGGAGCCTCTCCTGCCAGAACTGCTCCAACCTCCAGAGCTCATCCCCCCACTGCGGGGGCTGCAGCTGCCAGAGCCTGATCCATATCCACCAGAGCTGTGACCACCTCCAGAGATGGAGCCTCTCCTACCAGAGCCACCTCCATACCCTGAGCCCCCTTCTCCTCCACCAGTGCAGCCGCCACTGCCATAACTGGATCCACCATGGCCTGAGCTTCCTCCTCCTCCTTCCCCACCTCCAGAGATGGAGCCTCTCCTGCCAGAACTGCTCCAACCTCCAGAGCTCATCCCCCCACTGTGGGGGCTGCAGCTGCCAGAGCCTGATCCATATCCACCAGAGCTGTGACCACCTCCAGAGATGGAGCCTCTTCTACCAGAGCCACCTCCATATCCTGAGCTCCCTCCATACCCTGAACCTCCTTCTCCTCCACCAATGCACGCAGAGCTTGATGCTCCATGACCTGAGCTTCCTCCATACCCAGAGCTGATTCCTCCTCCAGAACTGCTCCCACCACTGCCAGAGCCTGATCCCAGCCCTCCAGAGCTGTGACCACCTCCAGAGATGGAGCCTCTCCTACCAGAGCCACCTCCATATCCTGAGCTGCTTCCATACCCTGAACCTCCTTCTCCTCCACCAATACAGCCACCGCTGCCATAGCTGGATCCTCCATGACCTGAGCTTCCTCCACCTCCAGACATGGAGCCTCTCCGGCCAGAACTGCTCCACCCTCCAGAGCTCATCCCCCCACTGCGGGGGCTGCAGCTGCCAGAGCCTGATCCATATCCACCAGAGCTGTGACCACCCCCAGAGATGGAGCCTCCTCCAGAGCCACCTCCATATCCTGAGCTCCCTCCATACCCCGAACCTCCTTCTCCTCCACCAATGCACCCAGAGCTTGATCCTCCGCTGCCTGAGCTTCCTCCATACCCAGAGCTGATTCCTCCTCCAGAACTGCTCCCACCACTGCCAGAGCCTGATCCCAGCCCTCCAGAGCTGTGACCACCTCCAGAGATGGAGCCTCTCCTACCAGAGCCACCTCCATATCCTGAGCTCCCTCCGTACCCCGACCTCCTTCTCCTCCACCAATACAGCCACCGCTGCCATAGCTGGATCCTCCATGACCTGAGCTTCCTCCACCTCCAGAGATGGAGCCTCTCCTGCCAGAACTGCTCCAACCTCCAGAGCTCATCCCCCCACTGCGGGGGCTGCAGCTGCCAGAGCCTGATCCATATCCACCAGAGCTGTGACCACCTCCAGAGATGGAGCCTCTCCTACCAGAGCCACCTCCATACCCTGAGCCCCCTTCTCCTCCACCAGTGCAGCCGCCACTGCCATAACTGGATCCACCATGGCCTGAGCTTCCTCCTCCTCCTTCCCCAACTCCAGAGATGGAGCCTCTCCTGACAGAGCTTCCTCCTCCATACCCTGAGCCTCCTTCTCCCCCACAGATGGACCCACCACTGCCATAGCTGGATTCTCCATGACCTGAACTTCCTCCACCTCCAGAGATGGAGCCTCTCCTGCCAGAACTGCTCCCACCTCCAGAGCTCATCCCCCCACTGTGGGGGCTGCAGCTGCCAGAGCCTGATCCATATCCACCAGAGCTGTGACCACCTCCAGAGATGGAGCCTCTCCTACCAGAGCCACCTCCATATCCTGAGCTCCCTCCATACCCCGAACCTCCTTCTCCTCCACCAATGCACCCAGAGCTTGATCCTCCACTGCCTGAGCTTCCTCCATACCCAGAGCTGATTCCTCCTCCAGAACTGCTCCCACCACTGCCAGAGCCTGATCCCAGCCCTCCAGAGCTGTAACCACCTCCAGAGATGGAGCCTCTCCTACCAGAGCCACCTCCATATCCTGAGCTGCTTCCATACCCTGAACCTCCTTCTCCTCCACCAATACAGCCACCGCTGCCATAGCTGGATCCTCCATGACCTGAGCTTCCTCCACCTCCAGACATGGAGCCTCTCCGGCCAGAACTGCTCCAACCTCCAGAGCTCATCCCCCCACTGTGGGGGCTGCAGCTGCCAGAGCCTGATCCATATCCACCAGAGCTGTGACCACCTCCAGAGATGGAGCCTCTCCTCCGAGAGCCACCTCCATATCCTGAGCTCCCTCCATACCCCGAACCCCCTTCTCCTCCACCAATGCACCCAGAGCTTGATCCTCCGCTGCCTGAGCTTCCTCCATACCCAGAGCTGATTCCTCCTCCAGAACTGCTCCCACCACTGCCAGAGCCTGATCCCAGCCCTCCAGAGCTGTGACCACCTCCAGAGATGGAGCCTCTCCTACCAGAGCCACCTCCATATCCTGAGCTCCCTCCGTACCCCGAACCTCCTTCTCCTCCACCAATACAGCCACCGCTGCCATAGCTGGATCCTCCATGACCTGAGCTTCCTCCACCTCCAGACATGGAGCCTCTCCTGCCAGAACTGCTCCACCCTCCAGAGCTCATCCCCCCACTGCGGGGGCTGCAGCTGCCAGAGCCTGATCCATATCCACCAGAGCTGTGACCACCTCCAGACATGGAGCCTCCACTGCCAGAGCTTCCTTGTCCTCCGCTTCCAGACATTGATCCTCTCCTGCCAGAACTGCTCCCTCCTCCAGAGCTCATCCCCCCACTGTGGGGGCTGCAGCTGCCAGAGCCTGAGCCAGATCCATGACCACCGGAGCTCTGGCCACCTCCAGACATGGAGCCTCCACTGCCAGAGCTTCCTTGTCCTCCGCTTCCAGACATTGATCCTCTCCTGCCACAGCTGCTCCCTCCTCCAGAGCTCATCCCCCCACTGTGGGGCTGCAGCTGCCAGAGCCTGAGCCAGATCCATGACCACCGGAGCTCTGGCCACCTCCAGACATGGAGCCTCCACTGCCAGAGCTTCCTTGTCCTCTGCTTCCAGACATTGATCCTCTCCTGCCACAGCTGCTCCCTCCTCCAGAGCTCATCCCCCCACTGTGGGGGCTGCAGCTGCCAGAGCCTGAGCCCCATCCATGACCACCGGAGCTCTGGCCACCTCCAGACATGGAGCCTTCACTGCCAGAGCTTCCTGTCCTCCGCCTCCAGACATTGATCCTCTCCTGCCACAGCTGCTCCCTCCTCCAGAGCTCATCCCCCCACTTTGGGGGCTGCAGCTGCCAGAGCCTGAGCCAGATCCATGACCACCGGAGCTCTGGCCACCTCCAGACATGGAGCCTCCACTGCCAGAGCTTCCTTGTCCTCTGCTTCCAGACATTGATCCTCTCCTGCCACAGCTGCTCCCTCCTCCAGAGCTCATCCCCCCACTGTGGGGGCTGCAGCTGCCAGAGCTGGACCCCCATCCTCCAGCAGTCTGGCCACCTCCAGACATGGAACCTTCATGACATGAACTTCCCTGTCCTCCACCTCCAGACACGGAGCCTCCCCTACCAGATCTACTCCCTCCTCCAGAGCTCATCCCCCCACTTTGGGGGCTGCATCTGCCACTGCCAGAGCCAGATCCATGACCACCAGAGCTCTGGCCACATCCAGACATGGAGCCTCCAGTGCCAGAACTGCTCCCACATCCAGAGCTCATGCCTCCACTTTGGGGGCACAATCTGCTGCTTCTGGAGCCAGATCCATGACCACCGGAGCTCTGGCCGCCTCCGCGACATGGAGCCTCCACTGCCAGAACTTCCTCCTCCAGATCCTGAGCCTTTTCCTCCTCCGGACATGGAACCCCCACCACCAGAGCTGGACCCCCACCCTCCAGAGCTGCTGCCACCCTTGGACATGGAGCCTCCACTGCCAGAACTTCCTCCTCCAGATCCTGAGCCTTTTCCTCCTCCGGACATGGAACCCCCACCACCAGAGCTGGACCCCCACCCTCCAGAGCTGCTGCCACCCTTGGACATGGAGCCTCCACTGCCAGAACTTCCTCCTCCAGATCCTGAGCCTTTTCCTCCTCCAGACATGGAACCCCCACCACCAGAGCTGGACCCCCACCCTCCAGAGCTGCTGCCACCTTTGGATATGGAACCTCCACCGCCAGAGCTTCCTCCTCCTCCACAGATGGAGCCTCCACTGCCAGAGCTTCCTCCTCCAGATCCTGAGCCTTTTCCTCCTCCGGACATGGAACCCCCACCACCAGAGCTGGACCCCCACCCTCCAGAGCTGCTGCCACCCTTGGACATGGAGCCTCCACTGCCAGAACTTCCTCCTCCAGATCCTGAGCCTTTTCCTCCTCCAGACATGGAACCACCACCACCAGAGCTGGACCCCCATCCTCCAGAGCTGCTGCCACCCTTGGACATGGAGCCTCCACCACCTGAACTTCCTCCTCCTCCACAGATGGAGCCTCCACCACCTGAACTTCCTCCTCCAGATCCTGAGCCTTTTCCTCCTCCAGACATGGAACCACCACCACCAGAGCAGGACCCCCACCCTCCAGAGCTGCTGCCACCTTTGGACATGGAACTTCCACTGCCAGAGCTTCCTCCTCCTCCACAGATGGAGCCTCCACTGCCAGAGCTTCCTCCTCCTCCTGATCCTGAGCCTTTTCCTCCTCCGGACATGGAACCACCACCACCAGAGCTGGACCCCCACCCTCCAGAGCTGCTGGCACCCTTGGACATGGAGCCTCCACTGCCAGAGCTTCTTCCTCCTCCACAGATGGAGCCTCCACTGCCAGAGCTTCTTCCTCCTCCATATCCTGAGCATTTTCCGCCTCCAGAGATGGAACCACCCCCACCTAAGCTGGATCCACCCCCTCCAGAGCTTCCACCTTTTCCCCCTCCAGTGACTGGCCCTGTCATTCTGCTCCCACTGCTACCACCAGAACTCATTATCCCCTTCCCACTTTTTATGCCTCCAAAGACTCCAGAAGCTCTGGCATTGTGGTCAATGACGCCTGCAAGAAATGGAAATTACATTCAATTTATTCTTTTTACCCAAAAATTCTGAGCGGGGCTGATTTAAGCATTATCCTTCCTACCCTGGTGGCCATGGACTTATCTTTGAAGGGGCCAACAAGAATCTCCCTTAGTAGACATCAACCTATGGAATATTTTGTCATTTTTCTGTGATTTTTAGCTTTTTTTAAAACATCATTTATGTCTTATTTCATCCATGAACACTCAGTGCAGCCTATTCTTTACAAAGGCCAAGACTGCATTTCTCTGTCCTTCAGCTTCCTCAGTTTTTCCACAAATTTTAGGACTAGTTTTTATTTCCTTCCCTTCTGCCCTGCCTCAAACAGACCTATGGGTTAAATGCGGTGTTTCCCATTTCCTCCAAATTTATTAGGAATTAGCCAATAATTCTAAAGCCACTTGTTACATTAATGTGTGTTCACCAACTCCCCTTTGCATCCTTTCCTGAATTAAGATGGGAACTGGGATAGTTTGTTCCAATGGTGTCAAGACCACAAAGTAGGAACAGTTTCCTGTGAAAAACCCTGAGAAAATCCTTAAGATACTCACAGATTGTGGCTGGTGATCCTTCCTGGATCCTGTGGAGGAAAAGTGACATTGAGGTAAGGCAGCCAATAAAATCAGAATTAAAATTCAGGTTAGGCTTTATCAGTGATCTGCAGAAAGGCAACTCCTCCCAGGCCCAGTGCATCCCAGAGATCCCAGTGACAGATCCATGGACATGCTGCTTTGTCTGGATGTTTCACCCAGGGTGGATTTTGCCCCCACCTGTTCTCCTCCTCCTCGAGGAGTGAGCGATACATGGCAATCTCAATGTCCAGGCCCAGCTTCACATTCAGGAGCTCCTGGTAATCACAGACAAGCTGAGAAAGGTCATCCTTGGCCTGTTGGAGGGCATTTTCCAGCTCCTCTAGCTTTTCCTGGCCATCCCTGATGGCCGAGCTCCCACGGTGCTCAGCATCTTTAATGGAGTCCTGGAGGCTGGAATTCTGCAGAAGGAACAAAGGGAACGTGACCATGTTCCATCTGTGGGGAGGATTTTATAATAGAATCATGGAATATCCATTGTCAGGAGGGAACCACAAGAATCATCAAGTCCAACTCCTATCCCAGCACAGGAAAACCCCCAAATCCCATAATTTTCACACGCTCCAGCCATTCCTTGGAAATCAAAAGGCTTTTCTCAGTGACAGAACAGCAAAAATACATTGGACTGGGTAAATAAACACAATTAAACCCCAATATAGGTCCCAACAATCTAAATCTGCTTCAATTGGAAGAGAAAACTCTAAGTTTGCCTCCAAACAACTGGCTGCTATATACTGCACTGAGATCCCATGGAAAAGGGGTTCAAGCCATTTAGCCCTGCTGGAAAGTATCAGCTTTACCCTTTTCCTTGCGATTTCAGTTTCTGGTTGGAGTCTTTGGATGTGCCTGGCAAGTTCCTGGATTTCCTGGTGACTGTTCCTCAGCTGCTCTTGTTGACTCACCCACATGTTCTGCAGGTCCTGGTACTGATGGGAAGAGGACACAACACATTTTTGGCTTCTTTTCCAATGAAGAGATTTGTGTTCCTGTTTCCTTGGTGTGCACTCACCCTGCCCCGGTACATAGCATCCACTTCAGCCGTGCTCCTGTGGGCTATCCCCTCGTATTCCCGCCTGACCTCCTCGATGATCCCATCCATGTTCAAGTCCCTGTGGTTGTCCATGGACAGAACAACATCAACGTTCCCAACAACCGTTTGCAGCTGGGACAGCTCCTGCAGGGAAAACCAGATTAGGGATTTTAACAGTCCTTGTGGTCAGTCCAGGACTTTATGAGGAAAAAATGGGACCTTGTGGCCAATTTCCCACTGGAATTTCTGCACCTGCAGCCCCCAGGTACCACTGTACCCCCACTACTTGTAATTTGCAAGGTCTTCTTGCCTTTGGGACACACCAGACCCCTTTTCACTCACAAAAGTCTAAGGATAATTAATTCTCCAAGCCAAAAAATCCCATCCAAGCAAAATTTCTGGGAATCTCCAGAAGGTGAGTCCTTCAAGACCTGAGGGTAAAATTTGAATCACTCACAGCTTCATATAAACACCGGAGGAACTCCAGCTCCTGCCTCAGGATATCCACTCGGACATCAAATTCCATTTTTCCCATGTAGGCACTATCCAGTTCCTGTAAAAAAACCCAAAAAATATTGTAATATTTGCATGTTGTTGACCCAAATGCTCCACTGAAGGGCAATTCTTGGGATATTTCCATAAAGCCTTCATTCCTGGGATCAAATAGTGGCCTAGAGATCTCAGATTTCATTTGAATAGCAAGGGGAACAAAGGGAAAGCATTTAAGATTAAAAAAATTGCTGGGAAATGAGTACCACAGCTGCAGCAATAAATCCATTCCTGGGGAACATGAGAAATGGGAAAATACAATTTTTATTCATACTTCTAGTAAAAAGCTGCCTAAATTTTCTCTTCACAGATAGTTTTATTTTTCTAAGCCATCTACAGATATTATTTAACTTAACATCAATATTCCACCTGGATTGGGATTGAGTGAATAGGGAAAAAACCAGCACTTTTTAGATATTTGTCCTACGAAGGACCGATTCATTCTCTAGAGGAAATAATCCATCCTCAGTCTTGTTCTGGTTTTCATTTACTTTGGTTAAAATTAGACAAAGCTCAGCAAAAGCTTCAGCTTTTGAGAACCTTGGCAACCACCCAGATATGCTTTTATTTCCAAGGCTTTGATTTGCTCAGTATCTCAGGTTAATTCACCTTTTTAAGCTCCACAAACTCCTCCTCCTTGGATGTGCGTTTGTTGATCTCATCCTCGAATCTGGGGGACAGAAGGCGGTAGATTATTATCTATTATCTATCTATTATCTTTTATTAATTAATCTATTTAATTAATCTCTCCATTACCTTTAATTATTGATATTAATTGTTAAGTCAGGTGGACCAGTAAACAACAGAATCAGCCAAAGACTGAATGTGTTGAGTTTTCATTTTACTTTAATTGCAATTTCTGGCAAGTGCCAGAAATTTTCTCCTCTGCAAAAAGAGGCACTAAAACCGCCCAAAAAATGGGGTCAATACAGATCACTTCTAAATTTAGTAATTCGGAACTAAACTTTCCATTTTTCAGAGCTGTGGGTGGACATAAGTTATCTAAGCCAGAAAATGTGACAACTCTTCCCAACTTGACTCTAAGCTCAGCTCTGTCCCTTCCCACCAGGGCCCCGCGAGTGGAATCTTGGGTCACTCACTGCTAGGGGGGAGAAAGAAAAGGAAGAGTCTGGGAAGGAAAAAGGATGGGAGAGATCATCACAAACTTTAGTTTTCCTCTCATTTTTGGGAGTTCAACCCTTACCAAACTCTTCCAGCATCAAAGTCAAGCCCCATAGTGCACCTGAAGCAGAGCAGGGCTAAGAAACTCCAAACTCCTGCAGATGCAAAGCTGATCTTTGCCACCCAAGGGCACAATGAGCATCACCTAGGAAAATCCTAGCACCTGTTTTCCCAGATTTGTGACTATTCACCTGTTTTTATAATCCTCAACAAGCTGGAGCATGTTGTAGGCCTCAGGATCCAGCTGCTCCTTCTGGCTCTGGAGCGTCTCGAGCTGCCGCTGCAGGTTGGTGATGTAGGCCTGGAAGAAGCTGTTGATGTTCCTGCTCTCCTCAGGGCCAGAGCTTTGCTGCTGCAGAAGTTCCCACTTGGCCAAGAGTGCCTGATTCTGCCGCTCCAGACATTGAACCTGGAAGGTGAAGCAGATCCAGAGGGGCTGCATGTCTCCAGTGGGCACTCTGCCATGGAGCCAGGCTGGGAGAGCTGGGGGTGCTCACCTGGAGAGGAGAAGGGAAAGGAGACTTTGGAGCCCCTTCCAGGGCCTCAAGGGGCTCCAGGAGAGCTGCAGAGGGACTGGGAACAAGGCCTGGAGTACAAGAACAAGGGCGAATGGCTTCCCACTGCCAGAGGGCAGGGTTAGGTGGGATATTGGGAAGAAATTCTTCCGTGTGAGGGTGGTGAGGCCCTGGAATGGATTTCCCAGAGGATGCTCCATTCCTGGAAGTATCCAAGGCCAGGTTGGATGGGGCATGGAGCAGAGTGGTCTAGTAGAATGTGTTCCTGCCCATGGCAGAACTGGATGAGCTTTAAGGTCCCTCTCAACCCAAATCACTCCACGATTTCTATAATATTGACCAGGTGATAACCTGGACACCCAAAAGTTTAGGAGGGGAAGAAGAGTCACAGACATGCTAATTTTTCAGGACTATGGAATCTTAAACCTCCTCAGTGTAACCAACACCTCCTGTCCAGTGAAATAGGAAACCCTGAAGTCCCCACATGTAAAAGAGAGAAGAAGAGACAGAGACACCTCCCAGATACCAGCGGGATGGAAGAGCTTTTGTGGCTGGTTTGAGTAGATGCAGAAGAGAAGATAAAACTGGAGAGATGGAAAGTAATGAAAAAGCTGAAGATGGACCACCTAGTAGAGGGCAGGGCTTCCAAACCAAGAAGTGATTTGTTTAATAATTCAGAGAAATTTAATTCACTTGCAATTTCTGGTAAGTATAAACCCCTGCAAGAAAGGCACTAAAACAGCCTGTTCTTGCAAGGCTTGGCTTTGCTTGAGAAAAAAAATACTAACTCATCAAGATGTCCAAGTCCCTCACCCATTTTATCTGCTGGCATCAACAACCTCCAGGCACCAGAATATAGGAATATATATTACCAGAAACCCCTTTCCTTAAAAGAGGAGTGAGTCTATGTGCCGGTGACATCTCGGCAGTTTACTGTCCTGCCAAAAAGACAACTCCGAGATCTTTACCCCAAGGTAAAAAGTGATTCACAGAGCAGCGTTTACAGGGACCCATTGTGAGCTCCACAGCAGCCTGTGGGAATTCAGCCAGTGCTGGGATGTTGGAGGGAGAAGATGGAACATGAAGGTGGCCCCATGACTCACTCCTTCCTTACACCTCCCCCTTTCCAGATAACAGCACAGAGACCAGGACTCACCTTCTCGATGAATGATGCAAATTTGTTGTTGAGAGCTTTGATCTGCTCCCTCTCATCCGAGCGCACTCGCTGGAACTCGGGGTCCACCTGGAGCCGTATTGGCCTCAGCAGGTTGGTGTCCACATGGACCTCCTCAATGCCTCGGAGAACTCCAGCCTGTCCCAGTCCCTGCCCAGCCCCTTGTACCCCTACTCCAAGGCCTCCTCCGAGTACCTCCCTGCCTGAACCTCCTCTGTAGGTGCCACCAAGCCCTGTTCTACCACTTTGAAAACCTCCCACGAAATATCCTCTTCCGCCAAAGCCCCTCTCAGGTCTCCAGCCACCAAAGCCAAGGCATCTCCCATATCTTACTCCTTCTCCTCCGTAGCCTCCACCAGTATAGACATTCCTAAACCCTCCAAGGTTGTGGAGGCTCCTGCTGCCATACCCATGCCCAAACCCTCCGAATCTCCCATCTCCACCACCCAAGGTCCCGCAGTGAGCAGAAGAAGAACTGAAACTCCCATCCCCATATCCGGAGAAATATCGTCTCATGGCAGCACTTCCAGGTGGGAGAGCTGATGTAGAAGGTGGTAAAACAGGAGGAGAAATGAGAATGAAGGATCCTCAGCTACTCCAGAGGAGTATGGAAGTTCTCCTTTATACGTTCTGGAGGAGCTCATCTCCATTCCGTAGTAATTAGCAGGTCTCTAATGTTGTTATTGGGTTTGGTTCATCAGGCAGCAATTAATGGCTGCCCAGAGAGGTCAGATAAACACCAACACCAGTGGGGCAGTTGTGAAATTCCCCAAATCCTGCCTGACTCATGAGCTTTGCTGACAGATGTCCTTATCTCATTAACCTCCATCCGTAATTACAGTTACCCCTGCTCATCCCCACAGCTCATTCCCTCCCATATTTCCCCACCTCTTTTGGTATTTCAAGGGGCACAAGACCTTGATGGTCCTTGGACGTGTCTGACCCTTCACTGCATCACCAGGAGCACCTGCTGCACCATTTGTTTCCCATTCCTGTTCTTCTCTCTTTCTCAGAATATCCCAGGAGCAACTTTTGTTTCTCACAGGGAGGATCCATCCCTCTCCCCATCTCTGTGCCAGACTCCACCTTTCCAGCATTCAGTGGCTATGGACATATGGAAAAGCACTTGGGAGCCAAACCCCACTGCTGGCAGCACCACTTGGAGGCTCCAGCCTGGGTTAATTTCTTGAAAAGTCACCAAGATGTGGTTCCTCCAAAACCACCTCTGAAACCACATCCCCATGGGAAGAACCTCCCCTCTGACCCTTACATGACTTTAGGAGGAGCTGGACTTCACCTGGCAGGTTTCTCTTCCTCCCAAAGGAGCTGGATGAAACCAGGCTGAGAATCCACTACACATAGAGGTTCTGTGGTCAGGGCTGTGCAATCCTGGCTCCATTTGGAAAGTGCCTCATAAACTCTCTAAATTAGGGGGTTGTAGCTGGAGGTTATTAAAACAGCTGCAATATCTCAAGGTGGACAAGACTTTGGATGCTCAGAGACTTTTCTCACCTGGAAACACAGTGTTTTCCAGGAAAACAGCTGAGAAATCCACTTTTCCCTACCAAAACCCCCTACCTCACCTTACACCAGGAAAAGCCAAACCAGTATCTCAGATCTTCCTTCTGTGCTAACTTTGTAATTAAATTTTACTCATTATCAACATTTCCTGAAGAAATTCAACCACATTTCCAGCTGATTTTCCCCCTTTTTATAAACCTGTATAAAAATCTGACTTGGATTGAGAATTCTATCTCCTGCAGGAATTAATTATGATGAACATTAAAAAATGGAGCAATTACCAGTATTTTAAAAGCAGGGGAGAGAGGAGGGAATTTGTGAAGGAGACTGGAAAGGTTGGAGCCAGGTGGGGTCTGACTCTTCTCCCAGGTTTTGAGTGAGAATGAGAGGAAATGGCCTCAAATGGTGCCAGGTTTAAGTTGGAAATTGGGGGAAATTCCTTCCTGGAAAAAGTTGTCCAGCCCCAGCACAGCTACCCAGGACAGGGGTGGAGTCCTCATCCCTGGAAGTGTCCAAGAAATGTGCGGATGTGGCACCTGGGGACACAGTCCGTGGTGGCCTTGGCAGTGCCAAGGAAATCATTGGACCTGATGACCCCAACCTAAATGATTCTGTGATTCAGAAGGGCTGGTGCTGGCCCCAGTGTGATTCCCCTCTCCACCCCTCCTCTTCCCACTTTGCAAGTGCCTCATTCCAGAGCTGCACTGGGCAACACTCCAGGTAATCCCCATGGATCATGGAAGGAAGTGTTGTGACCCCAGAGAGTGGAACACCTGTGAGAGGCTGCCCATCCCAAAATCCTGCCCTGTGCAGCAGCTGAAGTGAACCAGATGTGAATTCTGAGCTTTCTGTAGCAGCTGGAGCCCAGAGCCCAAGCAAAGAGAGCAGCCATCCCACCCCACGTGCCGTAAACCAGAGTGTGGGCAGCTGTTGTGATCACAGCTGACACCAGATCAGCCTTGGCAGCACATCCCAACCACACCTGGACCTGTCAAGCTGGCTCCAGAAACAGGGATGCATCCCAAGAGATGTCCACACATCCTGTGGATGAAAGGGGAGTTTCCTGTCATTCCCTCCTCTTTCTGACACAGCTGGGACAGAAGGATCACAGGTTCATCCATCATCCTTCCCAGGGAGATGGATTTTCATCGGACCAGGGTGTTAAAACCACAAGGTCAACCTGGTTCTTTGTCTTGGGATTTTAAGGATAAGTTTAAATTGCATCCCAAAACTTGATCCATTGAAATTGCCTGCCTGGGCACCTTGTGCAGCTGTTGGAGCAGGGACTGAGGGTGTTGTCCTGCCCATCCAAGGCAGTACCTGGGTGTCATGGGTTTACAGGAAGCAAGTTTTCTGGGAATGGAGTGGCCAGAGGCCAATAGGTGTTCAGATTTTAAATTGACACCAGGCTTGGCCACTGAGGGTGGATGCGCCTCTGAGAACACAGGGGTTAGAAGCAGAGCACTCCCTTGGGCTCCCTCTTTGATTTCCGGCCAGCAAAGAGGCAAGGCCTCCCCTGCCCGGCTTCGAGCTGGGCGGGGGAGGAGAAAGCCTGCGGCCCGGCAGAGGTAGGCCTGACCCCTCAGGATGGAAGGGTGGTGGGGGCACCAGGAGGCGTTGGGCAGCCCCCCCCAGGAGAGACAGAGGGAGAGAGGCCCCGAGAAGACTTGGGCAGCCCCTCCCCCCAGCCAGAAGACGAGAGAGAAAGCTGGTACGGGCCTGTGGCCTTGAAGTGATATCAGCCTGTGAAGAAGGAGGGGGAAGGGGGGAGTGCAGCAGGGAAGGAGCCTGGCCGAGTGCAGGAGTTTGTTAACCCCTTTCTGGACAATGAAGACTTCACAGAGCATTTGGACGTTTCCCGGAGGGGAGATGGAGTGGATGATAAAGAGGAAATGGGCAAGAGAATGACAGTCGGAGCAGTGAGTGAGGCTGGGAGAGTAAAGAAGAGGCCGGAAAGAGATGATGGAGTAGCTGGTTGCTGGACTCTTTTTGGTACAGCCATGGATAGAACCATGCTTCCTCGCGACACAGAGGCTGCATGCAGGGGGGAGGCGATGGCTCAGAACTGAGAGGGTTCAGTTTTGGAGACCCCCCGGCCCCAGGGGGTAGACAAGTATGGGGGGGACAAGAGGTCCCGAGAGTGATGAGGAGACTGTGCTTTTTTTGGAACTGGTCAAAGCACCCTTAAAAGGATAACCCTTGAAGCAGCTCTGTTCCTTGTCCAGTGGTGAGAGCGCTGGGCATGCAAGGAAGAGGTCACCATGGCCCCAAGAAGGACTCCTCTCCTCTTGATGGACTGGAATTGAGTATTTACAGGGTGATGGATGGAGATTTGAAATTTGGAAGATGTATTGGAAATGTGGTGGGGGGAGGAGGAAATGCTTTTTGTGGAGTTTTCATTTTCCAGGTGTGTGTGTGTGCGTGTGTGTGTGGTTTTTTTTTCCTTTTGTAGTTTAGTTAATAAACTTTTTTTTCCCTAAGGCAGAGGCCTGCTTTGCTTATTTCCTGGTCACATCTCACAGCAAACACCAGGGAAGTATATTTTCATGGGGCACTGGCATTGTGCCAGTGTCAAACCATGACACTGGGGCAGGTGGGGAAGGTAGGGAAGTTCCACCTGGAAAAGACTCTGAGACAGTGACATGGGTGTGACTTTTTGTGGACCATGAGGGAACCAGAAGAACACCAGGATGGACATGTTGGAAACATCCAGAAATTTAGACAGACCCAAACTGGAAATTTTTGAGCACAATCTGCCAAACTCCATCACCCTGATCCACTTCTGTCCACCTTCAACTCAAACCCTAAAATGGACTAATAAATCCCAGTTCTCAGGCTGATGCTCAAGGAAATGCCTCAACATTCCCACAGGATCATCTAAATCAGCTCAAAATAAGGTCATGGAAAGGTCTGGGTTGAGAGGGACCTTAAAGCTCATCCAGTTCTTCCATGGGCAGGGACACCTTCCATTATCCCGGGGAGCTCCAAGCCCTGTCCAACTTGGCCTTGGACACTTCCAGGAATGGAGCATCCTCTGGGAAATCCATTCCAGGGCCTCACCACCCTCACAGGGAGGAATTTCTTCCCAATATTGCATCTATCCCTGCCCTCTGGCAGTGGGAAGCCATTTCCTCTTGTCTTTTCTCTCCAGGCTTTTGTCCCCAGTCCCTCTCCAGCTCTCCTGGAGCCTCTTTAGGCACTGGAAGGGACTCCAGGGCCTCCCTTCCACCAGACCAGATTGCTCTAAGCCCCATCCAACCTGTTCTTGAGCACCTCCAGATGATGCAGCTATAAACTCTTCAGAAAATAGAAAGAACTAAAAGAAAAAGGGGGAAAAAAGAACTACGGATAACACAAAACCTGAAATTACTAAAATCCTGAGGGTGTCTTGGAAAACCAGAGCCTAAATACAAATGAAGGATCTTTGCAAGCCCCACTGGCAGAACAGAGTGAATAAATAAGGATATCAATGCACTTCTGACTATTCAAGAAGTATGCCAGAGCCATACAGTAGCACATGAAGAAATACAGTATTTAAATTTAATAACTGCCCCAATGAAGGAGATAAATGAGCACGAGAGAGATCTTGATCTCCAGCTGCCAAAGTTGCTGCATAATTAGGGCCCTCAGTCACTTGGAACTGGGGCTGGGATGACACAGACACACCCATAAAAATGCTGATAGCCTGAAGACTTTCCTTTTCTCCCCCTCTCCCTCCCTGGAATAACCACAAACTCTCCCTGTGGTCAGCGAAGACAGCAAGGACTTGGAGAAGGAAAAAAAAAAGGAGAGAAATGTCAAAAAACCTTGTGTGTTTTGCAGAACAAGAGGTGAAACGTTGATCCTCTCCCAAAGTTTATCCTATTTTAAGCCTGAGGTTTCCCAGCTGCAAGAATATATATATTGTCCTAATGATACAGATAGTCCAAAGTGGATCCCACACAGACCTAGAGCTGGGTGAGACTGGAAGTTGCTATTAAACCACAGGAAAAAAAACCTCTATCAGGGAATTTTTAGAATTCTATGAATTCTCAACACTTTGTGATAAATAGTGAAGTTTTCTGGTGAGAAAACTAACTGGAGGGTGTCTGGGAAGGCTGTAAATGGGAGGGATTTGTCCTGTGCAGACAGGCAGAGCTCAGGTGGTTGGGAATGACTTTGGTGGGGGATTCTTCCTTTCCCTTTGTTGAACAGCAGTGTTTTATGGAAACGCTGTTGGAATTGGTGGGATTCAGGGCAGGGAGTGCAGGGAGGGAAAGGAGCAGTGCTGGCTGCTCCAAACAGGGCAGGTAAGGAAGAATAGGACCCATCACTGGGCTACTCCATCAGGAGCTTCTCCCAAATACGAATGGAAGGAAGCAGCTGGGGGAACACAGAATTCCAGGGCAGGAAGAATGATTCTGCTACCACAGAGGAATTTTATTTGGAGGGGAAGGAGGATATGAGGAGATGAAGTGGAGATCAGGATCTCTGGGGCAGCATGGAATAACCAGGTAGAGGTTGGAATCGAGTCCAAGATCCAATGAGAGCGAGGGAAGCAAAGGAGATCAGTGTGGGAAGGGCTGGAAAGCCCTCAAAGAGCAGGAAGATCTTCCCCAGAGCCAGAAACATCTGTGCAGGGACTGGCCACAACCTCTCCCCATGCTCAGCAAAGGCAGGAAGGGAAATGCCAAAAACATGGTAATTTTTGCAGGAAAAAAATAAAGGTGAAATGCCCTGGTGAGAACTTTGAACTGGAATTTTAACTTTGAGAAGGCTAGAGGGAGCTTCCAGAGTGGATTCCACCAAGAGAGGGAAGGGAGGTCATCATCTCCAGGGTTGGACAGTCCTGGTGTTGTCCCTGAGGGAGGGGGTCTCTGGTGAGGCTCATTTAGGGACCAACGACCCAAAACCTGACTTTAATTTGCGATCCTCTTAACAAGGGCCTGATGGCTCTTTTAATCTCTTTTAATAAACGGTTTGTGACTTGGGGTTGACAGGAAGGTAAGACAATAATGTCCTCAATAACACCCTTGATATTAAATCATCAATTCAGAAAATAACAACTTAATTATGATATCCTTTTTATTATATGAGTTAATATCCTCTTTCTCTGACAATAATGTGAAAGTTTATTAATTAAATTTAATATGATTTGTGAATACACTGAAGTCATTTTTCTATTGCTGTTATTATTAACAATGGTGGCGAGTGGACGAATGACAAGCTCATTCATTTTTTTGCTTAATTGGTGAATGCCAAGTATCAGCCTCTGATCCCTGAGATCTCCAGCAGGCTGAGCGTGTCCGGGTGCCTCCACACACAGCTGATGCCCTCGGGCTCGGGCGGGAGGTGCTGGAACAAGGAAGAGATAAAATCTCCAAAGGGTTTCAGAAGGAGGAGGTGGAGGAGGAAAGTACAACCTGCAGAGAAAAAAAAATTAAAATAAGGAAAAAAAAAAGAGGAGGAGGAGGAAACTGGGTTGAACTCCAGGTTAAAAACACAGGGAGACATGAGATTTTTTTTCTATGTGCACGTTTCTCAGCAGAAAAATGGTCAATGGACATGGCAGTCATGATATAAATTTGTTTTCATTTCTATTAGGGCAGGATTTTGATGAGGATCTCCAGGTGACCCAACAATCAGAGGTCTCAGGAATGGCCTCTCCAGGTGTTTGAAACCTCGGGAACCTCTTCACTTGGTCCCCAAGGTAAAGAAGAGTCTGAGAGTGTTCAGCAGCTTCAGAAGCTGCTGTGTGAGTTGAGGATGGTTTTAATCACATCCTGTCCCACAGGAAGTTGAAGCAGCTGGAGTTAATTCTGGCAGATGTTCCAAATCCGGTAAACAAGGTGATTACCAACAGTGGGTCCAGTGCTGCTCGCCCAGGGTAGCATCAGCAGCAGGAGGGTGACTACACCCAGCTCCACCTGGGCTGGACTCCAAGCTCATAATTAGCCCAATCAAGGTCAGACTTTGGGATCAATTGAGTAAATCCCTCTATTGATGGATCCAAATGGCTGTGATTGCCTCTGCAGCAGCAGAAGGAACGGCCACAGGACAATGAGGCAGGTGCAGAAAACGTAAAGCTGCACAAAAAGCACCAAAACCATGATGGTCCCAGAGAAAATCTCCTGCCTGGGAGGGAAAAGCCTGAGGGTGGGGTGGGGAAGGCCAGTTTAAGAGCTTCAGCAGGTACAGAATCCTGGAATATTTAGAGTTCTGGAAGGGACAGACAGACTTGGTGATCCCATCAAGTCCAACTCCTGCCCTTGATTAGGAGAATCCTAACGATTCCACCATAAGCCTGAGACTGTTGCTCAACATAGGGAGGATGAGGAAATGCTGGAGTGAGTCCAGAGGAGATGCTCCAAAGGCTGGAGCCTCTCTGGAGCCAGGCTGGGAGAGCTGGGGGTGCTCACCTGGAGAGAAGAAGAGAAAGGAGACCTTGGAGACCTTGGAGCCCCTTCCAGTGCCTCAAGGGGCTCCAGGAGAGCTGGAGAGGGACTGGGAACAAGGCCTGGAGTACCAGAACAAGGGCGAATGGCTTCCCACTGCCAGAGGGCAGGGTTAGGTGGGATATTGGGAAGAAATTCCTCCCTGTGAGGGTGGTGAGGCCCTGGAATGGATTTCCCAGAGGATGCCCCATGGAAAGCAATGCAGGTAAAGGGCTCAACTCCTTGGTTGCCAGCCCAACCTTTACTCCAGGGGGTCACAAACACCTGCAGAGCGTGCCCAAAAATGGAAGAATTTATTCAGTGAGAAGTTTTGTGGGGGTGGAGGGAGGGAGGTGGCTCCAAGGCCCCCCAGGGCCAGAAGGAGGTCCTTGTCCAAGGCTGACACACAGAGCACTTCCCATTTCAGCTGATTCTGGCCCCAAATCAAATCCTGAATGGATCAGGACTCAGCAGAGACCCCCCAGCCCAGAGACACCCATCACAAAAATGGGCACAACCCACCTCTTCTCCTGTCACCTTCCTCCTGATTGTCAGCTGGAGTCATGACCTGGAACATTGGTGGGTTTGTGCCCAACCCGAAATTCCTGTCTCAGACTGACCCATAACTTATGGGAAAGTCAATTTGTCATCGACCTGGAGGACAGGGACGGGTTCTGGTGTCCGAGCAGCACCTGGAGGTCACTGTCAGGTTCAGTTGTCAGAGCAGGATGGAGGACAGTAACAGATTCAGGTAAGTCAGAAGGTCTGGAGGACAATGACAGGTTCAGATGTTTCACAGGAGGACCTGGAGGTCACTGACAGGTTCAGGTGTCACAGCAGCACCTGGAGGCCACCATCAGATTCAGCTGTGTCAGAGAACTTTCCTTTGCACAGGCTCCAAACCTTCCAGTGACATCTTGTGACGTTTTGTGGCTGTGTCCAGACCACCAGACCAGCTGAGTCCACAGGCCATGGGAGAGGTAGAATTGATTCAACCCATGCTCTAAGAGAATTGGTCATATCATGTGGGTTTTGGGGTCCCGCCTGTAAACCTTGTGGAATATCACTCCACTCCAAGGACAGAACTAGGGAGTGTGGAAGGAAGATGAAGCTCAGGAAGCACCACCATCCCAGTGGGTGGGAGGAGGAAGAGGAGGAATGGTCTCTGTCAGCACCAGGTGTGGATGATGCAGTTGCCCTAAGTTGTGCAAATCTGGCTCTACCTGTCCCAGCAGGAGCTGAGGCAGCCCTGGATGGAACAGGGAGGGAGCGGGAGGCACCACATTCCCAGGCAGCTCATCCAGGTCATGGGGCTGGGTGGCAGCAGCTGTTTTATTCAGAGGAGCAGGGTCAGCATCCAATGGGGGCCAAGCCCTGCAGGAAAAGTGCTCAGATGTCAGCTCAACCTGTCCAAGCAAAGCTGGGGTGAATGTTAATTGGATGAAAGGCCCAAATTTTTCTGCACAGACGTAGATGATGTTCTGGGACACAGATTCCTCTGGATCCCAGCACAAGTCACCCCTGGAGCCTGGCAGTGGATTCACTCACAAGGAATCCAAGGCAGGGTCCAAAGAGCAGGAAAGGAAGTGATGGACTATTTAGGATTAAACATCAGGAGCCTAGTGTGGAAAGCAAGGGGAAGAGCTTCCCTAAGCTAAATTTCTTTGGAAGTTGCACAGCTTTAGGTACCTTTGTCAATGTATTAGCCCACAGGAGTTTTAAACCTCCTCCCAGATTCTCTGTAGCTGTCACTGTTTCCATAAGCTGCTGATTTTGGTCTCTCTTGAGGAGGTCAGATGGTTTTCCAGTGTGCATCTGAGCTGGTTTTTAGGCCAGTCGAGTTGGAGGGACAGAACTGGGGGTGTTGCTGTTTGAAGTGCAGAGAGGGGACCAAAGGATGCTGATCCCCAATTTTAACCTCCTTTAACCTCTCTGCTCCTTAATTCCTTCCCCTGAATGTCCCATTGTCAAGATCCGAAAGGACTCCAGCTGCTCAGGAGAAGTGTGCCAGGTAAACCCCAGTCTAGAGGATGCAGAGAGTGGTCTCCTCCCAGGTGACAAACCAGTGCTTTTCACAAAAGCAAATATTTCCTTCTCCCCAGCAAGCCCGAACTGGGGGAGTCTCCTCCATGTTTGCACAATGATCCACCCAGGGGAAAAAACATGGTGGCTCATGAGGCCCTCCCACCATAAACGTGATTAGTAACAATTAAAAACTCATTCCAGCCCTAATTACAGCCAATAAAATCCCACTTGGGTTAACTTCCTAAGGAGCTCATAAAACACGGCACCAATTCAGTTTCTTCCCATGTTCAAATGCAAAAGATCCTGCACAGCCCTGACCCCAGAGGAGCAAAAGCTTTTCCCTGCCCTCCAACCCCAACCTGGCTCCCTCTTTTCAGGAAGTTTTGGAGAGTGAGAAGGTCTCCCCAAAGCCTCATTTTCTCCAGGCTGAGCCTCCCCAGCTCCCTCAGCTGCTCCTCAGGAGCTCTCTAGACCCTTCTCCTTGTGCCCCAGCCCTGTTCCTGTCTCTGGGCATGCTCCAGCCCCTCAGTGTCTTTCGTGGCATCCCTGGATGGGATCCAGCAGCTCTCACAGTGCCCCACCAAGCAGGCACATGGGATCCCAACCCTTTCATCCCAGCACAATGCACTACAGCAATTTCCCTCAACTCCCTTTTTCATGAGTGCAGCAGATGGAAATGATAAACCCTAGCACCTCTTGGCTCCTCTCCAGGAAAAACTCAGGGTACTCAGAAAAATCCGTGGTTTTTAGCAGGATGGCGTCAGCACCTTTGGCTTCCAGGGCTTCAACAGGCTGGAGATCTCTGTCCTCTCTGCCACCTTCCTAAGGATGTCCCCAGGACACTCCTGGGCTTCGAACCACCTGGGTCCATCTGTCCCTGGACTCTTACCTGGGATGAGGAAGAAGGAGATGATTTCAGACTCCTACCTGGGATAAAGAAGAGGGCTATGACTTTTTGGTCTTTCCCATCCCAACCTATGAATTTTAGAATCAGAAATATTATTTTTGACTCAAAGAGCAGGATAAGACACATTGCAGCCTGGTGTAAACATCATTCAGAAGTCAGGAGCATGAACTGGAAGGAAATTTGGGGGTAAATAAGAAAAACAGCACGAAAGTAACACTGGTTCAAATGAAAACAATCATTTCTTCCTTATTTTGCTCATTTAGATGATAAGGACTTGATAATATTAATCTCCATTTCCATATTTTTTCTGCACCAGATCAATCATAGAATCACGGAATGGCTGAGGTAGGAAAGGAGCTTAAATCCCATCTGGTCCCACCCCCATAACACACACACTGCTGAGAAGTCAGGGCTGATTCATCTCTTGCTCCTCCCAGAGCTACAGAAGAATCCAGTCAAGCATTAATCAAATTAATTTGGTTGCAGTGGGATGTAATTTGGAGAGGACTAATGACTAAGCTGGCTGGGCAACCTGGAGCTCTGATGGCAGGTCCTGGGCTCTGGCTTATTTCATGCTGTTGGTTTTGGTTTGTTTGGTTTTTTTGTTGCTGTTGGGTTTTTTTTGTTTGTTTGTTTGTTTTTTGTTTTGTGAGTAATTTGTGTCCACTCAGAGTTGTTAGACCTTCCCACCGCTCACAGGAGCTGGTGTAACGGTGTAAGAGCCCAGCCAGACAGGCAGAGGGTGCTGCTCATCCTTGTGCCAGCCCTGGGGAGGATTTATCCTCCTCACCCAACTCCCCACTGGAGACTCCTCCATGGCAGGAGTTGGAATGAGTTGATCACACAATGTGGAAAGCCCATGCAGTTCCACCCCTGTCATGGGCTGGTGCAGTGTGGCAGGGTGGTAGAAATGCTGCAACCTTCTTTGAGGCCTCTCCGTCAGAAGCTGCTCAGAGAAAGGCCCCAAGAACAGCCATTTCCAGTCCATGCACACACACACCCACCCCACAGATAGCTCAGGAGAGGAAAGACAGGAAGGGCCTTTGCATGATGTATTCCACAGAAGGCTTATTACATCCACCACGCCAAAGGGATCAGAGACAAAGGCAAAACCACGTGGTCTGCACGACTTCAGTGTGGGGTCAGTGACCAATGACCTGAGGGCACAGGGGTGGGCAAAGGGCAGGGCCAAGGGCAGCAACCTGTAGGGGCAATGAGGAATGGATAATTGGGATGGGCAGTGTCAACTGGCCAATGGGGGAGGCAGTCTGATGTAGATTGGCAGTAGTGCTGCAGAGCTCCAGGGGCTGAGTCTTCTCTTACAGCCTAAGTGGGGGAAACTCTATGATATATTCTTCCAAGGCAAGGCCCTGGGGATTTCCATGAGTGGGAGGATTGAGAGAATTCCACAATGGGCAGGGACACCTTCCATTAGACCAGGTTGCTCCCAGCTCCCACCCACCTCCAGCCAGCCCAAGCCCTAAATGGGAATAATGAATCCTAGTTCTCAGGGTGATGCCCAGGAAAACAACTTGACGTTCCCACAAGATCATCGAAATCAGCTCAAAATAGGATCATGGAAGGGTTTGGGTTGGACAGGATTTTAAAGCTTATGCCGTTCCACCCTCTACTATGGGCAGGAACATCTTCCACTATCCCAGATTGCTCCAAGCCCCATCCAGCCTGGCTTTGGACACTTCCAGGGATGGGGCAATCTCCTGGAAGTCCATTCCAGTGCCTCACCGCTCTCACAGGGAGGAATTCCTTCCCAACATCTCATCTAACTCTCCTCTTTTCCATTTTGAAGCCATCACCTCTTGTCCCATCACTCCCTTTTCAAGTCCCTCTCCAGCTCTCCTGGAGCCCCTTGGAAGGGGCTCAAAGGTCTCCTTTCTCTTCTTTGCAGGTGACCACCCCCAGATCTTCCAGCCTGACCCCAGAGGAGCTCCAGCCCTCGGAGCAGCTCTGTGGCCTCCTCTGGACTCTCTCCAGTAGCTCCACATCCTTTCCCAGGGCTGGAGCAGCTCTGCAGGTGGGGTCTTACCTGAGCAGAGCAGAACAGCCCCTCCCCTGCTGCTCATGTTGGGGGCTCAGCCGAGGCTTGGGAGTCTCTGGACTGGGGCAGGTCGAGCTCTCACCCACCAGCACCCCCAAGTCCTTCTCTCAGGCCTGCTCTCAATTCTTTCTCGGTTCAGTTTGTGTTTGCCCTGCAATCACCCTGGCCCAGGGCAAACCCGTGTTTCTCCTCTGCTGGGGAGCATCAAGTGATGAGACAACACAAAAATATCTTCATATCTCTGCAGTTTATTGGTACTGAATGATCCTGGGGCCAGGGCACTGGCAGGAAGCAGCTGATTCACACGACAGAGGGGGGCAACAGGGCTACACACTCCAGGCAGGAAGGAGAGGAGGGAAAAGGATCCGTAAAACATTAAAGCTGCCAAATTACTCCACCTAGGGAAGGTGGACAACTCCAGACACCTCTTTCTCACTCCTAAATCTGACTATGGGGCATCATCTCCTTCCTTCTGTTCATGTGGGCTCCTGACACAGCTGGAGCAGGATGAGGGGGACCCATGAGGGGTGCGAGGGAAACACAGGCCTTAAAAAGTGACAGGAAAGAGCAGTTTTCCACAGGCTACTCCTCAGCTGGTGCAGCAGCGCCGGGGAGCTCTGCAGGGCTGGGGACCCACAAGGGAGATGTTTCAACCCAGTGGGGCTCAGTGAGAGCCAGGCTGGGCCAGAGGGATGTGTCTTGATTTCAATCTCACATTGCGGAGATTTCCCCCAGAAACAGTTTCTTTCCTCCTGAATACCGATGGGGATGGAAGGGGCTGTGCTGCTGGTGGGAGGAAGAGGAAGGTGCTGCTTT